>NC_037601.1:19431200-19789191 GCF_003073045.1 Pomacea canaliculata | reverse complement strand
TACGAAAAATGCACTTAGAACACTATCAGATCCACATGCCTTCATTTTAACATACTAAAACCTTCTTATATGTAATTATTAGATATCTCAAATATGAGACATTGTTGCTAAATATCAGCAAGCGTCCCAATTAGGGTCAAGAGTGTCTTGGTGATAAGCCTGATGTTCCTTATGCAGCAAAGTTAGGCATACATGCCAGTGTAGAGGAGTAAAAGGAGGCAAAAGCACAGAAGTGTGATATGTGGGAGACAGCTCTTGAGCGTGGAGGAGAGCCAGGGACAAAGGACTGTCAGGACTGCCTGCTGTTGCCGTTGGAAGCGAATGGCTATGTGACCAGTACTGGCATTCGGCGGCTGTAGGTGCAGTCATCGTAGACATTACGTGTATATCTCTAGACTTCTCTGTCGCTGGGAGAGGAGTCGTCGCTCTCTGATACGGATGGCAGCTCGGGCGGGAAGGACGACGGACAGGTGGAACAGCACTGTCTGCTGAAGCATTGGTCTCCACTCTGTGATGGCTCCTGCACTAACTTTATCGGAAGCCTCCATACACCCACGGTTCTTCCGTACAGCTTCTGCAGATAGCAAAAATGGGATTTGTAGATTAAAGAAGCGCTACAGGTTTATAGATGAAAGATGGACTAAAGAAGTCTCACACTATACATATTGTTTCAGTTTTATGGTGCTTATGCTTGTTCCCCATGTCTTTCAGTTTTTACGCTAGTTTCACCCATAGAAGCACAATTAATACTGACAAGAGCTACAGATAATTTTCAACTGTAGAGCTAGCAATGAAAAATGTCAATTCATGTTATACAAAAATAAGCACTTAGATCTGCACTTCTCTTTTTTGTCAAAGTATGTGTAGACAATATATCATATATCTATACCTTTAATAATAATATACACTAACATTTATACATCATCACTTACTGTAGATCATGTAGATCATTTCAGTCCCTTGAAAGCACACATCTCTTCCTTTTGTCCTTTCCAGTTATAGTTCCGAGCAACCTTGTCGGTCAGGAGTCGCCGCATGATTCTTTTCGCACAATCCTTTGCATTCGTTCTACCCACACAGGAGAGGCTTTTGACTTGCAAATCATTAGAAGACAAGAAACATATCTGTCAAAAGTAGGCCACACATCATAAACAAGAAAGGGTGTAGTGAAAATATACATGGCTTTAATTATTTACAATTCAAGGGCCATACAAAAATTATAAACTGAAAACGTTCACAAAAAGCTGACATTTAATGTTTCCTTCCCCAATAACCATAAAGTTTATGAGGCTGAAACCCTTTGAAACTGGATTTAAAATTTGACTTATTGTGTTCCACACTATATATGTATGATAGATTGACAAGAACTGATCATTCTCAAATGAATTCCCTATAAAAACATAAGTTTTTCAAAAATGTCAAGCTATGCTGTAAAATTCCCCTAAATTATTACAGATTATCATTTCAATCATGGCTTTAACAATGACATCTGCTTTACGTACGAGTAATTCATGAAAGGAATCATCATCAAGGCGTCCATCCAGTTCCAACAGCTCTTGCTGTGTTCTAATCAGAAGGATCAAATCTTCTGGCAACATTCAGGCATCCTTTGCTGGAGCAGGCTGGTCTTTGCTTATCAGTGAATGAATCACCATATCTTTTACTTCCTGTAGCATCAATTTCAATTCTCTGTCTTGTTTCAGAATGAGCCAGGCAAATGCTGCAACAGTATGAACATAGCACTGTGAGCAAAAGTGGACAATTAACTTTTATAGGTGAATGAAGCCAATCAACGGTGATTTGGGAGGCAGTAAGAAACTTGTATAACCAACACTATGTTCAACATGAGATTGTGAAAGGGAATTCACAACAAAATTAAATAGGCAAAACAAAAAGCAAGAAAAGTAACCCATAGTATAAAATTGTCTGAATTACCTTCATTAGACACTCTCTGGGTACCGCCTTTTACTGCTGCAGTTGTGAGGTCTGTCCCCTCTTGTACTCCTTGCTGAGAGTCACTACGTTGGTCACTGGGTTGCTCACGTCGTGGTGCCAATATTCTGGTGGTTAGTGCATTTACCTGTGGGCATAAACGCTTGTTTTCCACTTGTGGTTGCAATGAGTCTGGCAATGGTCCTGCTGGCACTGCTGGATGCACTGATTTCCATCTAAAGTCGTCTTCTTCCTCCTCGTCTGGGCTCTCTAGCCCTAACCTAATTAACAAGCATACCTATTAATAAGTGTGCAGTGAAATGACAATTATGAAAATTTAAGAATTTCTGGAGTAAAAGATTTAAGAAATAAATTAATAAATAATTCCTAGGCTATACCTATCATAATATCAATATTACCCTCATGAAAAACTGAAATGAACTGCAATACTGAAATCTGTACTGATCTTGTAAGTTGTTCTCCAAACCTAGGGATTCCCTAATCCCTGTCATTCTATAACTCAAACAAGACACAATGTGACTACTTGTTTCTCTTCCTCTTCCGATCTTTTCAACCTTTAGTGCTGTCAGCATCTGTTGTATCCAAGTTTGATGTATACTGGCTGTTATCCACTTTTCGTCTGGCAACCAAATACTGATCTGAAAGGGTTATTAATTTGTGAAGTTATAATAAACATCGAGAATAATGGCATGCAATGCTTTACCACACAATATGAATTTCACATGACAAAATCAGTTAACTGTCTGTTCGCTGAGATGTTAATGGTCATGCGGCTGTATGTTCCAGTCTGTAACCAAATAAACCCTAAGCAAGGTCTGCGTGGACTAAAGACACTAACACTACCTTAAAACCTTTTACAAAATAAATATGAACAATACTTGTAAACTTTATCAAGAGACTGACCACAAAAATATTAACCAGGCTGACGAAGTCATCAAACATCTAATCTCTATAATATACATATATATGACAATGAGTAAAAAAGTAAAAGTACCCTTTGAACCCAAAATGCAAACAGCTTGAAGAGTCCAGGTATGTCTATCTGGCAGAGCTCCTCCTTAAGGTGTTTTGTCAGCTCACTTGGTGGCCAGTATGCTAACCGTTTCGCGTGCTGAAAAATAAACAATCCTCTATGAACTCTTACCAGGGAGGCTAACTGTGTGTCTTTATGGGAGTGTTGGACGTTTGACTTCATCTGTCATATTTCCGTCAGAGATTATGACTGCATAAATTTTTATACACTGTTATACTCAAGGAACTATGGTAAATACAGGGAGGATAGCATGAATCTTGTTCAGCTGAGATATGATTGTATTGACTGCAGTTTGCTTCTGTGGCATGCAATGTTATAATGTCACGTTATTTAATGTTATTAAAAACTCTATCATCCTTAAGTAAATTTTAAGAACATGTAACACAAATTTACACCATAATGAGAAATGATTACACAATACCAGGGGTACCATTTCAGCCATAGATAACGGTTTAGCAATGAATTCAAGCAAGCAGTTATTACAGGATGCTTTTGTCGCAACAAGGCAAGAAGTACTGAAAGTGAACTGTTGGAAATGTTAAATGTTGCGACCCAATATGCCAACTGTGTGGCCAAATCTGTATCTGTTTCACTGTCGCTGTCTGAAGATATCGCTGAATCAAACTGATCATTAATATAATCTTCAAATTCACTAAAATTAGATTTCACAACATCATCATCATTATTTTCATCCAAATTGTATTTAGTCGGTAAATATTGCTGGCGTGATGTTATCGATGAGAGTTCTGGTGTCTGCTGGTTCGACCTGTTATTAATTTGACTCTGTAGATCTAAAACTGTGAGCACCTTCTCTACGACACTGGATCGTGAATGTTTGTATCAGTGTGTATTGAATACATCTTTCTTCTTTCAGTTCTGCCAACTCTGCTTCTACAAGTTTTATTAACTTTTCTCCGCTTCGTCCAGTAGGACGACATGATGTGAACTATCAGCTGCCTTAACGTATTAGATTATGTACGAGCGCTCAATTCAGAAAGTAAACTTTGACACATCACACCCAATAAGCATACATTAAATGTGTGTTGTACTAGAACACGGTATATAGCGTTTTATAATTAAGAACCTGAAGTACGTGTATGGTAAACAAAGAGAAAAGATTACAACCTTGGTTTCCAAACATACAGTACATCAGCAGAGAAAATGTCGCGCCGCGTGGAATCATGGGAGTACGTGCATCCACAAGAAGAATAGCAAATATTTAGTTACGTAGCATTGATGTTTTAAAAACTGCAATGATTTTAAACTATCAAACCTAGTCACAAGACAAATATAACAGTCTTTAAAAAAGCTTTTTGGTGAGGATTTTCAGTATCTACACCGTGGACTGGCTCTAAAATTCCATAGGAGAAGCGAATGCCCGCGAATCAAATAGTGACGTCTTTTAAAAAATTACGTCATGACGCGCAGCCATAAAGGTTAACATTGTAAATGTTTATAAAACATTTATTTAACATTTTTGTTTTAAATGTTTTATTTTCAAACATTTTAAAAATGTTTTTAAAATGTTTTACTTAAAAATGTTTTTTTGGTAAATGTTTTTAAAATGTTTTTAAAACGTTTTATCTAAAACGTAAACCTTATTACAACCATGTAAACGTTTTTAAAACGTTTTTAAAATGTTTTCATGCTATCTGGGTAGGCCTCATATATTAGAAATAAACTGGAGCTCACAAAGCCACGTCATCACCATTATCCAATAAAAATTTTGACAAAAGATTTTACAAGCCAGGACCTAATTTTAATTGACGCGAAATAACTAAAATACCTCCATCACCTGCTTCATTAAAATTCCACTCCCCCGCCCCTGCTAGATAAGATTGTACCTTATCCTCTGTTTAAGTATTTCCATTCCTTCACCCTTTGTGCTTCCGCTGTCAACAAAGGCGTCGAGCCACCCGAACAATGCATTTGTACCCAAAAAGACGCTGCTGACGGTACGCAAGCAGCCCACATCCAGGGACCTACATTTGAAGGTCCTTGGCCCATTGGCCCAAGCAGTTTTGGGTCCTGCGAGGTACAGACGCCATTTTGTTCACGGCAGTTTCACGTCGCCTCGAGAGATTTAAACGTCTAGTCTGTATCGTCACAACATCCAGGGCCTTTTCTTTGCTCCTGAATTCGATCTCCTGATTACCATCATGTCCCCCTTTTGCGGCGTGGCGCACCAGACATGCGCAGAACGTCTATAAAAGTTCATACAGACCAACAAAAACTAGGTTTGATAATATTAAATTGAGGTGCCCGTCCTAAATTCGACAGAAAAGGTATACCATAGGGTTTCTATTTTTTTGACAAAACAGATACAAGTACTGGTTAGATTATGAAGAGATTAGTGTTATTGCGCAAGGTTCTGTAGCTTGAAACTATACTCGCTCATCGCCCACAAGAGAGTCGATCTGTACAGGATAAATACTTCCACATGTCTTTGAAAGGTTAGAAAAAGTAAGAGGAGTGGGTGGGTGGGGTAGTAACGATAAGATGACTGTAATAAGTTTATGCCACTAACCCACTACCTGTTTAATCAACTTAGAAGACAATCTTTATGTGCTGTGGAGACAAACTTCTAGCTTTGTTTATTCCGAGCCAGTCAGGATTCCGTTTAGCCACTGTCCCCTTTCTTTGAATCATACCCATTCCCATCCCTGTTCCAAACACTTTCGGTTGAACACCTTTCCTGACATTTAACGAGTCCCGTCCCGTGGAGTCGGGCGCCGGCCTTCTGAACCGTCACGTCCCGTAACCCTTGCTTGGCGCGCCCCTTGCTCACTTGTCTTTGTGAGTTACCCGCCTTGACGCTCTTCAGCCTGATGGTGAAATTTCATCTGACAGATCGCAACTTGTCGTCTGTGTTTTAAGGCTCCATTTGGTGCAAAGCGCGGGAGTTCACACTTGACCCCAGGTTACAGAGGCCTTAAATATGCACGCCTCGACAGGCTGTAGCATTCCTCACCTAGAGGTGCCGGAAGTCAAGTCTTTAAAGGTCTCATGAAAAAGAGCAGCATGGCGACGCGCGTGTTTGTATGTGTGTGTGTGAGAGAGAGAGCGATGGAAATCTGCGCAAATCCATACTGTTTGTCCAATTCTTATAACATCTGACAGGAATACCCCTTTTGTCTGCATGATTGATGTAGTGTATGTTTGTTTAGTGTAAATGGCTCCAGAGCATGTTTATTTTTCATACTGATTTTCCCCGTCCTAAGATGTTACCAGGGGCTTCAAAAAATTACCGCACCCAAAAACATTTGTGGCGTATGCTTCTGCTACACAGAGCAAAACTGGATATTGCTATTCGAAAGGGTACGCAGGAGAGAAAAGCAAAGACAGAGAGAGTTATAGTGATAGATGAGCGAGGGATCAATGTGGCTGGCACGATTCCATTTGCACCTTCAAAGACCTAATTCTTTTCCTCGCTTATTTGATCTGTTCCACGTGAATGCACTGTCCGCTGAACACACGAACCCAGGTGACTTTGGGTACCACGGTTAATATAGCGTAAGGTTTAACGGCCAGAAACTGTAGTAACGGGAGTTGTAATGGTGGTGTCATTAGCACTAAATTCTTGTTCGTTGCAACGCCCAGATCCTTATTCATTGTTTACTGTTAACAATTGACTTGATCGTAATATTAAACAGCTTTCTCACAGTTTCTCACTACAGTGATAACAAGCGAGTGTTTTAACCACTACATTACCGGGCGCCCTAAACAAACACACAAAAAGGAGGACACTCGCACCTGTTTCTTGCCTTAGCGAAAACAAATAAGCAATTTGCACCGAATATCTTTTTTTTCAAAAATGCAGTTGCATCATAAAGCATACCTCCTAATTAAAACGATTAACGTATATTTTTTTTTTTTTTAAAATAGCCTTGAGCGCTGGGAGCAAACGGAATGCTAAAAGATTTCTCGCTAAAATGAAGACCTTTAACATGAATGATGTCCATCGGTTGAAATTACGGGATGACTCTTTCGCAGCCTCTCCCTCTCCCCAACCCCAAGCGATCAAAGCATTAACTTGATTTAAGATTTAATTAGGGGTTAATATTTGAAAAACCGCCGTGCCAGCAGGGTAGTTCCTTTGCGAAATAAGGCAGAGTAGGGCGTGGAGAGATGGGGGTGGGGTGGGCATGCAATCGTTATTTTTTCGGAAATCTCGTAAAGACAACCGGATGAAAAAAAACTGCTTTAGCACTAAAAGTTTTCAAATGAATATCATTTTCGCCGTCGTCGTTGTCTTTTTTTTTTTTTTTTTTTTTTTGCATTTTCACCAAAACGAGCATCTGTCATCAGTATTACTTTACACAGACTTTCCAGGCTGCTGCTAATCTCCAGGTGCCCTGGCCTTGTCTGTCCTACGGCTATTCATCCGCCGTCTCCTTTCTACATGCCGTCAAAGAAACTGAACTCGCTCTTCAAATACACGTTGTTCTTCTTTGACTGTTCTTCTTGCCATTATCCTTTTATTTGAGACAATCTGCATCGAAAATGTTTAATGGGAGTAATGATGACAGCTGAAGAAGTGGGTTCTTTATCTTTGTTCATATCAGCGCTAGTCTAGGCCCTTTTCTTGAAAAACCTTTTTTTTTTAAAAAAAAATACTTCTTCCTTTCTCCAGTTTGCTTCCACTCCCTCTTAATGTGCAAGGCTGCAAATGCTAAATGATGTTCATGTCACGCACCTAAGAGCTCTTCAGAAAAAAAAGGGCAGTTACAGATAATCCCACTAATCTTCTGGTGATCCCGACAATTTACATTCGACATCTTTACATCAGCAATGGACGCAAATGAAATAGAAGTGTGGATTTTCCTGAAACGTGAGGTGACATTACAAACAGCAAGAAGGAGAGACGAGAAACAATGCCTGAAGAAATCTGTCCTGAATCATAACTCGTCACGTGACCTGAATAGACGCCATCATCGTATCCGAAAGAGAGGGTCTAATCATCACTGTGTTCTCAGAAGCATCCACCCATCAATCCTCATCACTGTGCTGTAAATAGCACATCATCGCCACTTTTTTTTCTGATCAAACACCATCACCACCGTATCCTCAGATGGCGCTGCACCATCGATGCTGTCTCCTGAATCGTCCCGTGATGGCGACTCCATTCGGCAAGCGGCTAAGCCTGCTGTGAAGGCCATCAACTCAGCCTCGATGTTCTTTTCTTGTGCGCCTCCCATTCGCTCAAATCCAATCATCTCTAAAAGTAGTTCACTTTATGTCACGTGTCCATGCTGTGATGCAAGATGATCTTTGTTCCTATTGCCTTCCTCACCCCATCCCTCGTTTTCTCCTGGAAAATGAGGCCAAATTTCCCGTGAATTTCTTTCTATATTTTTGTTGATGAAGTTGTCGACTTGAAAGACGCATTACCTAAAGTAGCCATCTGTCAACTTTTCCATGTCCAAGATAGTCACTGAAAAATGTTAATTAGGAAGTGAGAGCTTGGTGTTTCTTGATAAAAATTTTTAGTTATGTCGTTAATCATAAATGTGTGAATTCAAAAGCCAGTATTACGTACCTTTTGATATACAGTACCAGTATGGTTGGGTAGCCACTACACCAGCCCACTAGGCTTCATTCTGGTTTCAAGATAAAGTCCATACTCGCTCCTCACGAGACATTCAAATTAAAGTTAGTGGCCACATACTTTCCCTTATGAAATAAACTTTTCACAAGGCCCAAATGAGCATTTATGGTGTTAGAATTACCACAAATTCTCATCACATAAACCACACATAATCACAATTATTATTTTTTACGGCAATCTTCATTCATCTATCTCTAGATAATAATATAAAATAGCTCTAACTTGGTCAGATGAAGTTGCAATAAGCATTATTCAGAGGCTGAAAGGATACACGTCTCAACATCACAATGCTCAAACGTTGAATGCTCTCCAGTCCAGAGATTTTCATGTTCCTGTGCTAAATAAATAGACTGGTCACTCAAAGCTTTCTTAAAAACCTTTTGTACCTCCCTTTGGCAGTACAGTTGTTCCTTTCTTATTTAGAACAGTCTAAACCTGTCAAGTTTTGGTCATACACATAACTTTTATTTCATATTTTTGTCATATATTTTACAGATTTATAGAAATGTGTTTTCATATTGTAAGTACCTGTAGTATTATCATTTCAAATGTATCTCCAGTGATCTGTAATAGCTCGTCTTACAGGTTTGTTGCTATCAACAAGCAGGTGGCAACTTTGTTGTTCCTCAGTTAATTGTAAGCCATTCAGAAGACAATTATGCTACACAGTAAATTTATAATCACAAATTAAAGTGACTTGTCATAGTTGCGCCACAATATCCAAGGCCCTTGTGAAATGCCAGTTTTACGTCTTTCAGATGATCAAAGAAAATTATGAAGACCATACTCAAGTTTGCATTATTTAATTCTGTATACATTGTACTTTTCAAATGCAAAAGGATGCAACTGTTCTACTCAAATACATCCCCTCATAGTATCTATATATGTACATTCATGATTATTAGATGGATGACATGGGTGATATTTTCAATGCAAGTATATATACATATCTATATGTACATCAACAAATATGTATATTTCAAAATGGATCTTCTTTCCCAGTTTTGGCAACTTTTCAGTCATACTTTGCACTCTCACAAAAATGACACATTTGCAGACTGCAGCTTTGCTCCAAGTAAGAAATACAATTTGCTGCTATTTGGAAAAAAAATCTAGCCTTATATCAAAAAGAAAAAATACTGACATCTGAACTAAAATTCATACCAGAAGATCAAAGCACTGAGCTGATAACACTCAAATGTGCTTAAAAACTTTGTAATCTTTATCATCAGCCACCCATCTCTCAAGGTGATGAAGTAAAGCCATAATGCTTTAGATTAATTCCACTGAAGAAAGATGTATTCAACCATACACTGTGAAAAACACTTTAACTATTCTAAACAAATCTGAAGTAAATATGTTCTTCCTGCTAATGCATATCAACTAACAGACACAGCCACTTTAAAAAAATAAAAAGCGTTTAAAAATCATTTGACATCTTTTTTCATTAGCTAAAAGAAAAGATTAATATAAACATTCATTGACAGTATCTCTTAAATTAAATAACTTTTTCAATTAAGAAACTTTTGTCACCTTGCCAGAAGACCAAAAAAAAAAAAACAACAAAAAACGAAAAACAAGTCAAGGCAATAAAAATTGTACAAATTCAGAATCTGTGAAGATAGCTGATTTTATTCCTGTTTGGTCCCTTTGTGGACAAAATTGCTCAATAACTGCAGCAGCACAACCAATTTACACAAAAGACTAAAGCATAATTCTGGGAAAAGAACATTTGAGTACACTGAACTTCAATGAGGATGACATAAGGGCTAAAAGATAATCCAACTTCTTTAGTATTCTAAACAATGGAGTCAAAGCTTCGGATAAGGCAATATACAACTTGTTTGGCAGTTACTGACAAAGATAATGCCAAAATGAGCAAGAAAAATGTCTAAATTGAATAAGTAGGCAATTGTGATGACAAACCCGAATGAACATGAGGAGTTGAATAGTATTACTACATACCTGTTTAAAGTACTGAAATGCAGAATGCAAAATATCTTAGTAGCTTTTCTTAAAAACAACTACAAAATCAAAAAAGCCAGATTGCAATAGCACAATAGACTATCTCTGTAGACAGCTGTTTTTGCACAATTTGCCATGGTGAAGTTTTCATTTGATTTAAAATTTCTAATAGCTCTGACAGATCTCCATCTCGAGTGCTACTGTTTGCCAAATATTTCAACATTTAGTGATGTATGAAAAACTCATGTTCAAATATAATCACAAAAAATATGGAAGCAACTATCCCATGCACACACTTTCAGCCTAGAAAAATACTGCTCAAATTTTAGGCAGTCAATATAATGAGTGAAAATAAGATTACCTTAATTCACGTCTCTTCCCTCTTATTTTCTCATGCATACTTGCATGCATATATACAATTTTTTTTTTTTTTTTTTGACAATGTCAGTGGGTTTTGGGAGGTGGGTAGAGGGAGGAAGTTTGAAAGGAAAAAAAAATAGCTTGAGCATGAGAACAATGTTCTCATACCCCAGACTCCCAATTTTTCTCGATTTCCTCTTCTGTATTCTGATAGCAATCTGTGGCACAGATGGTAAGCCATATAGGATGAAGAGCAGGCACCTGTGGCCCTTTGCTGTTGAATTGCCAGCATTTCTCTCTCACACGTTGTATGCAGTGACAAAGCATTTCTCTCTCACATGTATGTAGTAACAAAGCATCTCTCACATGTTGTTGTATGTATCACAGTAGTAACAAAGCTGCCTTCCCTTCACTAGTGACTCTTCCTAATTAGCTGCCATGTCACACAGCTGGGAACCTCACCTAGTGTAGCCCTACAGCTATTTTTAAAAAGGCCAAAGATCATGAAAAAACTTTGTAAATGTCAAAAAATTTAAGTTTCCTGATCATTCCAGATATTCACATCACCCGTGACATATTAAAAATATTATCTTTAGTAATGCACCTAGTGAGTTTGCAAACAGAGAACACATGCTCAAGTTACTGTTTGCTCAAGCTATTAAATTTTGTTCTCTTAATCATCTGGCACTTGGATCCTTCACCATTCATTGAAATGGACAAATTCTATGCCTAACTGCAATCTGGCAATGATTAGATCACATATCACCCCCAGCTACAGCCTCAGCATAAGCATTTTGAAATATGAGCCCCTTTCCCTCAAAAAAAAATCTTTACTCCAGCACTCCTGGTGCATACTATAAAGACCATACAGGGGAAACAAATCAAGATGTTATAAAAGATCGCACATCTGTAACCTTCAAAATTCTAGACCATTCAAGAATAGCAATTGTACATGCAAATTGACCATTTAATTGAAGTAAAAAATATTGTGCAAGCAGAGGCATGCCAAAATACATTCTCATTCTATTTAAGACAATAAATTTTTATTTTAATGACTTTTACATAACTTAAATGTGTTAAAGAAGAGAGAGAAAAAAACCAGGGACAGAAACAAACAAAATTTAGACAAAATCATTAAATCAGTCCTGTTTCTCAGCAAATGCTCTAACTCAATGACATTTTATGTGGTGCAAGTCCTGGGCGATTGTGACCAAGTCATTTAGACTTTTTTTTATTATTGGTAGAGACATGCAGATGAAACTAGTTAATAAAAGGACATGAAAAAGATTAAATTTCTCGCAGAAGCCACAAAATGAAGTGTCTGTGAAACAAAACTGACATGCAGTATAAAAACCATGACTTGTTTTTAAAAACCCATAAGAACAGATGTAACGACAAATTTCACCATATGAATGAAAAGTTTTGTATTAACATTTATAACTCATTCACAGGGAAAAAAATGCCCATTTTTGCTGTTCTTGTTCCCTTATTTTCAAGAGTTATCAGTAAGTGATAATCTACGACAAATATGGAAATATTTAAATTACTATTACACTTCTCATTTCCTTCCCAATGTCTGTTTCCTGTAGCTGCATGTCAAATGTTGCCATATTGGATAGCTGGGTGGTAGCATCCGAACTGAAAGGTGCGCTGGTTTGATACCGAAGTAGCGCAGCAAACCCCCTCACCCTCCCCCATCAACCAGAAATAGGTACCTGACTCCACAGAGGGTTGGGGAAGAGGGAGAGGTGATGGGCACTGCCCTAAAGTAAAGCTGGCCCCAATAATAGTGAGGTCTTTAACACCTCATCTCCCCAAGCAACCTGAAAAGGTATGGGGACCTTGACCTTACCTTACATTTAATTACCTAAAGAATCTTGGAGCTCCTTTTTGTCTAAATCTTATCACAAGAATATTAAGACACATAAGCAAAATGCATATTTCTTGTAAAAAGTTTAAAAAGAAAAACAACATTGAAAAAATATCCATTTCAAATCCCCATTAATGGAGGAAATGGTGTCGAAAACTGCACAAATGTGATGTCTCTTTGCCTAACTGGCTAGAGGGGGTAGAGCTCTGTGGTATTTTTGTCTTATAGGATGCCTTCCTTGTGATTGTTTCTGATGGGCCTGCCGTCGCGTGTTTGGAATGTGTTGCCTCTTCTGTTTAATTGCCTTTGGTTCCTTTTCAACAAGCATATTTCACAATGAGCGTAGTTCTGTGGGCTTTATGTCTGCTTGACCTTTGTTGATTAGTTCACTTTTGCATGTGCTGGGGCTCATTAGTCGTTCCAGGGCGATCGATGCCATCCGTTGGATGTGCTATTAGGAACTACATTTGCTATGCATGGTTTGTTTGATATTTGGGTTGCAGTTTGTGGTTCATGTTGTATGTGGATGCTGCCCTTTGGCAAGGATACAATACACAAGCTGCTAAACACTTATGTGATTTTGTTTTGTCACCACCTTATTTTGACGTCACACCAACTTTTATCATTTGTGAAGCGCCTTGTGCTTGTCCAACGGGAAGGATAAGGTGCTATACAAGAGAACTGTTATTATTAACTAGCATGTCTACATGTTTAACTGAGACGTTTACTTTTCCTGAACAGAAGCATACCTCTCCTGTCTGCAACTTTATGTTTTTGTTCTTAAAGCTGTGAAGATCTGAAAACTGCTTGTCAAATGAAAAGAAAACTAGTCCTTTTTACTATTTCAAAAATATTACCAAAAAAACTCAACCTATTTTACCTCTAGCTCAAGGTTTACTAAAGCTATCAACATGCTCAGCACTTGTTTCAAAGTGTGGCAGTCTAATAAACTGATTTTCCATAAAAAGCAATTAAGTGGTAAAACACTCCTCCAAATATGTAGAAGAATGAAAAATATTAATTAGTACCACCACTGTTCTGAGGCATTCTGCCCAGCAGAATGGATGTGGTGAAAGTACCAGTGTCTGAGGTGCACATACAAACCAGTTTCATGTGTGGTACAGAGTACTTTCCCCAGCTGACCCACCTGTTTAATGGGTATGACCCACCTTGACATCTGTTGAATGGTTATCTTTCTTTCACAAGACTGGGTAAGGAAAGACAACCAGGCAAAACATTGTGGATCACCTGGTACAAAAATGCTGGCTCCAAGAAAAGAGTGGCCTCACTCACCTCCTCCCTCAAAAAAAGACATTAGGAAGCTACTTTAAACTTAACCTTATAACCAAAGTGTAAAAATACAGCATAAACAGAAAAACAGGCTTGTCAGAAAAGAATCCAACCTTTGCGATGCTTCACAATACCTGCACCCAACACAGGCGAATCATGCACAGTGCCAAATGAAAAACATACATACCACATAAAATATTTGTCCCGTGACAAAATGAAGCTTTTTCACATGTTGAACTTACTCAAGCTGCACATTATAAAAGCAGTTCTTTCCTATCTGCTATAAAAATGAATGGATAGTAGCTATTACTCAGAAACAAAAAAAAAGCAGCTTCCTACCAAATTTAAAATATATAAGACTGATAGCAGCTAACATACACTGTTGAAGCTAAAATGTCAAAACAACCTATAAAGAAAAAAGTGTAGTCCAACAATTAACAACAAAAAAAACAAAAAACAACAAATAAATAAAAATGTGCTAAAGTAACTGTTTTATTTTTTTTTTAGCTGTGAAAAAAGTGACTTGAAAATTGGGTAGGAAAACAAAAGGGGGGGGGGGGGTGGGGGCAGAGACTGTACAATTTTTATTGCATCAGGAAACATGACTTAGGTTTCTAACATTTAAGCTAGAACAATATTCAATACTTCATGCAAGTTACTAAGCAGATGTAACAGTGCCTGAAAGACCAGTCTTCTTTTAAAAGGAAAGGGCAGACCGGAACTGTCTGAGCTATTCCACATTCTGATAAAACAAACAATAAAGTTTCTAATCTAAGCTAAACAAAAATATTACATATACTTAGGTTAAAATAAAACTCGGAAAGGTTCTCTGTGCAAAGCCATCGCCTTGAGATGATGCAACCTAAACAACACATAAAAACTCTCTGCAATGGTCATACCAATGATTGATTACCTCACATCATCATGCTCTGGGGCATACAGTTTAATTTTTAAACACTTTTACAGAAATCTGTCTTTCCCAGAATCTTTCCTACACAGACTGCTTTACCCTATCACAATGGTCCTGTGCAACCATTAACATTACTGCACACATTTGCACCACAGGCTACTGGCCAGCTGGTTGCACAGAAATGAGATCATAAGATGAAATGCAAGAGAAGACTGCTTCACTGCTTTCAAATGGAAACACATCAATGCTAAAACTGCACAAAGGCTTTAAAGAAATCATCTGCTTTACAGACAGCTGATCCAAATGCAGTTAAAACACGTTTCTCTCTTTATTTTTTCCCTATATCACATTCTCAAATACTCTTTAGGTGAGGAGAATTACATGATTTAAAATTGTTTGCTACTCCAGCTTAACACTGCATGCAAAACAGGTGAAAGATAAATTATTTAAACTTAAAATAACATTTAGGATTTTAGTACCCTTTTCTATTAAAAAAAAAAAACATGCTGGAATTTTTTTCTAGTAATTTGCTGGAAGTGCAGAGCCATCTGATGTCCAGGGTGACACATGCATCTCTTAGGATGCAATGCTCTTGGCTTCCAGCTCCTGCCTATCTAGACTGACATCCTGAAGTCGTCTAATAAAGGGGTGTCCAGGAACACATGCCTGCTTGGCAGGACTTTCAAGGGATTCTTCATCGTGATCTACCTCTAGAGACCTCTTGTGAGAGGTGACCATCTTGGAATCACCCATGCGTATCATTGTGTTGATTGCACGTAAGTCCTGCAAAGGAAGTCAATGTAAGGAGACCTCTTCATGGACAAGCACAGATGACTAGGCTCTTCTAAGCCCTAACTGAAGGAAAGATGGGCACCACCCTCACAAAGTATGAGAACAATACAGCTCAAGTTGCTCTTCATGCTCTAAACCTCTAAATGTTCACAACCTAGATCTAGTAACAAAGGTTATTCTAGGATTTCAAGAACAATGGCCTATCAAAACAAACATTTTCACTGCTTCTCATAAATATTTATTTGACATAAATTAAAATACAGTCCAAATTACTTTACCAAAGATTGATCACACAATATTTAATCCAGCAAGCAATTATGCACACAAAAAAAAAAGTCAAACAAGTATCTACCTTTAAACATGCTTTAGACAGTGTCAACAACCAGAAATAGATAATACTGAAATATTTTATAGCAAGACTTTTAAAATGCAATTTATTCTCAAACACTACATTTTCTGTAATATGTGCACCTATTAAAAAAAAACAAACTCTTAACTTTAAAGAACACATATACAGAGTCTCCTCACTTTTTCCTTCAACACGACAGTTAAGATGGATAAAAATCAACAAGAAAGGCTACATGGGATTTATGAAAAATAAGAAGATCCACTCACCTTAGCAGGTGATTTATTGATGCAGAAAGACATGCCTTTTGGAGTTGTTTTTGGGATGGTAGTTCTGTGAGGAGAGATATACACCTCATGGTTATTGGACACCCGCCTTGCTGAACCAGAATGTGAACGCATTTGAGGCAACGGAGATAGTTTGGGCTGATCCTGTGAAAAATATGCATAACAATGATGTGCCTGATAAATGTGCCAAAGTCCTGTACACAAAGTAAAAACATTTTCTAAATGTGATATTTTAATTTTTGCAGCTTCTAGAACGTAATATTATTATTTAAACACATAAAATCATTCACAATACCATACAAAAAAACGAAAAGAGCCATATGCAGTGTAAGGGACCTTACCCCTGATTGGTTCTGTGCTGAGAATTTCAATGCAAACTTCCTCATTCTATCTGTAAAAACCTGAAAAAGAAAATTCCTCTTGTAAAATGGAACTAAACTGAAGTATATCTGGCTACCACTATTTTTTTCAACAAACATGATTATGCAAATCTAATCTATAAAATCTAGCATTTTTAAAAAAATTACTATGCCTTCTTTGTCTTAAGATTCCTTCACTGATATCTTATAAATCCAGAAAAAGGGTCTATAAAAACCTCTGTAGAAATACGATTTGGGTTAAAGGTTACTAGATATATCTAACTCTAAACCTTATCCTAATCCTGACTTTGTAACTTCATCTACTTTATTAGTCCTAAGAATATCCAAGTTTTGGTTTGTATATCACTGTGTCATGTTCCCAAAATCATTTCAGCACACTGACCAAAGACAATCATACCTCGATAAAATAAAATAGCACTACTTGAACAATGGCAATATAAAACTGACTGTATTATAAAACTGTATAAGGTCGCCTCTCTCCTCCGTATTAAAGTCAAAGGCACCACCTGATCCACCAAGTCTTGTAGGAGTGGGTGGCTGACTGTTAGGCTGAGGAACAGGAAGTGTTGACGAGGATCGCATGTATGTCAGTGTCTCTGTTCTTCCTGTTTTAACAACCATTTCTGACACTAAGCCTCAAGCAGAGTTTACTGAAATGTCCTTGTGTATGAACTAGTATAATTTGCAATAATCCAAACTCATTATTATCCTACAGCATGAACCATGGTCAAGAAAGAAGACAGCAAAATGAAAAAAAAAATGCTTTCACACGTTACCCATTAGAAATTTCTCCCCCATCCCTTAAACCACCCTCAACATCTTAAGGTGCTGATCAAAAAAAAAGACCGTAAGCATGCAGAATACCACAACTGCTATGAACATGTTGTGAGCAGCTGCCATGAACAAGTCACAAAGGTTGCCGTGAAACAACAGCAAAGAGCTGCCACGAACATGTCACAACAACAATAGCAAAGAGCTGCCACAAACATGTCACAACGATTATCATGAAATAGCAACAAACTGCAATACACGTCACAGACAATGGTTACCACGAACAAATAACACTCACTGCGTTCCCGATCACCCCTACTGTCATCTCTCTCCACAGGAGAGGAGGAGCGACTGGTGGCACTCCCACTGCCATTGCTGCTGCCAGATGTATGGCGCCTGCGTCCATTTAGCAGCACACTTCTGTATACCTATGCATTAGGTCAGGCACAATAACACAGCTGCAGCTTTCAACAGAAGTGGAAACATCTATAAGCCCTACAAACATCTTAAAACTATTTCTTTGCATCTGCATTTTTTTAATATGCTGTTTGAATGTTCAGCTAAACCATCACTTTATACCTTTTGAATTCTTTTTGTATTTTGTTGTTTATGTTTATTCCTTGAGGAGCATAGGGCCAAGGTTTTGTGTTTAAAGCTCTCATTATCTTGGTATAGGTCTGTTTCAAATGAATTACAATTATTAAATACCTCTTTATCTAAAAAAAAATCATAGGTAATTGAATTTATTTGATGTGAGCTACTGACATCTGACAAAAAAAAAAGAAAAAAAAAGAGGTAATAAGTGATTTCTGTTAAAATATAACACTCATTTTTTTAATATACCCAATTTTTTATCAATTTAAATAGACTTCCTACTTTACCAACTTTATTACATAGCAATTAAATGAGATCTTGACATTCCTGCAGAGACAGAGTAAATGTATCTGTTCTAAACAGAAATCTGTTTATGAAATTACAAAGAGTTAAAATCAATGCCTATCAGAAAGTTTCTGAAAATCACATTACTGCTACTAATCAGCATTTCAGTACAAACACCTGTGCGCACATATTCACACATCCTGTGGAATCATATTTCTATTGACAGATTTTACAGCTGCTTCAGTGACATCACTGGCAGTCAAATAAGACTAATTTAAAATAATTAAATGCAAAAATCTAAAAGTCGCAGCCAATTTCAGGAATCAAACCATATAATCACTCATTAATGTAAATAAATGCATGTCATGAATTATCATCTAAAGAAAACATACATGACTCTGTGCCTGAGGCTGGAATCTGTAGCATTTCATGATGTCCTGGAAGTTCAGTGGCCGCTCTGTAACCTTCGCCATTATGTAGACAGAACACATCAAAATCTGATCCAGATGACGATCACATGCGAGGTCAGTGCATTTTGTCAGGGCATATTCAAAGCACGTCCACATCTTGCTCCGCAAGTCTTCATCATGCACTTGAAGGTGATCACACAATTCCCGCAACCTCACACTTGCCAAGTGATAGACCTAATAGAAACAAAAAAGGTGGTCCACATTTTTTCAAAAACAAATGAGAAAAAAATTTGAAAAAATTCTAAGACAAAAAATTCATCTAGAAAGGACTGGCCATCCACAAATTCAAAACAATTACAGAGAGTGACATTACACATAGAAAGATGATGTTTTCTTAGGTGGGGAAACAATTTGGGTGGGAATATTTGTTCCAAATGCAGAAATCTACTTTAAATAAAAATCAAACAGACAAAACTACAAGCCCTGTTAAAAAATTTTTTAAAATAACATTTTGGTTTATAACTACATAATTTTCATTCTAGCTTTTAACATTTCTAAATAAAACTTGAGCAAGAAAGTAATGAATGAATGACCTTCTTTGCTGTAATATATTTTTGTCAGCTGCCATGTGACCATTCTTATAAAAGTGTATGTAAACAATAGCTTACTTTTCTGAAAAAAAGGGCAAGTGAGCCAGTCTTCTTTGGTTTGACAGACTTTTTAGGAGAATGTGTTACTGTAATGGCATTGCCATGCACAATCAGAATCTGAAATGAACCAGATGAAATGAGAACCCAACTAGCTTCATGCACTTCTTAACAAGATGATGTTTCCTTCTCTCACAGTAACTTAATTAAGCATGTAACAGCTTAATTGCACTCTGATCAAGTTATATAAAAAAAAAATGCTATATTAACACCAGTAAAATAAGTGACATGCAAAACTTCTTAACAGAAAATGAGATGAATACTCAAATCAGTATCTTAACTTGTTCAAAGCAGTCATCAGTAAATGAAGATGTTTTTTCATGCAAATGATGTTTCAGCAAATGACTGATGAACATCACACAAAATTCTTAATAATAACAAGGTGGCCTAAAGGAAAGCAACTTTGTAAATTTCAGTAGAAAAACTATTTTGTTTGCAGCATTTTTTATTTCCCTTTAATCAATGGTTGGATGATTTGGATAAGAAGTGCTTCCTCTAAATCTGTTTAGAACGAGTTGATAACAATAAATGGCATTTGTTTTGAGTTTAAAAATATATATAAATTTTCACTCACCTGTCTGCCATCATTGGTGTAAGCCATGAGAGTCTGAGGTGTATTCCCACTTGCCTGCTGCTGAGCAGATGCACTGCGAGTGCTTGCAGCAACAGTATCTGCCACACCACTGTTCAACTGCTGGAGAAGAACAGGCTCACCTCCACTTATTCCTGAGGCACTAACAGTAACTGGTGCAAAAAGGCGTCGCTTTGCACTCCCAGGCTGAGGAGAGCTAAATATATCAGCAGCTGATGGGCCAGTTGGTGAGCTAAGTGGGTCGGTTGCTAAAGATAACAAAAAGGCAAAAAAAAAAATATGTTTACAATTTAAAAAAATAACCACAAGAAAAAAACCAGGGCAAAGCATTCCCCTAAGGCCTAAATTACCTGCAATATCTAATCCTATTTTTCTTGATATCTTCTTTATGCAGCAAGCTTTTTATAGTTTGAATATCTAATCATTTAGAGAGTTAACATGACATTTTTTACAAGAAATAGCTGAACTGTAGAGCGGAGTTAAGTTATTTCTGATGATTAATGAACCATTATCCAAACAAAATTTTAAAGAATTTGAAAGCATTTTTTCTACTGACTTCAAGCAAACTACTCACGTCTTGGAAGAATGGAACGTCCAGAAAGTGGCCTTCCTGGTTTGACTTCAGTCACCAGACTTCGAACTCGAGGATGTTGAGCTGGGGAGGTGGTCACTGCTGTTACCTTTGCTTCTGGTGGAATGGTTGATGGCGTTACCTGATAACGATAATATTCACATCACAATAATTTGTGTGAACCTGTTGTCATGTTCCCATGGACACTAGTTAAAAGAACGCTCAGCATACACACTGTTTGACAATAGAAATTCTGAAGAACACAAATATGCATTCCAATACCAATGTTACCTTTAAATAAAGACAGTGATCAGTTCTGAAGTACTTACATCTTCACACGTTGGGACAGATGAACTTTCTCTAATAGCCTCCCATAACGGGGACTCATTTTTCCAGGCATAACATTCAAGAATGCTTTCTTCAATCTGTAAGTAACCACATCTAGGTGTCAAGCAAATCTGTGCACACATTACCTGATGACAAATGCTCACATAATTTCTTTCTAGAATTCTCAGCAACTTAAAATTTACATGTGATGTCTGTGCCTGTAAACTTAAAAGTCACAGATAATTTTATTTCTCATCCTAAACATGATGCTACTTTTAAGTAATGCTCTTCATGTATAATGCATTTGTGTGCCTAACATTTATATAACTTCACACAAAAGTACACCGATACATGGGCCCTTACGTGCACACACAAAACCTAATTTTCCCTATTCTTTCTCCCCCCCCCACATCACCAGATGGGAGCACAAAGAACCAGATAGACCATGTCATCATCAACCGAAAATGGAGGAGCTCACTTCAAGATGTTAGAGCCTACAGAGGAGCAGACGTTGCCAGTGACCACACTCTTGTGATAGCCACAGTTTCCCTGAAGCTACGTCGATCACGAGGAAAACAGGCACGTCAGCAGAGAGTGGACTCTGGCAAACTGAAAAATCCAGTCATAGAAAGGGCCTTTGCTATGGAAGTAAAGAACAGGTTCCAAGCACTAGGAGACCAACAAGAGATGACCTTAGACGACTTCAATCGAGTCTTACAGGAATCAGGAGAGAAAATACTGGGCTTCCAACGGAAAAAGAAAGAACAGTGGATCAGAGAAGAGACATGGAAGAAGATAGAAGAGAGAAAGTCAGCCAAACAAAGAATCAACAGCACCAGATCTGAACGCCTGAAAGAACAACTCAGACAAAGATATGCAAAACTAAACAAAGAGGTAAAGAGGATGGCAAGAACCGACAAAAGAGACCACATAGAGAAACTGGCAGATGAAGCAGAAAATGCAGCAAGTAAAAATGACCTGAAGACACTGTACAAGATAAACAAAACAGCTCAACAACGGGTTTAAGAACAGTGATGTGCCAGTGAAAGACGTGAACGTAATGTCATCGAGGAGAGGCAGGAAAACTACAGCGCTGGAAGGAACATTTTGAGTCGGTTCTGAACAGACCAGATCCCCCTCAGCTTGCAGACATCAGCCAGCAGCTATAGACCTTGACATCTGCACAGACCCACCAAGCCTGGAAGAAGTGACAGCAGCAGTCAAGACAATGAAGAGCGGCAAAGCACCAGGGGCAGATGGAATAACAGCAGAGATGTTGAAAGCAGATATAAATGTGACAGCTCCCAAGCTGACTGAAATCTTCAAGCAAGTTTGGGAATCAGGGCAGCTCCCTGTTGCTTGGAAGACAGGGCTCATCTTCAAGTTACCCAAGAAAGGAGATCTTGGAGACTGCAATAATTGGAGGGGCATAACACTTCTTTCCCTCACCAGCAAGGTCTTCAGCAAGATTGTTTTGTCAAGACTGACGGCAACTCTTGAGAAAGACCTCCGACCACAGCAAGCAGGATTTCGCCCTGGGCGATCCTGCTCCGAACACATCTTCATTCTGCGACAGATTCTGGAGCAGAGCAACGAATGGAACACACCGCTGTACATCAATTTCATCGACCTGGAGAAGGCTTTTGACAGCATCCACCGCGAGTCCTTATGGAAGATCCTGAGGCATTACGGAGTCCCTGCAAAACTTGTTCAGGTCATTGCAATGCTGTACAGCGATTTCAAATCCCAGGTTGTCTGTGACACGGAGCTCACAGACCCCTTCAACGTCAGTACCGGGGTGAAGCAGGGCTGCATTCTGTCGCCGTTCCTCTTCATCCTGGCCATGGACTGGATCATGAAGACTTCCACCGACAGTGAGAGGAGAGGGATCAGATGGACCATGACTATGACAGCAACAACAACGCTGGAAGACTTGGACTTTGCTGATGACATTGCCCTGCTGTCACACCGCCACCAAGACATGCATGAAAAAACAAAGGCCTTCTCAGAAACAGCTGGAAACCTTGGCTTGAAGGTCAGCACAAAGAAAACGAAAAGTATGAGAGTGAACGCCAGAGTCCAAGACGGCATCAAACTAAATGGAGAAGAGATTGAGGAAGTTGACAGTTTCACCTATCTTGGGTCCAAAATGTCAAACACAGGGGATGCGGAGGTGGAGATTCGAGCCCGACTGGCGAAAGCCAGCCAGGCCTTCGCCTCACTCAGGAGCACATGGAAGGCAAAAAACATCAGCCAGAAGATCAAACTGAGAATCTTCAAGTCAAATGTGATCAGCACCCTCCTTTACGGATCAGAATCTTGGAAGATGACCAAAACCATCAGTAACAAGCTTGACGTCTTCCAAAACAGATGCCTCAGGCGCATACTTAACATCTTTTGGCCAAATACCATCAGCAACGAAGAACTCCACCGAAAGAACTGAAACCGAGTCCATCACCACGCAAGTTCAACGAAGGCGTTGGCGATGGATTGGACATGTGCTCCGCCAGCAGACAGCAGACCTTTCCAGAGTCGCCCTACGATGGACTCCAGACGGCCGAAGAAAACGAGGCCGCCCAAAGGAAACTTGGAGAAGAACAGTGGAAAGGGAGATGAAAGGAAAGGGCTGGACATGGGGTCACCTAGAGCGGGTTTCAGCCGATCGACATCGGTGGCGGACTCTGGTTGAGGCCTTATGTGCAACCTGATGCACGAAGAGGAATAGATAGATAGATAGATTTCTCCCCCCCCCCCACATGCGTGCATCTACATCTGTCCCCATTCACCATGCCACTCCACAATTCTTTACTTTACAGTTTGTTATTTCACAACCTAAGAGATCAATTTGATAATTAAACAGAAACAAATCAAGCCGTACATGATTTAAGTATTTCACGACATCTCGCGACAGACCCTCCTCTGCTCTAATGATGATCTCAATCACTTTATAGAAATAGTAGGGACTGAGGTCAAAAATGTCCACAATCCAGGGAAACATTCTGCAACAGACATGTTATTTTCTTCAGCTATTAAACAACACATGCCGCTGCCCAAGAACAATTTTGTTCCTTACGTGAAGTACTGATGGAAGACCCCTCCACCCTCAATCACTTTTTTTTGAGGATCAACTCTGGTCAAGAGTTTTGAAAATGCTGGTATTGTTAAAACACTGAACAAGAAGTCACTGGAAACCAAACTTTACCTGATCTGCTGCACAAATGTACTAAAAAGCATTGTGCTTAATTATCTTATTACTGATGTCACTATAATACAGATATGTATGCAATGTATAAAGCATGTACAATCGAACTTCTGTATGTTGACCTTCCGTAAGTCAAATTCCCCCTAACTCGAATTTTAAACATCAATTGGTTGTTTTCCCATTAAAGCAATACATATTCAACTTTTGTAGCTCGAATTAGCCTAGCCAAAAACTTCCACAACTCGAATAATTTTAAGCTGGTCAGCATGTTGAAACTATAATTATGTACCCCCCCCCCCCCCCCCCCCCCCTCCCCCCCCCCCCCCCCCCCGTGCTGGAGTGTCTTTAAAAGAATGACCAAAAAAAAAAAAGGTTCAAATTAAACATCCACAGTGAAAAAAAATGTTCTTTTCTCAATGAATTTTTTAACTCAAACCTTCTGTACTCTTATTTTTTTCATCAGTCCCCTGAAGCTTCAACTTATAGAAGTTCAGCTGTCTACAACATATAATACTAATAATAATCCTCTCCCTAGCACTAGCCAATCTTATCATCCTGAGGGGAGAAAGAAGTGTTAACTACATGCAATCCATGTCTCACCTCTGTGAATTGTAGGAGAAAATGACTATCTCCAGGCAGCAAGCAAAGAGGGACCGGTGAAAAAGATCATGGCCCAGAAGACCCTGCAGTTGAATGAAGTGTGAAGATGATGAGCATACTGAACAACCTATATCATTAGCATAATGCCAAACTATCACAGAGAGATCCTATTTCTGCTCATAAAAAATACCCCGCTCCTTATGCACATATATGCTGTACACACTGTTAGCAACATTAGTTACAAGAGATTGTAAGATTTAACTTTCACTTACGGTAAGATCAACCTTTTGTTCCTTTAGTGAGGACACAAGACGTTTTTTCTCCCCAGTGACAATGCTCTCCAGCATCTTGTAGTAGAGACTTTCTCCAAGCTGCAGCCTCTTTCGAGCGAAGTCAATGTGACCTGCAGGACAATTGTCTGATGGCTGCAACACAACACAACACCCTACTTGACTGTCTGTATGTTTATCTTACACTGTTGGTATTTTAAGCTGCAACACACCATCCTATTCGAATGTCTATATGCTCATCCTACACTGTTAGTATTCTAAGCTGCAACATATCATCTTACTCAACAGTCTACATAGTCCTCCTACAATGTTAGTATTTTAAGCTGCAGCACATCATCTTATTCGACTGTCTAAAATATTCATCCTACATTGTTAGTATTCTAAGCTGTGAAAAACATAAAATGACAAACCTGCACATAATATTTACAAAATATTTCTCCCATTTCTTTGACACGTGAAGTTATCTCCTGCAGTGGAGTTTTGCTACATTCTCTGAAACATTCCACAAAAACATATTTCAGTTCTGTTTCTCTTCCAGAGTTTGCTGTATATAATATCTCTCTGGTGATAAGTTAAGCATGCTCAAAGAATATTACAGGGCACATAATGCAAAATCAAGCAGCATAAAGTTCCACCTAAGATTATCAATCTTGGCATTTCATGTTGCTCACAATTTAAGTATAAGGATGTACTCTGATCAATCACAAATGGTAAGAATGTTCAGGCTTTAAACATTAAAACTTATCAAGTTTCAGACATAACAGTAGTAGCTATTCACAAAGGCTTACTTGAACTCTTCTAACAGATAGTCAGATGGGGAAGTTTTCCTTCCTGAAAGAAGTGCCTGGAGGCGGCTAACACTCTGTGTTGCTGTAGAAACTGGAGTCACATGGCAAGGGTCTTTGTCTTTCAGGTACCGACGGCCAGTGAGTGGGGTGGCTGGTGCCAGAGTACGGGTCTGATAAATAAGAAATTTTTTTTTGAACCAATAAGAAAATCCACAAAGTGCATGCTTAAATATATGAAGGTATATGCTAGCCTAGCATCAGCAGTTCATGTCCTCCCCTTCTGCACGGTCTTACGCTGTTCATGTCACACAGAACCATGCTTCCATCCCAGCACTGACATCAACTATTGCTCAACCAACAAACGAGCCATCTCTCCCAAGATCCATCAACTTCTTATAAATATAAGATTTGTCTCCCCTTCCCCACACCCTCTTCCTTTAAAAAATAGAATCTCGGCACATTTGTTGGAGTTTAAAACCTAATATCTTTTTTTGGACAAGACTAATAATTGACTTCATTTATAATTTTTAAAAAAAAAGCAAAACTACACTTGAGAACTCAAGAAAGTGATGCTGCCTACGATTGGCAGCGGGGCTAGCTAGGACAACATCAAGGCATGGCACTAGAAATGGAAGGCGTGAGAACGGGACACGGCCAAGAAAAGACTTTTCCGTCTGCAGCCAATACACTGAGGTCGTCTTATAACAACTACTTTCCCTGTGGTCGCACTTAGAAACCCACTTTGCCCAAGATCAAAAGATCAAAGAGGTGGAGGGAGGTAGGGGGAGAGAGAGAGCACTTGCCAAGGTCGATGTCACGTGCGAAGTTGGACTGGAAGTGCAGACGTCAGGCATCTGTGACGCGCGCTCGGAGGAAGGCACGCTGCCGTCGCCGCTTTTGAACCCAGGGGTCTTGGAGGGGCTGCCACCGGAGGGGATCGTAAAAGCCAGCACATAGAAGGAACCTTTTGAGCCTGTCCAAGAACCTTCGGACGGAGCATGACTGTAGCCGGGACTGGCCAAGTTCACGCGGGCGCACACGGACGTGAGGGGCTGTGTCGGTGGGTAGACAACCGCCGCTTGTCTGCGCCCTCGCACGTGCGACAGGTTCGCCTGCCCAACGACGTGCTGCACGTTTGACTGATGTGCCATGCACTCGATCATGACCAGCGTTAGGAGTAGGTTATGGAGAGGAGGGAGCAAGGGAAACGTCCAATATACAAGGGTCTCTGGCGCTGACTCCTAGCCTGCGTCAAGAGAACTCGACTCTTTCGCTCTTTCTTTCAAGGTTCGGTGTCATTATTGAAGGGTCTGCAATTGTCACGAGGTGACGTATCGCTGGCCAAACTACGCACTGAAGCACCCTCGAGACAACCTACATGTTTAGGCATCCAAAGAACTAGTCTGTCCTTACAGACCTCCAGCACAACAGACCGCTTATTATTACAATGACCATGAAATCCAAACTACCGCTGAAAAGTCTCGGTCACTTCAAAGGCAGTCACAATCGTACCAGAAATCTGTAACCTAAAGTAGTTCCAGGGAAGGTATCGGCCACTTGAGTTTTGTTTTCTTTTTTCTAACGCATCTCTTCACGACCAATCCAAGCCTGACCGACTTCTACGGGTTTCCCTACCCGACTCTCCCGCTGGAGCGGCGCGCCCGCAAAGTGGGTGAACAGCCACGCCAACGTCACACCTGACCCAGACACCGCAAGCGGCAAGGGAGCAAGGCTAGCGGGTCCTCCCCCTGCTCGCAGTCGCTGGTCTTGTCAACCACAACAGTAAGAGAGAGAGACTGACTCCCGCCGTCCAGCCACGCTCCCCCCTCCCCCAACCTTCCGTATCCCGCCTCCTCCAGTAGCCGACAAACCAATGAGGTTACTGTTTGTTGTCCCTCCCTCATTCCTCCCCCCTCCATGCACCCATCTCCGCGCTCGCGTCCCGATTGTTCTCCCCTGGCAAGTACGTGGCTCGGCGTTTATTCTCCGCTTTGTGTAGAAAGAGAACGAATTACTGTTATAAATGTGTACGCTTGCATTATAAATGTGTGCGCGTATGCGTGTTATGAGAGCGTTTGAGGGCGCTAGTGTGTGTGCGTGCGCGCGCCAACTAGTATGGTAAACAGCAACAAGGCCCGCGACACGATGTCGTTGTAACAAAGCGTCATGCATGGATGTCCTCCACATGTCACTCATATAACCCCGCTTCCCCGCCTCGCCAAACACTTTCAGTTTACAAAACAAAGCCAAAAGTTTCAGTCGCAAAGGAATCACCGTTGCGACAAAACCCGTACGATGACATCCGCATCTTGCCGGTCACCATCAAGTGCTCCGATTACAACGATACCCTCCCCCCTCGGCACTTTTTCACTTCTCCAGTGGTAGTCGGGGGAGAGGAGAGGGAAAGGGGTCGCACCCGGCTGCAAACCTAGCTGTTAACAATTTCAAGTTTTAGCGCCAACGCTTAACTCGTGTGGTTTGTGCGCCAATCAAAGGCAAGGCATCAGAGGAAGACAACGAACTGCGGGTAGGACGGCGTGAATTAACAAAGCTCTCTCAGCCATTGTGCTCGGGAAAGAAAGAAACGAGGCTGAAGAATTTTCTAAGCTCATATTTTTTTCCTGCAAATATTTTTTAAAAAAAACACCGACTCTGAAAATCCGTTCTTTCCCTTAACTTTTCCTTATACCTTCTGACACTCAAAACACCAGTGCACACAACAAACGCTTTAAAATACCACCATATCTATGAGGGAAGAGCTAATAAACTCTTTCTGCAAGTGAGGACTACACTGTTAAGTAACAAATTAGCCTAGCCAATCTTCTCTGCAGCGTATGGCAAACCAAGGTGCTATCGTAGACAATATCTTAGTGATGACAACCACTAGACACAATCTCCCCCACCCCAATACACCCCCTTAGTTCCTTGTGCGTGAGTACGCATGCGTATGTGTGAGAAAGCATGAGAACGTAGGCCAGGTTGAGAGTGGGTCCATGCAATACAAAGGACACGTAAGAGATGTGTAGGCAGCTCCTGTGTTCTGAGGGGCTATTCAGTCGGTAGAGGAAATGTATTATTTTGATTTCACTTTCTAGTATTTCTTACTTGCACACAAGATTCTGAATGTCTGCTGAAACCAGTTCTTTCGTTCTGTTAAGCTAAAATCCAAATTAAACAGGGTGAATGTGTGTGTGTGCACGCATGACTGCTGGTTGGTCGGGGGCAGCATTGTTAGAAACTGCCCTTCAGCAAGGAAATAGATTGCAACCTAGTGGTAACTAAAAACTCCCATCAGGCTAAATTTCTACATTCTATGTGGGTGACATGGCTTTTCTTCTAGTCTCCTCAGTCCCATGCTAGCGAGCATGTCCTTCTACAGTTACCATTCATGTAACGCCTGACCTGGTTCACTTCTGCTAGCCAATGCTTCAAGCTCCACACACCCATCTTTGTTCCCCCACCTTTTATTTATTATGCTACCATTTTTCAGCATTTTTCTGCTGCTGTCTAATGTACCAACAGCTTACCTCCTCAACATGTTGCTTCAATGACCGCTTTAGCTGCATCTGCTGTGACAGCTCTGCCCCCGTTTTTGCACCTGGCGTGCCTATCTCTTCCTCTGCATCTTCTCCCAGAAAAATACGTTCATCAAAATCCCCTTTATTTAGAACATATTCTTCGTAGGCAGTGTTGATGAATTTCCTGTGCAGAAAGAAAAGTTATGAGAGAAAAAAATGCTATTTCACCCTCAGCTGTACCTAACTGCTCCTTGATGGAGCAGAAGAGAATGACCAAAAAAAGTATACTAAAATGACTGAGGAGAAAATAAAAGCCTGGCATGTGCAAGAAATAAATCAGAAAATAATTTGTAAAGCTAAAAGTATTCCCTTCTTTCTTGCTTGCTTTTTTTCTTTACAACAGTTAGAGAGCATCCCAGATGTCAAAAAAAAAAATAAATGATGAGATGCTCCCAATATCCTTTATTTAAATGAAACAAAAATTACTGAGAGTGGCATTTCCTAGGAAACTCACTTTTGTCAGAAAACTATAAAAATATGCCTTTAATTTCCACTTTATAAACTTGACTGCGTGGACTTAAAAAAAGTCAGGAAGTGTAATATAAAAGCAAACAAAAGCTAATCCCCATTCTCTAGTGTCCATGCATTAAAATATGCTTAGGTCTGCATATGCATATGATATAACTGATGGTATTACGCATGTGTTATTCAAGTGAGTACCATTAGTTGCACTCTTAAGGGGAAAAGGGAACATTTTGTGAAATCTGACCATGCTACATACTTACACATTGTATTCAAAATTTCCTATTTCCAAGATCGAAGAAAGAGTGTCTATCTTGCCTTTCAGTACCTAATTTTGCAAAAGAAAAAAAAAAAAAGACTGAAAATCAAAAATCATTTAAAGAGCAATACAAACTTTTTTCCATCACAAATGAAAACATGTTCACCCAAGGAATCATAAAAACAAAATGAATAAAAATGTCATAAGAATGAGAATGAAATGAAAATCTTAATAAAGAGAGTATAAGTTATTTTTATTTTTAGATAAAACAATCTTTCAGACTATCACATACTGACGTTCCCAACAGTCTTAGTTTTTCTTGGTGCTCTGCTCTTCTTACCTAAAGCAACAAAAGCTTTATTTTTCTTGTTTTCCTTGCTGCTGCATTGAAAACATCAGTGTCTTGCTATACATGCCACCAAGCTAATTTATTTGAGGCATTTAGACAGCATACTCACTTTTACAACAGAACTTTAAAGGAGGAAAAAAGCTGTGGGGATTACAACAAAAGATATATAAAGATAATCCACCAATAGTTTTTTACAGCAATCAAGATCGACCTAGATTTTCAAAGGATGTATTAGAAGAAGAGATACAAATAATGTTCATAAATCCTAAGAAACAGTTTCTGACTAATCACCAACTTAAGTTTGCACTTTCACATCAATGTTTCCAATCTACGAATCTAAGGACAGCTGCATGGCCACTCTTGATCTTAATTGTTAACTACTAATGCCATTATTTTACATGAAATGACATTGTGGGTAATATCACAGGGCTAGGTTGCATCTGTGCTTCCATCTCCCTGTCCATGCAAGTAAATACAAGTTCAAAAGACTTGCCAGTTCTTGGAAATGTAAAGACATGTTCACCTACAGAGTGGAGATACAAACCTCCGTGTAATACAACCTTTCCCATTTACACATTAAGCCTTAGTGCATTTTATAAACAATCCAATCCAAATGGCCTTTTAAAAGAAACCATGACAAGTATGACCATCGAGCTGTTCTTTGTTGTTATCAAACTAAATATCTTTATCTTTTATAAAAACGCCATTCAGATTGTTCATAAGTAGGAGGGAACAAAGTATAGCTATATATTTCTGGTGCAAAAGTGCTAACCACACATTAATGTTGCTGAGCTGTACACAGCACACAGTGCACTCAAAACTATGAATAAAATATAAATAGTCCATGATTCTTGCTATTAACACCAGCAATATGTCAGCACTTTCATTCCAAAGGACCAAGAAAGATCATGGTTGCATGCATACACAAAATTTAAATCAAATCAACAATTTTATATTTTTTACCCATAGGAAATAAATTAAAAATTCATCGCCTAAGCCTACTGGTACACTGGTTTTCATTTCACACCACTAAAGTGGACCTAATGAGTTCTCTTTTGTTATTTTGTGCACCCAAGCTGTTTACCATGTACTTTTTAATAAATTAATGCTGCATAACATAAAGAAGTAGCTATCCTCTTTGAACATGGTGAGGGCTGTATAATTTGTATGCCAACATGAGAAGCATTTCTGATGGTTAATGCTTTGTCGGCTCCCTGAAATCATCTGCATGTTTTATGCATGAGCAAACAGATCTATAATTAAGAGAGCGGAAAAGGTTTACTGTTTTTAAAAAAATGTTAAGCCCCCCTTCCCAACTTCAGACACCCTCTGAAGCTTTTCTGATTCCCTGAACATGAAACAGACATTAGATAATGGAATGTGAACGACCTCAGTCTTTGTTTCAAGCACTAGAAAACATAATCTGGCCAACATGATAGTAGTCATTCATATTCTAGTACAAAGTGCTTTTCACTGTTAGTGAATCACTAGGTAGAATTTCTGATTCTGGAACTTCTTTCACCCTTCTTCTTTACTAATACCTTCTTAAAAGTTGATTTAAAAACAAGAAAAATTGTCTGACAATGTAAAAGAATATGTCTACATAGCTATTGTCTGTACGTGTATGTGTGTGTGCACACATGCAAGAGAAATCAAGACAGATTGAGTGTAGTGTGCATGTATGCAGTTATCTGGAGCATTTGAAATAAATCTCACAGGCAAAACAAAAAAGCATCTAGATATATCAGTGTGATGTTTGTTATCACAGGTACCTTGTGAAGAAAACATATTGACAACAATGACTGAAACTGTCCATGACCTGCCAACTATCAACAAACAACACGGATGATATGCCCAATGTAGTTGTTAGCATCAGGGGTAGGTGACTTCAAAGGAAAGGCTGGTTTTTTAGTTTTAATGTTGAGCGAATTCAAATTTCACTTTGCATAATAAGTTCAGTAAGTGAATGGCATTTGTTGCACTCATTTGTTGTCCATTCCATTATCACCAGGTTTGTTGTTAAGTCACCTGGTGTGGGTTTTGGGTATTTTACTGGCCCACTACATAGTTTAGAATTTTGAGACCAGCCTGCAAAATGAAAACTTTGCCCACCCCTGCACTACAATATAAAGACTGGGGAATGGTAAACTACCAAATCTAGTTTTCTGGGGATCTGGATATATAAATTGATAGAGGAGTGTAATGTGTACTGAGTTTAAGAATTCAGTACTCTACCAAACACACTGTGAAGCCTCTGAGCTATTAAGAATTTTAGAGAATACATACAAATCAGGATACAACATTTTTTACCAAGTTATTAGATAATATCTATATTAAAAGGAAGCGGGGTGTATATTTTATAATATCATATCTTTGCATTTACAATCTGACCAATAAAACAGTAAAAATATACATTAGTACTTATAAATATCTCACAAGTATGCATCCCATAAAGACACAAGCCAACATGCATGGTTCCCCACTCCCTTTCTCCTCTTCCCCATCACACACACACACACAGAGAAAAGTACCTACTTGTTGAAACACCAACACATGCATGTTACCACCAGTGCACAGTACAACTTTGCAGCTAAGCCCTATCAGAAATCAGAAACATCAAAGTGTTCACAAGTAATAAAATTTCTCACCTTCTTCTCAAACAAGCGCTTAATGTGAGGTTTCCACCAGTGTTCTTTGATAGTTTTGGCCTCCACAACCAGTCCCTCATGCTTTTGGCAAAGTAATTCCACAAGACATGGGGCTTCAGTTGGTGGCTTCCAGTCCCGACTGTGGAAGTTCTCTGGTAAACCTGTCCAGTAAATGTTAAAAAAAGATTATGTCAGTCAACTATATTGTCAGTTCTGCCAGTATTGTCAGTAGATGAAGCTAATAATAGTATAATACTGTTATGCTGCACTGGCTAAGAAATACTGATTGATAAGCCTCCAGTACCAGTAATTGCAAGGGAAAATATGTGGGAGTATCTAAGTAAACATGAAAGAAAATACAGTGTTTCTGAAGACACCCATCAGCACTTTGAAGAACAAAATCACACAAGGCCATCACAGTATCAGAACTGTGAAAGTAATGCAATGCATAATACTTCACTGACATTCACCATAAAAAAAAAGTTAACTATGATTTTAAAAAAGCCAAATTTAAACTAACCAGCAAAATCTGGCTTGAGAAGATCCTTGCGGCCTCCAAGGAGAGCATTTGCAAAAAACCAGTCCACACAGCAAAGAAGTAGGTGATATGAATTGACCAAGTCATCACTTATAGCAGGAAAGTTTCCTGTAAACAAATACCAGAACTACACAAATAACTGGAGGAGCAGTAGGTATTTAGCAGCAACTTTTTGTCACATACAATCTCTCTCTCTCGCTCTATTATGTAAGCAGAGTTTCAAAGCTGTGCTTGCTTATTTAAAGTTTTTATTTGGGTTTTTCTTTCACCAGTATTTTTTGTCAGCAAATGCTGCCTAAATTTCTAAAGACTATTGTTGTATACAAATATTGTAAGACCAATTGGAAATTACCAGTATTCTTGTGACATGTACAGATCATTATCACCTGCTTTGCATCATCTAAAGAAACAACGCTTTCACAAACAGAACATAGTGTCAGGACTGAAAGTGATATTTGCATACCACAAGACCAGAGAATATTTAGCCTCCATTATCAAAGTTATTCAAAAACAGTTTCAATAAAATGCCCAGACTATTGATAAAAACTCTTGAAAGTCTACTCCTTTCCCAGAAGCTGCTGTCTTATTGGGTTAAGGGGAGTATTAAAATGCCTTTTCTGTACCTTTCACTTGCACAAACATGGTCCAGGCAAAGCTGAAGACATCATTAACAGAGCAAGGTAGGCGCCTGCAACAAAAGATACTTCTAAAATCTTGGCATTAGTATTTTGTACTCTCACTTCCTTGATGCAGTTTCTATTTTTACAATATGTGGAAGTCTATCACATCCCTGCCAAGGCTTACTAACAGCTGACTCCTAAACGGTACATGTGCCTGAGCCTTTAAAACTCCCACCACCACCACCAAAGAAGAAAAAAATTAGCGGTTCCTTGTTGTTGTTGACTAAAAAAAGAAGCGACCAGTCTTGACATTAAAATTTATTTTAATCATTTACCCTGATTTTACTATTTTGGAAATTGTTAAGTAAAAATTTCTTGTTTACTTGAACCATTTCAAATAATTTTAGCCTATTATACATTTAGTCTTTATGACTACTTCCATTATCGGGAAAAATTACTGTTATTTGCAAAACAATGTTCTCTCTATCATTAATAGGCCTACCTCTGTTTTCTACTTCGTTGCTGCCTTGGGGTATCTGCAACTGTGTCTTGAAATATGTCCAAGAAGATTGGCTCATATTTTTTAAATATGACTGTGGACACTGCAAAATTCCTCTCAAGTCTATCGACTTTATCACGGAAGTCTTGACTAAGGTTTGCCATGTCTGACCATTTGCGCATTTTGCTGAAAAACTGAATGAGGCTGAAAGAAGAGAAAAATATGGCTAAGTAGTTGAAAAATTTGAAAAATGTATGCAAGTGCACCAGCACAAGATTATCTCAACCATCTTATGTAACAGTTCCAATAATTTTTAATTTATAAAAAAGTAATTCGAATGATATACATCTAAAACTGCTAAACTAATCAAATGTTTACACTTTACAGTATGAAAGAGAAAAGGCAGGTAACTCAGATTTTAAAGACAAAATGTTAAAGCTCATTTATTGTGATGCAGTCAAGTGTTCTTGACAATTAGTAGGGCAAGCAGAGCTCATTCATGTCACTGACAGTGTCAGTAGTATTCTGGATGCTTTGAACAGCTGCATATCCAAACTAACAAGTTATTAGGTGGGAGAGGGGAGCATTGTCAATATTAGTCACTAAGAAACTAACTTGCAGACATCTAGTCATATGAAACTAGTTCTGGATGAGAGAGGACAACTGGACTTCATTTCCGAGCAAATCAAAACAAATGTTTATGGCGTCTCTTACTTCTAGGCTTGATTAAACCTTTTTTTTTTTTTTTTTTGGCATTACCGGTTGCTTGCAAGAACTACCAGAATAAGAGATGTTACTCACATATTCTTCCTGCCTTCTCATGTGTAATGTCTTTTCACGATACCACATTACGAACCAAAATAATACCAGAAATAGGAGATCCACTGTTTGTTTACACGAGATCGAATTTCAACATGGCACATCACTTTAATCGAGGTTTTCTACGAATTTACTTTTATCTCTAAGCCAACTTTTTTCCTCAAAACTATCAAATCACCTACAAAGCCAGGAGGAACCGAAGTTAGGGGAAGGGGTGGAAAAGTGACAGGTAAATCTACCTGAACTTGGCCGAGCGAAGCAAACGTGTGAGAGAAACACAGTTGCCCTCCGATGTTCCCCTGCCTACAGTCGGCACCACACTCCGTCGACAGGCTTCGTACAGAGCGCAGGCTAACCAGTGAAGCTGATCCCCCTGTAATCAAAGCAAGGCATTCTCATATCATCCCTCACAAGTGCCATGCACAGGCATATTCTGTACAAAAAGCTTGACACCCAAATCGGACACAAACAGCGGGGCTATTTAACTCAAATATGGCCGCGTCCATGGCGAATGAGGAAGCACGAACAAACCTCCAGCGTGAAGTTCGTCTGAATCCTGTGGTAATTCTGCAGGGCTTCTTCCTTAGCATTTTTATCCATATTCAAGTCCATGCATAATTCTTCAAATCGCTGCAGGACACTCTCCTCTCCCTCCTCCGACAACCCCATTTTGAAGCGAATGAAAACAGCAGAGAGTCAGTCCAGCGCTGCGCCCAATGGCCGCCACATTTACTACGCGGGCCTCGTGCAGGGGAGCGCGTGCCCGCCACCCGCTGGCGCTCGCTGAACGCGGTCGTGCGAATGGCGGGAAAACTAGGGACATGACTGATCGAGACGACCTTTTCGCTCCCAAACAGAAAAGCATCGGCTGTTAATGACAACACGCCACGATCTTCCCTCCTTTCAACCTGCTCACGCCCACTGTACTTAACAATGGAAGTCTAATGAACAGATTTTCTTAGTTTCTAGTGAGTCAAGGACGTGATGTTAATTTGTTCAGCTTGATGAAAGAAAGAAAAAAATTGGATGGGTTATTTATTTATGGTGGAGTGTTAAGCTCAGACTTGTATACATGTCCGTGGTGTATAACTGTCAACGTTGCACATTTGTTTACATTCACCGCAGAAACGTTATTTTTGTGTGCTGGCTAGACCGGTCAAACTCGCATAAATTAATCATGGCAATTAAACCAGTATAAATCTTCCATTTCCTTTGACTATTTTCAGCTGTTCGTACAAGAAGAGAAGGAAAAAATAAAGAAGCAAACAAAGAGACGAACATGTCAGGAGAGAGTTCGAACAGGTAAGGTCTGAAGCGGACCGTTGAGTCAGATGTGAAAAAAAAATTATATACTGTGTACTGAGAGCAAGCCAATAAGTACAAAGAAGTCTGTGAAGCAAGATGACACCTGCTTCATTTTCCCGTCATTTACACGGCACTTTCTGCATAGTCACAGGTTTTGGCCACTGTCCCACTTAGAACTGTAGGACCAGCATGAAAAGGTCGTTTAGCCACGAAGCTGGCGTTGATCCCCCATCCCCGCCCCCTTCAAGAAATGAGGGATATATGAACTGTGATGAATAAATGTGTAAAGTAAGAAAAGTAAAGCTGTTCAGGGCACAGGCTCGTGAATCAGTATAGTAACTGAATTCAAACGCGTGCATTTTATTATTATTTTTTTTTTTTATCCGGAGTTGGGCATAATTTTCCATCAAAACTACACAAATTTTGCGCAAGATCCGTAACTGCGTGGGGCTGGACTGTGGGACAGTAGGTCTCAGTAGCACAACTTATTGATCTTCTTTGTCTGACTGCCAGCCAATGTCCGCAACAGCAACCGGTCTGCCAAACTGCCGGATTTGACTTGCAGTGTAATTCACTTGGTAAATCTGTATAACTCCCTTTGCTAGGTACCATACACCCACAAGCATACACAAGCACGCACACGCTCTCTCACACACCCACACACATAGGAAAAGCACTTTGAACATTTACTTGATGAGCTAGGCAACTTTCATTTCAAACAGATGAAATACAGTCTTTATATCCTGTCTTACATAAGACAGGTTCACCTGTAAGACAAGTACCGTTATCGGTTTTCTTCACACAGATCAAGACATCGTGGTTTCCAGTCAATCACCTGTACTTGACCTTAGTGATCAACACTCACTTCAGTGCACTCCGGTGAAGGTCGCAGTACCGACTTTGCGAAGAAAGGTTCATCAACAGGTTAAATAAACCCATTGAAGGTAGACTCTATCTGAAATTTTATTGGCTTTCGTCCCGGATGCTTTGCAGCCTCGAGGTGTAAATATTGTCTTTAAAATGTTTCTATGGTTATATTTAGAATATACACTGCATTGAAAGCACTGATATATAAAAAGGCAATGAAAGTACGCGAGGATAATGAACCTTAGCCCTGGGGTCGATGAGTCGTCCTGCGGTCGATTTGGAGAAAGTTTACTGTACCTAGCGACTTTGTAGTCTTTTTAACTCAAAGGAAGAAAGAGTTCTAATGAATGAGAGTTGTCTTCATTGGATGCAATGTGGTCGTGGCAGTACTGCATAAAGCATGAAGGTATCTACGCAGATGCACGGACCGTATTTCCACTTCATTTGCTTCTCCATTCACACAGGACCCTTTAACAGAATCGATCTCTTGTGTTTTGATCAGGTCATTGGGTTCGCAGGCTGTCATGCTGTGCGTGTCTGGAGTCCGTTAGCCCTGTCATATTCTGTCAATTGCTGGGTGGCCAAATGAAACAGTTTATGAGTTTGTAGTTCAGTGCAAATGAGTATTTTGACGAAAAACTGTTTATTAAACAAGAAGCATTAGGCAGTGAGAAGGTTATGGCAGTCCGATAATGTCATTTCACAATGCGCCATTTTCGAATAAAAATTATATCACGGATCCATACACATTCATGGTAATACAGAGGTCCATGACTTATAGAAAGTTACGGAAATAAAGGAAATCATCATGATGCAGCAAAAAAATAAAAATAAAAATAAAAAAATAAAGCGTGTGTTGCAGTTCGTTTTGAGGCATAATGCTTTCCACAGATTTTGAGACTTTTTTCCCCATTTCAGGGATAGCACACTGGTGTTATTCGTATAGATCTTTGTTGAACATTCCCCACCCAACCCCTCCATCTTCGTAGTAGAAGAGCGATATCTGTTTCGCCATTAAGCTTCTCCAGAATGCGGATCGTAGAAGCTTCATAGTGATAGTTGCTGTCGGCAGCTGGTCTTTAAGAAGAAAACAAATGTGTTTTTTATTTTAAGAAGTTTCACGGGCATAGAACTTAGAGAGCTAGAAGAGGCTTAATTAGCGCACGTGTGCCGCATAAACAACAGAAGTAATTTCTCTTGACACGCGAGAAAACCCCACCCTTTTCCTCTGTTTCCTGTTTTTCTTTCTTTTTGTTCTGATATGTATAGTCAGCAGTCGTGTAGTCTTTCTGCGATATAAGTGACACACAAATACAAAATGTTACGAAGAATGACAAAAAGAAGCATGAAAAAAATTTAACCTAAAAAAATGCGTAAGAAGAAATCATGTCTTACAGTATAGTGAGTTAAGAGAATGTATCTGTTTTATCAGATGAACCTAGGGCAGGTGCAGGAATGAGTATGTAATAATGTGGACAAAGTCTACTCGTAGGATTATTCCCCGTCCTGTGAAAGGTTTACAATGAACAACTGATGGCCGGTCCAGAAACCTTTCACTAGTGTCGGTCCCCAACTTGCCGGACAGCCTGTCTCTAGCCGCCTGGCAAGCTCATTAATGAAGGTGACTATGCGGCCATCACATGAGACTGCGAACATACTCCCAATTGTCAGCCAAGTAACCGTTTTTATTGTTGTCTGCAAAACATGAGAGGAGCAGCAGCTGACGATGCGAGGGAAAAAAACTAAATGCGTGTATTTGTGTGCAGGCGGGCGCAAGCATGCGCGTGCGGTCTCCCATTTGCTGGGTCTTAAAGGGCACGGAGACCGCTGGCTGTTGCGTGCGACGATGAACCTTCCTTCCAGTGCGATCACAAACTTGTATTACTGGACTGCTGGCAGACGATTTTTTTTTCCAGTTAACTACTAAAACGAGGGATGAGACTACAAAGCTTCCGGTTTATTCACATTCTTTGTTACGGCTCGCCGAGACTAACAGCGGAGAACTAAGCGTTGGTCTCGGCAGACAGACAGCAGTCCACCTCTACACATCCATGATGCTATCTGCAAGGAAAAATTCACCTTCATTTTGCAAGTCTTGGTTTTCCCCGGGTTCTTCCAACGCTTCATATATGGTGCGTGCGCTTCAGACATCTTGCGCATTGCCCTTCCCCTCATCCCTCTGTTCTGACACTTAACTGCCGAATTATACGCTTTACATGGAAGTGTGTTGGAATCACATCTTGTCGTATGCACGAAGCTTTGGTATCCCACAATAGGAAAATCTACCTTTGTCGTCGTAAACCATGCTTGTAGCTGGCATTTAAAAAGCTCTTTCAGTAAAAAGGTGCACTTGTTCCACTGGGAGATTATTTGTAATCCCCCACGTAAAAGCTCGTAAAATTAATGGTTTTATCCGACTAGAAAAAAAGAAAACCTCAACAAATACAGAAGGTTTGGTGTACATTACGCCATTTTCCTAGGAGCTTTGACATTAACCACTCATAGTTTGATTTTTCTTGTCTGGTCTCCGAAAGCAGGTGAAAATGATAACCTAGTTGTTAAAGAGCCAAAGTTTTTAGATACAAGATACATTGTCTGATAAATGAGGTCGTGAGAGAGAGAGAAGGAATGATTGAATAAGTGCAACTACTATGTTTTAGTTGACAGAAACATAATTCGAGCTAGAAAGAAAGAAACACACAAAAACAGCAACAACAGCAACAACAGTCAAATCCAAACGAAGGAAGGAGAAAAAAAAATAAAGAACTATAAGATGACGAGGGAAACGGGGCACAAGGATCGGCTCTGACAATCAGTCGTTTTCGCGAACGCAGCAGTCAAGTCTTGATGTGGTTTCACCATCAGCCCCCTCTCAACCACTCCTAGAAAATAAAGGGTTGCTGTTCATTGTGCTGGACAGGCACAGCAACAAGGAAACGCGTTCGGGCAGCAAATGAAAAGACAAAGTAGAGCGAGCCACCAACGCTTGTCGGAAAATGAAAGTCTTGTGTTTCAGCTTTCAAGTCCATTGTTCGAATCCGGCCAACCACGAACGGTTTGCCGAGACAGGCCTGCAAGGCCATTACCCTCTCGGGCCCCCCTCTCCCTTCCCCCCAATAAACGCGACCGGACGCAGAAGGAAAGAAAAAGAGACCGGAAACGCGACTCGAGAAAACCGGAAATGCATTTCCGCCATGGCGGCAGACTGTCTATGATGTTGACAGACCAATCTGTCGAAGCTGAACGGATCCATCGCTGGCATACGCTCACCGGCTATTTAAAGCGGACTTTATATGAGGGAACCTAAACGGTTTTCATGCATCACGCTGACAGTGCATCGTGAATAAACGCCTGTTTCGGCTGTTCATTTCTTTTCTTCTTTTATCATGGTCTGTTGGCTCGAATCGTATCCCTCAGACACGTATCCGGACAAGAAGTCAGCGATCAGCTGGGCGGTGTGTGCGTGCCATGCGCCAAGGACAGACCACTGGCATTGTATATAGTCAATATGGTAAGAAGCTGCTGAAGCAAGCCATATGTTGCCATATATTCAGGGTTGTTGCGGTCTTTGCTGGAACCAAATGAGTTACTAAACTCTTTTCCTCACATTTCCATTGTCATCAAAAGCCGGCTTTTGCTGCCCAGAACAATTTTTTTATAAAGTCTTGGACGCCACTGTAAATACAGTGAACTTAAGTGGTTCACCGTTTTTAGGGCACGATCCCTTGTTGAAGACTATCCCTGGAGGGCAATCGACTCCGCTGTGGCCAGAGGAAGAACTGGATTACGAATGTCAAAGACTGGGTGGGTCGTCCTGTACAGCACCTGCTGACTATCACCCAGAATAAGCAAGAGTGGCGGGCCTGTCAGCTGCCCTGTCTATCCATGTGCTCCTCCCAATGACAGATGCCGGTCAAGGGACAACTGAGTGACTCTACCCTTGACATTTCCTAATCAAACAGTGTTCTGCTGGGTAGGCAGATGAAGTTTTCGGTCACAGACCCGGGCGACCTTCTGCACCAGCCATTCCTCACTGCAAGCACGAACTTGTGTTACTGGACTGCTGGCAGACGATTTTTCCAGTTAACTACTAAAACGAGGCAATGAGACTACAAAGCTTCCGGTTTAGTCACATTCTTTGTTTAGGCTCGCCGAGACTAACAGCGGAGAACTTCGCAAGAGGCTATTGGTCTTGGCAGACAGACAGCAGTCCACCTATACACATCCATGGACAGACAGCAATCCACCTATACACATCCATGCTGCAACCCTGGGTGATGTCTGATGAGTTCGATGAACAGGCGCCCATTCTACTTCGCGATATTACAAAACAGTTCTAGTTGCCGAAGTAACAAGAGATTATAATTGTATACAGCAAACTCAACTCTTTATAACTTTTTCCTTCTTTTCTGTGTTTGTGTGTGTGTTTGTTTCCTAATAAATAAATAGCACATTTGTATAGCTCCTTTTTCCAGCATCAGCCAGACCCAACGTGCTTTACATATAGGCATGCAAGCACATCATATTAATATATATATAAGAAAAATTTAATAATATCATATTAATACCGAACGTTGTTGGTGAGAACTGGAAGAAAAATGTTGGATGCGTGCGCAAATACCTTTAAACAGCAGTGGGTTTGAAGGTAACCATACCCTTTAATTTATAAATACAAATCTACAATACCTGCGCAAACGGCGGGTTTGACAAATAATCTCTTACCTTTTTAACTTACGCACGTGCACATGACCTACTATAGTAGTGGCTTTGAAGGCATCAACTCACCTTTTAATTTACCTAACTTGCACTGTATAGTTGGCTTCCTTTTCCAGCGTTCGATTTCCACCTGCGGGGCGCAGCGGCTGTGAGGTCGATGGCTGGAGTCAGTTTTCACACCCAATCGATGCTCGCCAGGCTATTAAGATAAGGTGTTCCAGTTAGAAATTGGCGGCAACTGCTCAACTCTTTCAAATAAGTCTTTGGCAGCTGAGTAGCAAGAAGAACTTTATGAGGCGAAACAGTTGTAAACAGAGCCGTTTTGAGATATTGCTCGGGCTGTTTAGATATTGCGAAAACTGAGACGTGGGTGGATATTTTTCTTTTCAAGAGATGCGGGACTTTAAAGCACTAGTAGGCTTAAAAAAAAAAGTTTCTTATGATTAAGTAAAACTCTGTTCAAGCTACTATTTCCCTATGTTTGGATAAAAACTCTTTTGTTATCAAGATACATGCTTTCAAGCATCACCATGGTCAGAAAGAGGTCAACAAACACAGGTCAACAAACACAGGTCAACGAAAACAGAGGTCAAGATGGTGTATTTTGTAAGATATCAATCGCTGAGAGAGCTAGGGGCGTGGGTTAATCAGGAATATAGTGAGGTCCTCTTTCTATGCATGACAATGTACACTTATATATTGAGAACGAAAGATGGGTATTTACCCAGATTTGAGGAAACAATATCTTGCACCGAGATTTGCAAGATCATTAGAAGCAAATTTTGTACTCTGTTGGTTCTTTAACACGTGTACATCCCACTCACAAACTTCCCCCGCACATACTAAAGTGTATATCTCTGTCTCTATCTTGCTTTCACTCTGGTCTGCGTGGTTTGTTTGTTTTTGTTTGCTTGGTGTGGGGAGGAGAAGGTATGATAGTGGAAAATGTCTTATTGGTGCAGGTGTGTATGTCTAATCAATGGAGTTTACCAGGTAGGCCCTTGTACCTTCAACACATGAATATAGCCCTGGGTATGGGAAGTTAGGGGTGTAGAGGTAGATGGAAGGATGGGGACAGAGAGGCAGCTGTTGTAAACATACCTGAAGCAATATCTAAAACTTCCTGGAAGACAGATTTATATTCTGCATGCTGAAATTGGGATGCTTTTACAAGTTTTATTCTTATGGTGCTCACCTTTTATGGGTTTTCTGAGTACAAAGCCAAAAAATTACAAAGAAAAACATCAAACTCAAAACACAAACCAAAAAACTGCAACATCAGCGCAACTTTCGGGATGAAGACGAGAGCGTTGTAACTGAAGGAAATGTCATCCTGTTCTGTTCTGGCAACTGCTTTAACCCAGAAAACATAACTGTGGCCCGAAGCGGATCTCATTATAGAGTAAAACATGAAAACTGGTCGAACTGCGGCACGAAAAATCCTGCGAGAAATGCAAAAAAAGATTATGAGACCTTCGACCGACATTTGGCTTTGGTAGAATTCTTCGTCCCAGAAAACAAACACAACTTGAAGAAGGTGAGTTTTATGCTGCCTGGCTTTGTGTTGCAGCTTGCTGGCAGCATTCATCAAAGCATCCCAATGAACCACTTTCGCGTGGCAAGCCTGTGAGATGTTATCCTTTCTTGTGAAATAACATCGCAACGGAAATTAGTAAAAGCTTGCCATTCATATCTCTTCAGATTATTTGTTCTTTTCCCAGAAAGAAAACCACGGAGCCAAGCTGCTATTAACAGTCCACGTGTTTGTCTTCGCTCTACCGTTAGTGAGTTATTTTTCCTTTAATGACAACAAATAGGTCTTTGGTTCTTGTTTTCCACTCTTTAGGTAGCAACGTTTGCCAGAAAGGAAAAATAACAGTAGTCATCCTCCAGAAAATTGTAGCTTAGAACTAAGTCAGAGTGTAATAGTTATTTGTATGGCTGAGGTAAGCGATTTTAAAACCTGTTCGCGACAAAAACTAGAAATATTTATTTTTCGCCTCTAAATGGTGTCCTCGTTCCACACGAATCTTCTCTGGAAAGCTGCCATGTAACCATGATAGTACCATTAAGCACATTAAAGAAAAAAATGGAACACATTAACTCTGAAAACTACTCCGGGGGACGATGGGTGGTGGTGGGGGGGGGGGGCGGGGAATCCCTGAAACCCAACCGAAAAAAAAAATTGACGAATTTCTAACTTGCATGCAGTCGGGAGGAATCTGCTGTTTGGGGACCTCGACTCCCAGAATCGATCTATCGACCTGCTGGCAAAAAGCGCGGGCTTAGCCACACCATTTTGTTCATACGCCTCACTGGGCATGGCGTTTTTGAAGTCGTTTGCTTGTTTAATGCTCCACGGACCGACAGTAAATGCAAACCTGATTGATCACAGTCCACAATAGGGGTTACAAATATGCCTGGAACAGTGAATTAACCTATGAGAAATGCTGGCCAATTTTTATTGCTCTCAAGGGAGAGAGGGGGTGTTGGATAGGGGCAGGGTGAGTCGTGGCGAAGGGAGGTAGATGCAGGGAGGATTTTGTGACACATGTCCTGGTAAAGGATCGCAGTCTGTAGACTACACTGACACAGGAGTCAGTGATGCACCATCCTCTTAAATGCAAGAGTTGTAGACATGGAAAACGGTAACAAAAGAAATGAGAAGCGAGGTTTTGTCGTTGGTTTTAGGATATCGCTCATCCGGAAAGAGTGTAGGATGACGACGTGTCCAACAAACTCACGACTCGCCCTCCGTATCCGTCACTGTCCGTTAATCTGCATGGTTGACCTAATACGGCACACAGATAATAATGCACTTCATAGAAATCGATTCTTATTCCTGCATATTTTTTCATTACACTTAGACCTGCTGTTGATATGAACTCAGTAGTCTCTCGTACAGATTTCACAGTACCCCACACACTTTACACTGGTCTCGGTGATATCTCCTTGTGCAAAGACTGGAGGCTTTTGCAGTCCTTGCAGGAGATGTTCCGAACTGTTCTCTGTCTTTGTACAGAGGCACATATAGGAGAGGGCACGAAACGGAGTTGTTTACTCATGTGGTGCGTTTTATTTCGTAAATATATTCTTCAGGAGAAGAGGACATATTACGATGTTAGTTTGCAGAAAACTGCCGAAATGTAAGCTTCGGTAGCACCACCAAACCAACAACAGCAATACTAATCATAATGATCTTCATCATTTCCTTGTACTAGCTGTCTTTATTTCGCACTGCGTATTCCTCATAAGGTTTTGGGGCTTCCCTGCTTGTGTTACTGTCTGCCAAGCACTGGACAGGAGAGCACATGGCGGAGCTCCTTCACCTGAAATGTTATTTTATTGACAAATTGTTGTCAGCTCATCGGGGTGGTCATCTTTAATCCGCTGTCTTCAATCATCACATAGCTTGGACCTACAGTTTAGGCCCTATCTACACGGTGCTCTGTAAGATGTGACGGTCATTTGCTAACGAGTGAATGAAGTGATTGTCGCAGACACGTCCGATAACTCTAAGTGCAAAGTTATCGATCGTTCTGGTTATTTCCCTTGTTTCCAGTTCGGTCTGTAACCAATTTTTATGTTCACACCTTCATGTATATACCTCTTTTACAGTTCTGTGCTTGCATCCGCTGAGAAGATTCGAAAGGTAATACGCTTTGTTTATATTTTTATTTAGGGAATATTTGTTTAGTTTTACTGTGATGTTTGTTAATTGAGAGTATGGCACCCTTGTGTCATGGAGATCTCCATGATGATCCAATAAACTGCTATATAGCTAAAATTGTTCATGTATGAAATGACCGATTAAGAGAATCAAGCAGCTCTGTTAACTACTGTCATAACTAAAGCGCTAAATGTGAGGAACTAACTGCACCAAGACAAAAAAAAAAAAAAAAAAAAAAAAAAAAAAAAGCAGGGACGGTAAATTCGAGGGGAAGGGACGTAATCGCACGGTTGTAAAGTTTTATTGAGGATAAAAGTCGAGTGCGCCGTCTGAACGGGGTTCCAGAGTGTTCCAGATGCAAAATCAATGAATCCACTTACTGAGCAGAAGGCTGATAGTAGTCATGTCTTACTCTTTTATATACAGTCAAATCTCTCTACTATGCCACCCCGCTACTATGCCACTCTCGGTATTATGCCACTTTTGCTCGGTCCCGACTATAAATTCAATGTAAAAAATAAATTTACTATGCCACCCCTACTCTCGCTACTATGCCACTTTTGTGTGACTGTTAAAAGACACAAGTTGTGAAATTCCGCGCAGTGCTTGATTATTATACTGTACGGTAGTGTGGGACATCGCAGTTAGGTGGATGGAACATAGCACGCACACAGGGAGGGTGGAGGCTGGCAATGTGGGAGGGGGGTGGTCGCTGGCCGGGTGACAGTCACATGACAGAGGGAATGTGTGAGGGGGTCGACTAGCGACAGGATGCAGGTGCGCGGATGTGGTTGGGAGGGGTGGAGGATGAAGAGGTGAGGGGGAGAATGAGAGGAGACAGCGAGCGAAGCCGACAATTCTTGAGAGCTTTGGACCAGACCTGGGCAAAGGCCTCCTGTCTCTGACCGGCCCGCCCGCCAGTATATATACTATATATACAGTATTAGGTAAAACTGAGTTAACTATATTAGTCCGGCCCTCTAAAACCATCCCAATTTCTCATGCGGCCCCTTGGGAAAATTACTTGCCCACCCCTGCTTTGGACTGACGGGTAACTTGAACAAATAAAGCCGTTTTTACGAACCCTCTCTACTATGCCACTCTCGCTACTATGCCACTTTTGCTCGGTCCCGGTAGGTGGCATAGTAGGGAGATTTGACTGTATGTATAGTCAGTATAGACAAGAGAAGATGGACGAGTTACGCCAGCTTAATATTAGAAACCGGGTATGTTTAAAGCTAGATGCAGACTTCTTAATAAAATGTGACTGCTTCAAATCAAACATGAATACAACAACGAGCAGACAGAAGGAAGAGGAGAACAAGAACAAGAAGTAAAGCGGAAAAAATGGTTTCATAATTCATAACTCATGGACAGTTATTCAGTGGATAGTGTCGGGAAATCTCGCACATTATGGGAGCATGTGTGTAGAAAATAAGACCTTGGGATTTAGAAATCAGAGCTAAATCCACCCTCTGACCTGAAAATTGGGGAAGAGAAAAGGTTTGCGGGGTAGGCATTTTTTTTTTCTTTAAGAAAGACACGGATGGTCGGCAGTGAAACACAAGAACCTCGGATGTGCTTTCTGGAAAAAGTATGGATCCAAATCAAGGATGATGAGATTAAATCGTTGCATAATATATAAACGTTTTAGCGAATGTGAAATGTGCTTAATTAAGAAACAGAAGAAGAAAACAACACTTGATTTGTGAATAAATCATTAGCATGAACCGAGAGACTCCCGAGGCTACTTCTTGTCCAGCCATGCAGCCGCTGTACCAACTTACCCTTGTTACGCTCCCGTGCATTTTAATGAGGTTCTGGTCCCTGTCAGCCGTTGCTGCTTAAAATAGCCCGCCATGAAACTGTAGCCTGCAGTCAAGGCAGACGAAAGGCGCTGTAACTGGAGCATCCACAAAGACTAGTCGAACTTGCTTGGGACCTTTCTTACTTACCTGTAATCCCGGCTGAAAAGTTCAAGTCAGTTATTGCTGAAGAGGCAACCCAGATTTTTTTTCTGCTTCGTTGTCTGTTTCTTTCTTTCATTCTTTGCCTAAAGCACATCCAAATTAAAAAGAAAAACATTACCACTTTAAGCCGTTCTTCTGTCCTATGCTGCAAAGCCAAGATACAATAAATCTACTAATTAAACTTTATTTATTTTGCGTTGGGCAGGTGTTTTATTCTTTTATTCCCCAAACGAGGATGGTATTCGATAATTTTTTTTCTTGCAATGAGATATTCAAATTGTTACTTTCTTGACTCCTAGTTGCAATATTGCTTGAAAAACTGAAGATAGACAGTTCCTAGTTGCAGAAATGGTTGATAAACGAAAATATTCTCCAAGGTATATTTCTGAACTAGAAAGTCACTCAAATACAAATGTTAGCCTTAAATTCTTTTTATTATTTATCCCGAATGTCCATTGACAAGCTGACGATGACTAGACCACAGCCAGTGAGGGAACTGGAATTATATTTTGACTAGGCCTAGCCCTTCACTTTCCGGACATTATTGGTTCGACACCTCTGTGTCTGATGATCTTTTTTTCTGCTACCCAAAGAACGGCATGTGGTTATCCGCTTAAAGTTTCAAAAATTATATGTTGTACTAGTTCAGAGAAATCGTCTGAAAAAAATGGAATAAACCTTAGTGTGTGTAAATGATCTACAAGTACACTATAAAGTCGATAAAATTAAATGCGATTCATAGACTATTTAATTAAAGCCCTAATTTTTTCAAAGCATTGTTTTCAGGCTGAACATTTATCCTGTGTGATTGCAATAGCTTACTCAGCTATATGTAAGAACAATACGGTTATCTGTTTTAAGTCCAGCAAAGACACTCTCCACCTCATTAGCCTTCCCACTTACTGTAACTAAATGCCGGTCAGGTAACTCCAGGGTGGGAGTGTTTAGCTGAAGTATTATTTGCACACAGTGTGGTGTGAGACAGAGGAGAGGTAGTGGCGGCGAGTTACAAACCCCAGGCCACACCAGTGATCGTGTGTGGTTTACAGAATGTCCCTCATGTGTCAGCGGCTTCTTTGTTTGCTACTGATGTGCTGGGGTCACCCTTCCATTGACTTGTGAAACTTGATAATGCCTGTTAATTTAAATGTTTTAACTAGGCACCGCAGCTCTAGTTTATCTGTAAGACTGGTCAGGAAATGAAGTGGACGCGATTGACGACTGTGCAGGAGGGGGGGGGGAGTAAGAACTAAACAAAAACAAGTAAACAAGAACTAAATAAGACCAGGTGCATGACCAGCAGGTGGCTGCAGGCTATTCTATAGAATATAGAGGTCTACAGCTGCAGGGTGTCATCGCGATGTCTGTATGTTGTCTACATGTTTGCCTCCTCTGCCACACTCTGCAGTTGTTACGAATGACGTGTCACTCAGACCCCACCTCCACCCGCAGCGACGACAGCCACCACTTTTATTGATCACTTACTGCCTAGCCTGAACAAACTGAAAGTTCGTAAAGAATTTAGCATGATCGTGGCTAGAGTAGTAAACAAACAAAAGACAGTCCATGCAATAGGTACAGAGGGGATGAGGGGTGAGATCATCACGGTGTCTTGACATTTCAGACATTTTGTTTTTTTCCCAAAGAAAAAGGTTTTCTTTGTCTTTTGAAATCAGTGAAGTGAACTAAACTGTCAGATGGTTACAGGTGGCCTGCAAACAAACAACAAAAAACCCTAGAGAGCTAGGGACAGTTACAGATAGCTCAAACAGAAAGCGTGCCGAACTCCCGACAACAAGACGAGAGCAGTTCACCGTTGTTATGTTCACCTTTTGGGTGAGGCCAGAGTGAGGATGTCCCCATGTCATCCCATTCGCTGGGTTTATTATTTTTGCCTACCGTACGTACCTGATGGGACCTCTCTCTACATCTCTCATCCCACACCTGTTCTGTTCCACCCTCACCCTCCGACCCCTCAGTGTCACTCCGCCCCCTTCATTAGCTGTTCTACACGCTTTACGAGGAAGAACGGCCCATCTTGTTTATGGCTCACAGCTGTGTAAATAATGTATTTAATTTCCAGATCGTCGACCTTGACAGCAAATCTGTGGCGTTGCTACGCATCTCCGGGCTCCCCAGCCCTTGTTTGGGGGTGTGTCTGGTGCGCGCGGAGCTGAATATAGTCTTGTGACTGACCGCTTGCCACGCGCAGACAGCTGTTCGTGCTGGCCATCAGTCCCGGGTGGCGACTACAGTCGACATGTCACCTTTGGTCACTCTACATTAAAGGAATAAGGTTCCGACAGACCTAAGTAGCCTAAATCCAGTCAGCTACACCTGTACATTTAGGTCTCGGGCTGTACACAATACCAGCATACATATTAAGTTCCAACAGCCAAACAAACACTTGAGTGTACGGATATTTAGAGGAGGAAAAAAAAAAAAAAACAACAAACAAAACTATAGATGAGCAGACACATGCATAATTAGTGAAGAGAACTAAGCTCTCGGTTGCAACCATCTTTATAGGTTTATAGCCGGACTAACACTTGCGCTGACACACAGATAGAAGAACAGAACAATGACCATGTGAAAGAGTTTGAGGATAGGAAATACAATGCCATCACACCATGGATGTGTATAGGAGGACTGCTGTCTGTCTGCCAAGACCAACGCTTAGCCTCTTGCGAAGGTCTCAGCTGCTAGTCTCGGCGAGCCTAAACAAAGAAATATGACTAAACCGGAAGCTATGTTGTCTCACGCCTCGTTTTAGTAGTTAATCTGAAATGTAAATAAACCGGAAGCTATGTCGTCTAATGCCTCGTTTTAGCAGTTAACTGGAAAAAAAATCGTCTGCCAGCAGTCCAGGGATATTCGTGATCACATGCACGCTCCTCTCTCATCCCGTCACGTGATGTCCCTTTGCTCCACTGCCATCCGAGTTACGGTCCTCCGCTGACAGTCACAAGTGGAGAAAACGAGTCTCTAAGTTTAAAGTTTAAAGGTAAGGCAAGTGAAATGGTAAGTTGAACCGGTGACAGACAGAACCCTGCGTTTCTAGCCAAAAGTTTCAGTTTCAGACCAATTGTTTTGAGACGCGATTATATAGTAAACTATTATTTCACAGCCTCAAAGAAACGATTCAGAACTTTGGTATTTTTTTTTCATTTAAGCACAAAGCCTTGTCCTTTAACGTCTGCTGCGTACGTTCGACAACAGGGTGAGTAAGAACAACTGGCGCCGCGTCCTCGTTGGGTCAAAGGTCAAATCTTCGTGGCCTTCACCGTAAAACATCGTCAAGAAAAAAGGGAGGATTTATATAAGCCTGACGAAAGGGAAAAAAAATGTTAAATAAGTTTGTTTTTGACATTTTTACTACCACCTACCAGCCTTTAGTGCTATTTCAAAACCCAGGTCTCCTCCCACCTGTTATCTTCCTCCCCTCCCTTTTCCCCACTTCCCATCCCCAAGCCTAGTTATTGCAAAATCTTGCGAAAAGATTCTGTCGCTACGCAAAGTAACGGGTTCTGGAGTGAGTCAGGTCAGGTCATTAGGAAATATTGCCTCTTTATTATCCTTCCATAATTATTTAATCTGTCTCTAAGAATTTTGTTGTTAAAGCTCTATCCACACACACACACAGACGGCGTTGCGACCAAGTTAGTGAAGGGATGCTGGTGAAGGTGTAAAACCAACTCAAGGCTTCCCAAGCGCTGTCGACAGCAACATGATTTATTCGCAAACAGCCAAGCACACCAGCCAGACACCATGAGCCAGTAGGTAAGTCTCAGGTGAAACCCACTTCGTGCACCTTCGCCGACTCCGTGCCCAGAGGCATCAATTATTTCCGCTGCAAGTGCGGATCTTCTTCCCCCGACAAACAGTTTGGTAGGTCAGTGCCAGGATCAGGATTTTTTTTTTCTTGTCTTCTTATTCTTTTACCTGTCTTTTTCTTGTTCTTATTTTGGTTTTTTCTTGTTTGTTTGTTTTTGTTCATATTTTTGTTTTTTCTTGTTCTTATTATATTTGTTATTCTTGATTTTTCCCCCGTCTTTTACTTGTTTCTGCTCTTCTTATTTTTTTCTTGTTTTTTTCGTATCCATATTCTTTTACCTGTCTTTTTCTTGTTCATATTCTTGTCTTTTAGTTATTTCATTTTTTTTTCTCTCTTTATTATTATTGTTGGTGGGATGCCTTCTTAATCTTTTTCTTTCATTTCTCTTCTTGTATCTTTCTTGTTTATATCTTGTCTTGTGTGGACTTTTTGTCTTGTTTGTTATATCTTTCTTTTTGTTTGTCTTTGTTATTGCTGTTTATTTTATTGATATTCTTTGTCCTCCTCCTCCTCCTCCTTCTTTATATTGCTTTCATTGACTCGCCGTGATATGGCCTTTGCTGCTGACACAATGTTAAACAACCATCCTTTTTAATCGAGTTTATAGCTCAGCCAACTTGTGTTTACTCATGGTTTTATCTGCATTGTGAATGAAGACGATGCTTGCTTATTTTTCGAACTAACAGAATCTTCAGAGAGAGCAGACACTCCCCAGCCATCAAACAGTCCCCGTGCCAGCAAACACATCAGAATGGAGGGCGAGCGAGGGATGTGAGAGTCTGAGGACGAGCCCGAGCAGCACGTAACGGCATTTTGAGGATTGCCAGATTGTTGCTGGCTGCTGTGGAGAGGACTCGCGAGGTCGAAACACAATTACCGGTGATGAATGGAGACTTGGAGGGAAGACGTGTCAAGAAAAGGGAGCGAGAGGGAACATGGGGATCGAGACAAAAGTCGGCAGGTAACATGGCCAGCTGGCCATTCTAAGTGGTCATTTCGTGACCGGTCATATGAGAATCAGATTATTACATGTTTTGTGTGTGAAGCGTGGTGGAAGTTAGAAGGAAGCGGTGGGAACGAAATAAGTATTTTACACCGAGCCAGCAACTAAGACTATATCATGGCAAGCCAGCCCTGTAAACAGATGCCACATGCAGAGAAAGAACAGAGTGCCCGAGACGAGAGTTGAACCCAGGACAGCCAACCCTCGCTGTATTGGTTGAAGGCTCTAACCGTTGCGGCACGGGGCTGCCCATGGGGTAAGGGGTTGAATCCCACAAATTTCCGCCAAGTGGACTTTGTCACGAGCTGATTTCGCTCCGAGTCACGCAGTTTGGGCGCCAGACTGTTTCTTATGGTCACGTGCATCAAAAGCGTCTGTTGGAGGCGCCGTAGCCTGGTGGTCAGCGCACTCGACTACAGAAGCAGAAAATCGCCGGTTCCAATCTTGGCTACGTCTGTGCACGGAAAAATTCTTCTCCTCTCCTCCCATAAACTTGTTCACCCAGTTTACCTATTCTAAAACAAAGCTAGGTGTTCACAACATGAGACAGAGCTAGGTGAAGCTGCTACAGTCTGGACTCTTTTGATCGTGACTATCTAATTACATCCAGGAACGCGAGTAATGCCCACACACGTAGAGTAACATGCCACTACTCCCACCCTCCACCCAACACCCCGAACACCTCCCCCACTCCTACTCTTCCTTCAGCTTTCGAAAAAGATGGATGTTTTATAACCTTTTCTCGGCACTTACACTGCGGGCAAAAAAATTGATAATCCTGGTTGGAAGGATTGAAAGACTTACAAGTTTACATTTCAAAGACCGTTCGTGACCAAGACAAGATCTGTCTCTCCGGAACCCACCTGCCAATACTTTCCCATTCATCATTTTCTTGTCGGGTAGACTTGGCGGTTTCTGTTTTGACGGCTGGCTACCCGACTAGCGGTATCGGCTCACGACAGGTCCGTGAGATTGGGGTGGCACACCCAGAACACCTGCAGCGAGGAGCGATCGGAAGCAACCTGGTCTGCCACACGTGGCCTTTCATCTCAGGTTTTTTCACTTTGTCACAAGCTTAGAGATTATTTACTGGCCTGTATCATTTTTTGCGTTCCAGACACTTGATGCGTTGAGAAAAGTTCTGTCAAGCCTTTTACATTGATTGTTGATGCGTTTAGAGATATATTTTAATTTTTACATTTATATTTAAATATTTAGAGAATTTTTTTATTGAATTTTTCTATTGATGTGTTCAGAAAACTTCTCTGTTGTATTGTTACATTGACTGTCAACATGTTAGAGAATTTCTCTATTAAAGCTTACTATTGATTGTTATTGCATTTAGAGAACTTTTCTCTTGACATTCTACACCAGTTGTTAATAAGTTGAGAGACTTCTGTGTCGCATTGTTACATCGACTGTTCACGCGGTGAGAGAACGTGCCGAGCTTCACGGGCTGATGATGCGTGACGAGAAGTTCGTTTCGTCTTTCCTGACCTGCCGATGTGTAGGGTTCATTGTAACTTCACTGAGGTCACGGCAGTGCAAACTGCTTCCTGGCCTCGAGTGAAATACTCTGATATGTATCGCGCCTTCAAGTTCCTGTCATTTATATCAAGAATTTGCACTGTGTGGTTGTTGTCGCGTTTGCTAACACGCTTGACAGTGAGAATCGGGGTCAACGGTTCGTATCTTGGTTCCACCAACTACTTTCTCTTCTACCCTTAATTAAGACCAGTAAGGGAAGGCATGATGAGAAGCAAAGGTGCGCCAGTGGGGCCTATCCTACCTACCTACCTCCCCGATGCTAGTCATCCAGTAGCATGAAGAATCTCTAAATGTAATAATTATTTACAAGGCCAACCGTCGGAGGTTTTCTCCGGGGCCTCCGGTTTCCTACACTGTGAGTGTGAGAGAAAGAGAGAGACTGAATGAACAGTTATTATTGTAATGATGTTGAATGAATTTGTAAGACACATTTGATGTCTACTGATAAGCGATCTCGTGCGACTTGAGACATCTTGTTGGTGGGGTGAGGGGCTCCATAAATAATAATAAACATTTATGATTATTAATTAATTAATCCTGACCGAAAACATTTCTGGTCATTAATAACATCTCAAACATATTCTTGCTTCCAGACTTGCATTTACATTAACCTGTAACAAAACTTCGAAAAATATTTCTGGGAACTCGAAAGTGTTATCTTTTGTCATCGACGTCGGAAATGTGATAATAAACAATTAAAACCTTTAGAAGGAAGTCAGTAACACATGAAAACTTCTGACTGTAAGGGTTCTTAGTTTGTCTGTAGTTTTATTCGGTTACTGAGTCCTCCAACACAAAAACCCACCAAAACACAAAGGTGAAAATCTAATCAAAGCAACATGGCAGTCAAAGGAGTTGAGTCCCTAAGACGTGTCCTTGTTGTCAAATAAAAAGTAAAAAAAAAAAACACCTCCAAGTTTATAGGATCTGGAAATATGTGCGTGGTTTACTTTTGTGGATAGCAACATCGCAGAGGACAGCTGTGAAAAAACATGGAGTATGGAGCTTTAGGAACTTACTTCAAAGTTTGTTGTTTCGAGCATTCAGACTGCTGCCTCCCGACCCCCTCGCCTCTCTCTCTCACTCTCTACATATATATTATATTCTCCCTCTAATAAGATTCAGAAAACTAATTTGTGCGCTCTTGATTCATCAACAATAAACTGTGTGGGGGGCAAAAAGCACGTGTGAAGACCTGTTTCTCCATAGTAAACAGGGATCTGCCAGTGAACGCCCGCCATTGTGTCCCCGGTAGACAGTAAAAAGCTGCCACAAATTAGTGTCGGGGGCCTAATCCTCCGGCACAAAGGTGCTGATTGAGGGTCTGGCCACAAGGTTTTCAGTACCTGGACTAAGCAGCGGCATCAATGCACTTACCGCGACTCCAGCTGTAAACACTGGGAGGTATATAGTAACCGCTCCTCAACAGGGTGTCAACTAAATGAGGGTGTGTACCCTGTTACCGTTCAACTTGCAATTGTTGGAAAAGGAAAGAAGACAAAAACGAAACAAAAATAGAGAGAAGCAAAGAAGAAATGCAAAATGGAAAGTAAAAAAATGTATACAGGAAAACAAAAACAAAAGAGGAAAGAATGATATAAAAACGGAAAAAAACCTGAAAAAATAAACAAAAAATGCAAAAAGGAAATAAAACGATTAAAGGTAATAATAACAAAAAGAAATAAAGGAAATAGGATAAGAGAGAAAAGAACAGGATTCACTTGCTGTTGAATTATGTGGGAGATGGTGAAACGCGGAACTGGTGCACATCTCTCTTGTGGGTTGAATCTTGACTTCTGACATCCACTCACCAACCTCACCCATAACACACACACGGACACACACACAACCCATCCATCGGCTACAATCATCTCCTTAATGCCTTTCTTGTTCCAGAACTGCTACATGGTGACCTCCCTGAGCTGTTGATCGAAGTGTTGTTGACACTTGTTTCGCGGCTACATTTGATATTGATGCAACCCAGATAAAACGGTTCTTGTTGACTGGAAGCGGAGGGACAGCTTGAATTACATCTTGTACAAATGCAACTGTGCGAGGTAAAGTAGAAGTTTGACAGCTTGCACTGTTGCTCCTGTCTGTGCCAGACAGACTGCGACGAGTCTAACAGATTTCAATAACAAAGTTCGTGGGGGGGCGGAATTTTGTTTTTCTTTGGCATGAAACGTTTGGGGTGGTGGGAGGGGGAGAGAAACAGTAAGATATAGGGCCAGGTCGTGTAACTTGCCGCCGTATGAGATAAAAGAGAGTTAATTCAGGAACAGATACCGGAGGAGATAGATTCCGCCCTCGCCACTACCTCTCCCCCCAGAAAAAAGTACTAGTCCTCCAAAAAGTGGGGCCTCTATCACCTACCTCTCCAAACGACCTGACAAAAAGTTAGAGGATGACCTTTAACTAGGTAATAAATATGAGGATTTTAATGTTGTAATTCATGCCGATGAGGGTTAGTCCTTTCGTTTTTGCTGGAGGGTGTGGGCAAGGGTTTGAGTACAATCATGTTTTGAGCTCTGTTAAGGGCTTGTGTTGACAGCAACAGGTGACAAGAGATTTTAGACACAAAGATAAAGAGACAGAGAAAGGGAGATAGAAGTAGAGCTAGAGTCACAGAGACAAACAGATACACACAGAGATAGAAACAAAGTCATAGAGTTAGAGATAAGGATTCAGAAAGAGTAGTAAGGACAGTCAATAAATGAATGATTAATTTTGTTAGGGGAGGGGAGTAGGATGTTTACTTAGTTCTGACTCCAAGCCTTTAGACACCAAACTGCTTATTGGTTCTATGTGAACAGGAGGGTTCTAATGATATTCCTTCCGCATGTTTTCCTTTCCTCCCTCTCTCTCTCTCTCCCAGTATATTCTTTCGCGATTTCTTCTCTCTGCCCTCCTTTCTCTTTCACAGACATGCAGGAAAAGCACACACACACACACACAATACAATCACACTGACAATCACGAAGATCATAAGACTGTTATTAGTGCCAGGTCACAATCAATAACCAGGGAGGTGAAGATTCCAGCTCCAGACCATTTTTGCAAATGTTTCCCGGCGATAAGATCTGTAATCAAATTTGAGCTCTCTGCGAAGGAACGGTGAGGGAGGGTCGGGGAAGGCCGTGTAGTAAAATTGTATTAACCCCTTTTCTCTGACCTTATGAAAGTACCCCATGTAGCTCTCCTACCCACACTGCTGTTTATCTGCGACAGCATCTCTCCCTCCACTGACCATAACTCCAGACAAAATGGATTCCACTGGCGACCGGCTGTCTGTTACTTCACTGGAAGCTTGGAAAAGATTTGCTTTGTTGTTTATAAGGAGGAAAACTGTTGACAAACGCAGTATCAGTGTCTCACACAGGTGCACACACAGTCTCTCTCTCACACACGCAAGCGCTCACGCACACACAGACACACACATGTACATAATCTCTTCACATGCTAGAATACAGTTTAAACACACACACACGCCTGCGTGGACTGTGGATACCATGAGCATGCATACAAAGAGCTGATGTACATTTAGCAAGCATCCAACATTTAGACTCTCTTTCTTCCCTTATTTCCGATTTTGCGAAGTTTTCCACCATGGAGTGAGTGGCCAGCTGCACCACGATGCCAGTCCCACAATCACAGTTGTCAGACCGCACGTGAGGCTCTTGAATCCAGGCAAGAGCAGGGTGACGAACGATAATAAATCATCGACACAACTAGCCTCCTGTCATCTCTCGTCCACCGGCAATGGCGCTCCACTCCTGCTGCAGCTGACTAAATTGGTTGATTGTTTCGGCAAACACAAAATATACCCACCCACCCTTTCACCTTTTTATTTCGCCGGCAGTAATGTATGGCAAAGCTGTGGGCAATGCACACATCATGACAGCCTCATAAACGAGCACTTGGCGTCTGTATTTTCTTCAAAGCTGTCGTCAACTCGCGTCATTGCGAGAACAATCCACAGATTCTGTTGTAAAGCCAATGAATAATGTTTGTTTGCCCTTAGAAAGGTACTGGATTTTTTAACCAAAGATGTTTTTTCTTTTATTTTTGCTTCCTCAAATTATTGTTTCTCGGTAATTCATAGCGACTGTCACAGATGTCACCTAGACTACAGGAAACAGAAGTAAAAATTAGCAAATCGCAGTCTTATTTTAAAAAAAAATTATTTTTAAATCTCCCATCAAACGAGACGAGAGAGAAGTTCAGTCCTTTGTAAGTCTAAATCGCCATCATACACGGATGCAGGCAAAGGATACAGTCGCTACGAATATTTCCCATGAAGTTGAGGTCAATGTTTAACCCCTCGAATATGCCTGGCATGAAATGAATCCGAGACCAAAGACCATGTAATGTTTTTTGTCCAAGACCGACCGCACTCCTTTCAACATCTGTTGGCAGTGTAGGTCTGATCAGCTGAGATGCTGTGGACTGGAGAAGTTACTGAAGGAGCAGAAGGTGGTCGATGGACTGGGATGTTTTGGGCAACAAAAGGGTCCATCTGAAAAGTATTTTGCGACGCCACAAAATTGTCATCTCCCACTTGCCCCCTTCCAATGATTCTGCCAGCCTGGCTTTTGAAGATTTAGTGGATGAGCTTCAGAATGGTGGTGGCAGTATAAAGTAGGAGATATGAATGTGTCACGTGGTTTGCTTTCTCGCTTGTTCTTTGTGCCTTTCTCAGTTCCACTTCCCCCACCTCTCGCTTCACGCATTTATTTCTATGTTTTCTCCTTTCTCTCTCTCCTGCCACTTCCAATCACATCTACGGGGTATTTTTATCATCTCCTTTCTCCATTCGACGCAGTATCATAATAATAATAATAATAAAAAAGATAATTTATTGAGCGCATTTTCCGGTGTGCTGTGCACAAAAGACTACCAACGAGCTAACCACACAACAAGGAAACAAGCATCAGCCAACGGAGGATATTTGCAAACAGGAACGAAGCATTTTTCTGTCCCTCCCCACACTTCTTTTCTTTTTTCCCCCTCTATCCCTCCCCCACGATGTCTTTCTATCCCCTCTCCCTCCCTCCCCCTCTGTCTATCTTCAGCATTTTTTTTACCTCTTTTTCTTTCTATTTCTCTTCTCTGCTTGCCAACCTCCGCTCTAAACTGATCTCATCGGATTTACCTGGCTGCTTCCCTTAGCGCCTACATTCGCTAGTGGAAATGATCGTAATGTAGAATGTCGGGTTCATTTTCTCTTGAAGAGACCGACAGCACCCTCAATTATCATGATGACTTCCTCCACTTTGTCGTCTCTCATCAGTTATGTTATCCCGCTGGCAGAGTAGAATTTCATTTGCTCGATAATATATACAGTAATGATGTAGTTAGTCGTTCACCTTGACTGCAAGAAGTAGTGCAGTGCAACTTGGCATGCTGGGAAAAAGCTGAGTGCAAGACACTACTTACCTAAATCTGGATGACTATCTTCTGTTCCCGAGATACTTGTCTACAGACATCACCATGTAGAGAAAGCGGTCAACAACATAGACATCAGGATAGTTCATGGGTACGTCTACGTTATCAAGGCCTCAACCAATGGGAGAGCTCGAGACATGTTAATAAAACGTTATCGTGACGTCATTTAACCCCAACACCTTGACTTGCTTTTTCCTTTAAGTATATTTTCGTTCAAGCAAACCTTCACCGGGCTGCCCTAGCTAAGCTTCCAGGCTAGAACAAAGTTACAGACTTACTATTAAATTTTTAAAATAGAAATACACGAAAGAACATGTTGCGGCGATGTCCTTGCCTCTTTGAAGAGAAAAGAACTGTTTCTTTTTTTTCTTTCAAAAACTGTGTTTTTGAAGCTAGCCTTCTGTTGATCGTGGTTTCTGCTTTCTAAAAGAAGCGCGTGTTGTAAGTGCATCAAACAAATGTATCAAATCACACCCACACCGTCCTTCCATACAGTCATTCATCTGCATAGGTCTGCAAACACTTGGGTGTAACATAACTCTGGAAAAAAAGAATACAGTCAGGGAAGTGTATCGCCTAGTGCCGCAGTGTAAATACAATCCACTTTTAATCCCAGACCTTTACAGCATGTTGTATTAATCTTGATTTATTCATAGGCTGTCTTGACAAGCTCCATTCTTCTCTGCAGGATCCACTTACCCCGCCAAGCCTCGACAGCTTGCCACGGTCCTCACTCCTCCAGGGAAAAGAAATCGCCGACATCTTTATGTTTTTGTTCACGGCGATCAGAAAAATCGTGAATGTTCAACTAGACACTTTAGATATTATCGCTGGACTTCTTGGCGACAACCAGGGGCCTAGCTGTTTACAAAAACAAAAAATAAAAAAACCAACTTCGTGTTCATCTGGTCTGCACGGTTCGCTAGTTTTCACTCTTAGCTCATGTAACGAAGCGGGGAAGAGTTAATGACCTAAAAAAGAGAATGTTCGGGAGTCGTAAAGGCCTTGTTCGCAAGAACATCTAGGGTAGACAGCGTGAAATGAACGGGTTCGAGGGTGGATTACATAAAGAAGAGTTGACAAAGCCCAGGCCTGGACATGTGTCACAAATGGAATTATCGCTGACCATCATTTCTCCGTGTCGATGAAGCTGACGGTTGGCGATATCCTCACGTTCATCGAACACTATGTCTGCACATCCTCGGGGGAAATTATTCTTCCCAAGTAAAGGAGAAAGTTTCTTTTTTTTTTACCAGCTGCAGTCCAAAGCCACAAAAAAGCTTACAATTCTGTTATCTATCGCCATTCAATTTTAACGACTAATAATCAGTCCCCTACAATGTTTTTGTTTATGTACAAAGGTGCTAAACTTTCATTCCACAGAATTGTTTGTTTTTGTGTGTGTGTGTGTGTCTTGTTTCCGTGAACACAGACCCTAGCCCAACTTAATACTAGATTCTAATCTATGCAGTAACCCTATATGTTAACACCTTCCAGAAAAAAGACAAGCACCACCCCGCAAAAGATTTCTAGAACAAACAAATAGGACAGAAAAAAACAGAGAAGGCAGGAAAAGAAATGAATAGATATTTCTCAGGACACGTGCATTTAAATTACAAGTGCTGAGGTATTCAGTCCCCAATTCATCTTAGAAAAAAAAAATGTTTCTCACCCAAACAGCTACACCACCACCCCACCACATCCCCGTTGCCCACATGTCACCACAGACCTTCATTTACATAGTCGACTGTGTACTAAACACTGGCTCTCTGTTACCCAGGCCCGTGACACCTGTGGTTCATTGTGTTTCACGGGGTTCCGCGTGATCAATCCATTTGACTCGGCCACCTTTTGGTCCACCCCGCCCCGACCCCACTCAAAATATGATGGCAACACTTTAAAAGAGGAAGAAAGCTTTGCTTTTCGCTGTCTCCTGGCCGCGGCAAGATTTTGTTGTTTGTTTGTTTGGTGGATTTTTTTGTCGGGGTGGGTGGGGAGGGTGGAATGCGAATGACACGCATGGCTGCTCCAGTTAATATCGATCAGGCGTAAATGATTAACGAGCGGGAGGACAGGGTCTAGACTGCTGAGAGGGAGGAGGACTTTTATGGTTCTTTCCCATTAAGCTTGGTCGTCCGTTGCAGGTATCAATAATCTGACGATAGATAATGGCGCTGATGTTTTGATCAAGGTGTTACGGGCTGCATAGCAAATGCTGGCTTTGCGAAAAAAAAATTTTAAATGTGAAAGTAAAAAATGTTATCTTTCATGCTTTCATGCAGCTGAACGATTTTTTAAAAAATAATTTTTTAATGTTTACAAGTGCAAAAGCGTCTTTAACAATGATCGTTTTATTTCTGATTAATTAATATTTATTGAAGAATAAAAGGAGGTTTTATATTTCTTTAGCGGATCCCATACACCAGGGAAACGAGAGATTATACTCGCACGCACGCACGCACACACACACACACACACCAACTTTACCAGTTTGATTGTTCTCTCTCTCTCTAAAGAGGTGTTGCAGTGGTGAATCCCAAGTTCTGTGATCCATCTTGTCATTCGTCACCTCCTGGGGTGTGTAGTTAAGTGCTCATTCTTGTAAATGTACTCATAAATTTTTCCTTATCGTTTCTCTTTCTCTCTCTCTCTCTCTGAGACACACACGAGTGAATAGTACTGGAAAAGAAGTATTGGCAAGTTAACAGAATCTGTATGTGTGTGAGAGAGAGAAGGAAAGATAAAGTGAAGACTGAAGGTAGCTCCTCTACTTACTTGTCATAGACACAGTGAACACTACTCACAAGTCACTGTCGCTCTACTTACTACCCATGCAGAACCTTCAACTTTCAAAGCTACAGCCCAAAGCTTCTAAAGAATATTTTGTTTTGTTTGCAGACACTTCCACTGGATGCAGTTTGGTCTCTTGCGGACAGAAATTACCAGTCGTAAAAATCCTGAATGAGGTGTTGCGGAAACATTATCGTTTCTCCCGAACCTCAATATCCTTGGGACCTGTGGATGTAGATGATGATCACATAAATACAAGATGATCCAAGGTATCTGTTCTCAGTGGAATGTCGCAGTTTTCCTGGAGTGTGGGGAGGTAGGGGTGGGGAAAGGGTGGGGAAAGGCCTCGGAAGGTCCTCTTCGGGTTACTGTTCAACGCCTGGCGTGGTAGACTTCAGTAGGTAGAGCTCTACATGCTTGGCTGACAAATTCTTTCCCAAATATAGAAGGTCAACAACTCAGTGTTCATTTACTTAGGAGTGGTAAGCATGAGATTAATCTCAGTGTACATTTACGAAGGAGTGGTAGTCTTCTGACACAAAGCCTTTGCGTGTCTCAACTCATCTCCCTTTCGGTCAGGGAAAGTTTCATTCCTACCTTTCTTTAGTACTTAATGTATTTCATTTTAATACAAAGACAAATCATACATTATATGTTTTAATATCAAACAAAAGTAATAATAAACAGGCTCAAAATACGGTTTATGTTTGTCTGTGGTGTATAATTGGTATTTGTCTTCATGCATACATGCACGCGCGTTTGTGAGTGATTGACAAGAAAGTAGCTCTGATCGGGTACTGAATCAACTGAGGGTGGTGGTTGTCTCTCATGATGGGTTGGAATGACTACTAGTTCCACTACTGTTGTCAAGCTGTAGAATTTGTCACAGGTCGCGATGACAACACAAATTTTCATTCAAGTCATTTGGTTGAGATACCTACACCTAAATCCCAGGTCCTTTTTGGACGTTCACAGTTTCCAAATATCCTTTTTAAAAACACACAAATAGGCAAATATATTTATGTGTTATGTATGTACACGTGTGTGTGTGAGAGAGAGGTGAGGGTGGGTAGTAGATATCTATCCATCCCATTAACGCAGGTGAGGAGAATTCCCTGGAATATTCCCGGTCGATGGCAAACAGACAAAGAGTTGGTGTTGAGTGGGCGAGTCAGGCCGAGACTTTGTCACCTGTGGACGTCACGGATGTGCAAGACTCGGTAATACAAGCTCGTGATCGCCGACACGGGGCGGCGAATTCCCTTTGAAGTGCAAAGCAGGAAGCGGAGGATGCAGTTACGAATTCTTGTCGATAATTAATCACAGACCGTGGTGCTGCCTGGCCGCCAGTATGTTGTGACCCCGTGCTGGGAAATCCAATGACCTTTGCGGGGGGGCTTTGACAGTATGAGAAGTATCAAGCAGAGTATGGTAGTAAAGTGATTTGTCCACATTATGTTCAGACACGACGGAAAGGGCTTGACAATACCTAGCATGCCACAAATAAACTCGCGGGTCGTAGAATGCAATGAACCAAAAAACGTCCGATGTCAACGTAAACAAAAACAATTGTAAAAGCGAAAAAAAACCGAAAGTATTGTTGTGTCTCAGGGTGACTATGAATTGTTACAATGAGCAAAACATCGATTTGAAGATTTGAAAATAAAGGTGTTTATTCATACCTGCTATGTTGTATATATATATATTAATTTATGTTGATTAATTATATTGATGTTATTGTTTCCAACAAAATGTTGTCGAACGCTTTCACTTAAGAAAGAGGCAGGTGCAATTTCAAATCATTTATTCATTCAGCTCGCACACCTAAATGTTACCTTCGCCGGTTCGAGAACAGAATTTTTGAACCAGGGAGGTGAGGCATCCTTGATGGCATCTTTGAACCGGAAGAAATTCGAAGACCGTTCATCTCTGTGCAGCTGGATGCAGGCCTCGGAGATCGGCAAATAAGCTAAAGTGTCTCCCTTGGCCAATTTACACGAAACCAGTTTGTCCTCCATAAACGTTTGCATATAAAAAACAAGAAGACAAATGGGAATGCACTCAAAGACCTACAAACCGCTCTAGGAAGATTATTACACACACTCACGACATGGCGGCCTTTGAACAAAACTACTTACACCTGTCTTGATGCCGTGATGCTAACAATAAATTCTGCTTCAATATTTTTTTTCTAGGAACACGTGAAAGGAGAGCAAGTTTAAATGGTTGGTCATGCTTTGGCAGCTGTCATTGTGTGTCTCACCTGTGTTTGTGCCAGGTCGAGACGGTTATTGAAAGGAATTACCGGTGATCGGTGTGGGTCCACGACAGGGGTGGCGGAGGTGGGTAAAGACTTTTTCCCGTGTGCACGGACAGTTTGGACACAATAGCTTCGTGGTCGAACGGATTTGAACAGTTCAAAACTCCACACAAAGACAAACGTCCATCCAGTGCATGAGCTTTTTTTCTGCTTGAGTCATTAGTCATGCTTTGGCTGACACCTCACATCAAACTCGATTTAGCAGTCACTTCATTTCCTTTCAGCAATTCGAATTGCTTCTGTTTGTACATATCCCGATGTGCAAAATAGCGCATACACAATGCAACACATAAATACATACATATCCACCACATATTTCAGAACGATTAACATTTCGAGAAGTTTGTATCATTTTTTACGGAATCTCAAGCCAGGTGACCCCGACTGCCCACCAAAAGCGGGGATGGACTTTGGGGAGGGGAATATGCGGAAAAGTCAAAGATGAACCAAATAAACGATTGCACCATCTCATCTGAAAATATTTTGTCATTTCCTGCTTTAAGACAAAAATAATCAGCATTTTGTATGCTATTTTAGAAAGCGACACTGACACTGAATGAGGAAATAGATGAAGTGATAGAGGTGACATTTCTTTTCAGGGTTGGTGCAGGATACATTTTCGACATGAGTTTTGATTCCTCTGTATAGACAGGGCCGCCGAGAGCCAGCCTGGGCCCCGGGACAGACGACCTCTCCGGGCCCCTTGTACTTGTAATCGTAAATTATTTTCCCAGTATATAATGTATGTTTACAATTCGAATCTCAATATCTACACTCAAACTCAACTTCTGCATGTGTAATGCTTGGGTGTTCTGTCCTTAGACCTTTCTTTAAAAGAAAAAGAAAAGGAGAAGAAGAAAAAAAAATCCACTGACCAAGGCCGGGCCCCCTTGACAGCCGCGGGCCCGGGTACACCAGACCCCCCTGTCCCCCCCTCTCGTCAGGCCTGTGTATGGACATCTTTGTCATCTTACAAAACTGGACATGAAAATAGAATTAACACGCAGGTAACTATGCTCTGCCACCTAGTCTGGGACTGTACGAAATTTCATCAATGATAATGCCAGACATTCAGATACTCACTTTGTTCTGAAACATTCCACTGAAACTCTTCATACAGACATCGAAAGCCGTTTATTGTTCAGTTTCAATTTGTCAGGCTGCTTTAGTTTTAACGCCCTGCATTTGGGGGTAATCGAACCGTTTCATTAAGAATTTAGACTAGTGGAGTTGTTGTTTGCTCTGAGATAGCTTCGGTTAAATTTTTTAACATGAGACCAGGGCCCATCTTGATTGCGGACTTTTCTTGCTGAGTTTTTTGGCACATTCAGCCTTTAGTCTGGGCTTTGACGGTCGGCACAGTGTGGACTAGATGACTTCAGAGGCAGACTGATCAACGGGAGAGGACTAGGTCCCCTTAGAAACGACAAATATTTATCTCGATGTTGCGGTGAACATTGCGTGCGGACACCCTACAAACTTCCCCAACCCAGCTTCTTTTTCTTTTTCTTTGTTGTCGTGGGTGTCGCTGGCAGGCAGGCAGTGACGAACGATTTGTAAATCTACATAAAAAAAAAAAAAGTGAGCGGGAGGGTGGGATAAGGGATGGTGGGAGTGGGATATATTGAAGGCAGCATCACGGCGGGGTGTTTGAAGGTTTGGTGGGTAGATGGAGGCGTTGACAGCGCCGGCCATTGCGGTAGTCGCAGCCAGCTTCCCACAGAGTAGAAACCTGCGAAAATCACGTAAGAGTGCCTCAAATCACTTTAAGTAAATTTGCCGAGGGTCTGAAAAAGTAAATGATTGGACATAGGGGTGGAGCTTGAGGGAATCTGAAAAGATAAGAATTTAGGTGGGGGGACATCGTGTAAGACATTAGCCGGTCATGAAAGATGATATTTGTCGTTACTTGTTATCAGATGGTAGAAACAGGTTTTATTGCATAAAACACGACACTAATAAAGCAGCTTCTTGTCATCAGGAATCAAGATAACATTAACACGCTTGCATTGGTCAATAAAACTCACATTATTTTCACGGAAGGGAGAGCAAATCTGAACCCGCACCCTCCCTACCTTCCCCCCGCCAACAATTTTAACCGAGGGTCTGAAAACCTCATAACATTTGTGATTACAGCTGGTCTGACTGAAAGACAGGGACACAGACACGAGTGGAGTACAGACAGATATAAAGATTTACCGATTGGCAGACAGACAGATGGGTGAGCACGAATGTATCTGCACGTGCATGTTCGTGCAGGCGTGTGTAAGCAGCCAAGTGTCCCTGAGGATCTGCCTATTCAGCGATTCACCTGGAGGATGTTCTGTTGCACGCAAGCGGCCCTGCATCATGGCGTATTATTATTTTGATAACAAAATACCATCACAGACTCGGGATACAAGTCCGTGCGATGATCGATCGATTGCTTAGAACTCTCCATTCTAGAGAAAACACATACTGTCGCAGCTACTATCGATCTACCCGAGAGCATGAATGGGTACAGTCGGCCTTGCCATTCAACTGAGTTCAGTGTTTCTGACCCCAATCAGTTTTTTTGTTGTTGTTTTTTTTTACTCCAAACGATAAGCTAATGCAGCATATTTTCCTCCCAAAATAAAACGCTGATTATGTGTTGCTGTCATGTTCATGTGCATGTGCATGTATATCAGAGGGTGCGTTCAGCTTCAGTTTTACCCTCCCGGCCGTATCGGGGAGGATCCGCGTGCTATCACCGATCACCGGTTTCACGCAAGAAGCTGTGGCGCTGGCAACGGTTGCTGGCAAGAAGCGCCGACCTTGGCTGTGCCTTCAAAGAAGGGAGGAGATAGAAGCGTGGGAAAGTGGCCTGGCCTAGAAACCGAGGGCCGGGGTGGGGTGTGGTGGGGGTGGGTGGAACGGAGGAAGAAGGGAGAAGGATGGAGTGGTGGAACAACACGGAGATGCGGTTCGGTGTGAGCTGGACAAGATCTGAACGGCTCATCCTACTGCTGGCTTACGTCAGTGCTCACACGTGTCTACACACACCCTCTCTCTCTCTGTATATGTATCTTCCTAGGTAGTCCCGAGAATAAAATTTACTGATCGTACATATTTAAAAATCCGTGTGTTTTCTTTCTTTCCTTTTGTCCACAAATAATGCAGCTACATGCAACAAAATTGTTTCCTTCGTTACCAAGTGTTTAAAGCCAGAGAAAGAGCTGTCTCATCAATGGAAGTACGCTTTTATTGATGCAGTTGTATACATTTTCATATCTTGACAATATTTTATATTCTCGCCCCCCCCCCCCCCCCGTTGAATCAAAATTAATATACTTTGGGTTTTATTTATTGGTCGCTTTGTACCATTCCCCTCCCCCCATGAACGATTCATCTCAACAGAACTTAAAATAAAAAGTTGCTGCTTGAACTATCCGTGGAAGATCAGCTGGTATGCTGGCTGTAAGCTAAAACCTTACTACTAAGATTTTATAAAATCCACCAAAATCAGATCGTAACAAAGAGAGTTGTTTGTAGGAAAATCGACGAGTCTGCTTTCATTCCACAAACCTTCACTTAAAACATATCTAAATTCATGTTTACTTATTTGAATATTGAAAATAAAGTTCTTAAAATCAAATGATAGCGCTTTTCTTTGTCGTTTTTGCTTTCCCTCGTTCCTGCTTACTGATTGCGCCGTTGCTGCGCTTTGCTGACGATTTATAGGTAAGAATACATAATTCTCCAGGTAAGAGAGATCTATCAATACACGCGTACCCTAGTGGACAAAATGTTTTCTTATTTTTACGGGGATTTCTTCAGAGTCACAATTAATATAACACAAATACTTGGTCAGAAGAATCTCATTTTTATAAACACGTGACTTCTGCAAAAGGTCGTCAATGAAGCACAAACGACTGATGCGCGCTGGTAAACAGAGACAACAATGGACAAAATATATATTTCATTTATTTCTGGAGAAAGTCGTTATATAGGGCAAACGGTTGCCCAGAATCAGTCTATTTAAGATGTACTTACTTTTTTTTTTTTTCAAATGCAAAAGAGTCGTAATCTAGCACAAACTCTCGGTCGTAAGTCGCGTTGGGGAGGTAGTCGTATAATAGTGATAGTATTTATACGACCGTAAACTTGTTTGTGTCTTTTGTAAGAGGGGAGTTGAAGACAAAAGGTCTTAGTGAGTAGGTTTTACTGTAACCTAATGCCAACATATATATATGTTCACAGACATTTCCATCAAGATAATTGTTAGGTTTGTTTGTTTTCTTTTTGCATTTTCGTGGATTTCATTTAATCTGGTTAATCGAATGGATGCCAAAGACAAAGGGCGGGTGCATATAGGGTTGAACCATGAACGCCCGATCCTCGAGTTACAATCATTCATCATTTTTCAAACCGACTCATCCACTCACGCATGTTTATTCTTTAATTCAGATTTAATGAAAACCCGCAAAGTTGTGAAAGCATATTTATTTCCGTCACTGGGAGAAAGCAATCACAATCGCTAGCGGTGTCCGATTGTCCGACGAAACCTAGTAAAAGGGAAACAACCAGCATCTCTTAATTCTTCTCACGTGTTGCTTCCCCATAACTGAATCCTTTCAACATCTTTTCGTGTCTTGGGTGTTAAATTTTCTAGTTTTCATAATTTAACTCTATAAATAAAAATAACAAACGTCATTATAAAGTGTTCATATCTATGTGAAATATTTTTATTCAATTTTTTCCCCTTTAAAAATAAAACTGCGGTGTAATAATAGCCCAAAATAATAATCATTTATTCCAGTTTCTGACTTTGTAACGAAAGTTTGGTTGATTTCTACAAAGTAAATGCTAGCAGGAATAAACAGATATGTTGTTTTATTTATTTTATTTTATTTATTTATTTTATTTTATTTTTTTTTTTTGTTCATTAAAAGATAAATATTTGTTGCACTTGAGGTCTCAGCAGCATGGAAGGGCGATAACTGCAGACTGGGAGATTGTGTGGACGAAGTTGAGGACTGAGGTGATTACAGGCAAGCCCCATGCCAACACGGTAGCCTCCTGTCGTTCTGGCTCCTAGAGCCTACAGTTTGAATGACATACCTTTACAAGGTAACTGTTTTATACTTTTCTTTCAAAAGGTACATCGTACAATTTTGAGCGAATATCACAAGAGGGAAGAAGTGGGAATGGCATCGACCTACATTTTCAACAGTGAGGCATTGATGCACTCCCAGCAGAGGAAGTGAAGATGATGAAGGAATAATTTCAGTTCAAAGAGTAAAAATGGTGGGATTTTTTCCAGTTAGGAGTTTCACGGATCATTGAAATGTAGGATTTTCTTACATAGCAGTAAAATCGAAAAATGATGTGGTCGATGCTGTCTTATTTTGGGATGCTCTTCCTTTCTTGTTTCGTTCTCTTCGGTCAGTATACACTACATGCCAACACAAAACTTGCTTTAAAAACGTTTTGACTAGAGGATTATTTTTGTTTCACGTTATCTCAGAAGACACAAGTCACAAAGTAGTCACAGTTATCGTACAACACACACATTTTTTTCGACTTTTTGACAACAAGTGTCCACCCCTACTCGTATCAGCTCAACAGTTAGCAAAAACAGAAAAGTTCATAATAAAAACATCGGCGAAGTGGGCACAGCTTAGGCGGATTAGAATCCATATCTGATCGTCTAGCATTAAATATTAGTCTTCCTTAATTTCCATAAAGTAGCTGCTTGCAATGTCTTTGTCAAAATCCTTCAGTATGTGTAAACCACATATCAACAGATACACCTATGTTACACACATGAGGTGTATATAATCTAGTTAACCTGTTTTTTAATTCATTCAGAACTTGGTGGTAAACCATTCCAGGCTGCATTGAGCAGTGTTACTTCATGTTCTCTAGACATTAAAGTCATGACCCTGAACTTTTTTTGTGTGTCTCTGAAGTAAAGTTTTTTTTTTTTCAAAAACAATTTGCTTTGATAGCTTGAGTAGGCCCTCTGAATCACTGTTGACCTTTACAGAAGGGGGATTTGGCTAATGCCTTGTTGTCAGACTGATGATTGAGTCATTAGGACAATATTACTTATTATTAGCCTTCTGAAAACTTCCTGTTTGGCAAGTAACATTGAGTACCTGATTTATCATGGAAGGCAAAAAGAAGAGAGAGTGATGGTTTGTCTTCTCACGCCATGCCTTAGACATGATAAACCACTCAGAGGGACATTTACCTTCTTTATGTTTTAATTACCCCTCATTGGAAATCACAAAGACTGATAGTAGACACAAGGAGAATGGGTTGTTTCATGCACAAAAATATGGTCTTAGAATAGAATTGTAGAGGCATGTTAGTATCAAGCCACATGGTGTGAGGGTTTCACGCTGTTTAGCTGTACTTCATTAGCGCTGCTATCTCTTGCTTTATTGAAACTAATGATCGAGGATCACTTCCTCTAGCTTCCCATGTGTGTCATTTGTGCCAGTCCTTGTTCTGCTGACAGAATTTTAGCACACACCTTCGGGTTATATTCTCTGGCTTAGTTTAAAAATTTCAGCAATAACTGACATTTTGCTTCAAATAATGATGTAAAATTACAGGATGTGATGCATGCAAGGAATCAAGTATCTGTACAGTACATAAAACAATCCTTCTTTGAGGAGTCTTTCACATTTTTATGTTTTTTTGTGCTGTTGGTCATGAGTGAAATTTGTCATAAATAATTTGTATTATGTGTTATGACAAACTGTTCATTTTGCTTCAGTTATGAACTTTCCTATTTAGATCAGTTTTAATTTATAATGTGTTCAGTAAAAATCTGCTGTTATTGTTGTTGATTTGTTGTTGTAGGATTTTAACAAGTTTTAACTTTTATTGACTGCATAAAATATGGAAAATGTTCATGTTTATTTGTATTCATTTTCATGTGTCTTCACAAACCTGTACTGACTGCAGGGTGGTTTGCTAATATTTACTTGCTACTTCAGTCATAGAAGAGAATTCAGTGTGTTAATTCTTCCATAATTAGCAAAGAAAATACCTGTTCATAATGTCCCAAATCTCTGTATGGCTCAAAGTTGAACTTTATACTTTCTTAGTCTGGGACAGATAAATATTGTAATTAAATTTTGGTGTGCTTGAAAGAAAAAAGCTGAGGGAAAGACAGAGTGCTCATATGTTTAAATATGTCTGTCTGCAAAGCATATGTACAGTAAATTGCCACTTAACATTATTTTGTTGTAATGATAAGGATGAAAAAAATTATTCCCTGCTGAGACCTTTGTCTTTGGAGTTTGCACATTCTCTCCATATCTGTATAAGTTTTCTTTGGGTACTCCAGACTCCTTCCACGGGTCTTGGGACTTTATTTACAAGTTTGGGGATAGTTTTTCTGTGGCCAGAAAAGTAATGTAGGAATTTAACTTGTATATCAGTTAGCATAAGGTAAAGCTGTTTTTTTAAATGTCATTTCATGTAAATTATGCAGTTACATTGTAAAGTGTACAACTAAAGGGATAATTTTCATTGAAACAAGTTTCATTATTTTAGTCAAAATTGGTTACCAAATGTGGCCATTTGTTTCAGGAAAAGATATTTTATACACTGTTAATTAGAATTTGTTGTAATAAAATTTGATATTTTTTCAGAGCAAAAATGAAATTAGAAACATTTGAAATCCACTTCGAAAACCCTCGGGGAGTTTTTTCAGCAGGAGATCAAGTGAAAGGACATGTAATTGTGAAGCTGCGCAACCCAATGAAAATTAGAAGTATGTATACAAGAATGCTTTATTTTGCTTTTATTAATTACTGTTAATGGTAACTAAGTGAGTGTTACAATATTTATGTTACTTTGTGAAACAGACTGCAGGAAAATTTTTTATTCTACTATTTCTCAGAGACTCACCATCTCCTTCTATTTCTCATATTCTCTTTCCCTTGTAATTTAAGTCTTTTTTTTTTTTCTTTAAAGTTGGTGCAAGGAAAGTGAACATAATTTATTCTTTATTTAGTTTCTTTTTCCCCAGCACTTTTTCTTCTTATTTTTTTAATTTTATTTTTGTTTGCTATTAATCATGCTAAGTTAGTGGTGTTAGCCTGAACACTGCCAGTAAAAAGGACCCTTTTAAGAGTAAACAAAGAAAGATTTCTCTGCCAATGTTTGTATGTATTTGTAAATGCGATGAGTAAAAAATACCATTGTCTTCTTTCATAAACATTTTCTTTTTTGTACTTTTTCTAATTTTTCAGAAATAAGTCTCTACTTCGAAGGGAGATCAAAATCTCATTGGGAAGTTCGGCATGGACGTAGCAAGACTGACTATAGGGCGAACGAAACATATATTTGTGAGACTTTTGAACTTTATGATATGGGTAAGCCGTCCTTTGAAATAAAAATTGCTTTATGCATATGTTGAGACCAGTTAGCTTTTATATTCAAAATTAATTCACATCATTAGCTTCCCATTCTGAATTTTCTCCTTATATCATTGATGTTTGTATCAAAAGCAAATTGTTCAAAATGTACCATTTGATTTTTTTTTTAATTGAAAACAACTTTTACTTTAAAATTTTTTTTTAATATCACATGCTTGCAAATTGTAAGTAGTTTGCAGGTGAGAGAGGAGATTTTGTGTGTGTGTGTGTGAGTGGATGTGTTGTGCATATTCCATATGGGACATAGAAACAGATTAACAACTGAAGACTGATGGAAGGGGAAGATCTCTATATTGATAATTTTAATTGTCAGTATTTGTTGAAAATGTGAGTTCTCAAATCATTATTTTAATACTACAAACAGATATTTAGGAGACACCTTTATGCTTTAGTGAGCAGACAGAATAACAGTATATTTCCTTCAACTCTTGTCTGAGACCCACTTTGTTGCAGGACAAGGAGGGGCAGATCACCCTGCAGGAGATCACAGTTACACCTTTTGTTTGCAGCTCCCCTCGACTTTGCCCTCATCCTTTGAGGGGCGCCGTGGTTATGTACGATATTTCTGCAAGGCCTCCATCAACCGACCCTGGAAATTTGATGAACACACGAAACGAGCTTTCACTGTCATTCATCACCTTGACCTAAATGTTGTACCAACAGCAGGAGTATGTAGTCATGTGCACTTTGTGTTAAAAGAAACTAAATTGTTTAATATTTCTCCACTTTATGTGTACTTGTAGAATTATTGTTTTCACTCTACACTCTATGTAAGACATGGCAAAATACTGAAAGCTTTGAGCATGTTGGAACTGGTGACTCATATGTCATTATATCAGAAATGCTATAACTCAAGAACCTCTGACATGAGACCTACAAAGAAGATTCCACATAATGTAGATTAAAAGAGACTTTAATGTGCATATGCTTACTTTTAATAGCCATTTGTCTGTTGTTGCACATCCTAACACTTTCATCAAATCCTAAGAAATGACTGCAAAGCACTTACATAAATATGGAATGCAACAAAGGAAAGCACTAAGACACCAACCCTGACAAAAGTGCTAGTCACTACCATTAGTGTGGATTGGGCTGGTCTGTAAAGTCTTCAATGGTGTGTGGTGTTCTTCGTGGTTATGTTGACAGATGCCAGTATGGGGAGAGCAAGATGAGACAATCGAAGGCATTTGCTGTTCTTCTGGAAATGTCCAGATAAGGCTAGCCCTAAACAAGACTGGCTATGTTCCAGGGGAGCCAGTTATTTACACTATTGATGTTTTTAACAAGTGTGACTTCAATATTGAACAAGTAGAGCTAGAACTGAAGCAGGTAGGTCCAAGGACAGAAGTGAGATATGCTTCACATGTGAAAGTCAAACATATACAGTGATACGCCAAAATATATGCGTGACATTTTGCATAGTAATAAGGACACTGGTGGTTTGAAATTTCTTCAATAGTATGTTGCTGTCAAACTATGAAAAAGAACTGGCTTTTCCTCTTAAGGCTTGTATGACAATGTTTGAAACTACACATCATGTTTTGGTTTTTTTGTGTGCTTTTTTTTAATGCAGTGTAAAATGAATCATTTTCTGTTCTCAGTTGGTAACATATACAGGCTACTCCAACTCCATCTTCTCTTCTGGCCACCCAAAGCATCACACAAAGCTTGATACTTTTTCTCTCTTCTCCACGACCAACCGCATTAAGAAAAACTGTGAAGAGCACATCAATCGAGCAGCTCCTGTTCCAGCCTTGCCCCCTTCAAGGCTTGAAGGATGTGGCATCATTGACATTTCATACTTCGTAGGGGTAATTGCTTTTAAATTATTTTTTATCAGAAACATAACATTTTTATTAGTTTTTATTTTCATTTCATTCATTTATTGGCAAATTTATATTGGCATTTCAGAAGGGCTTGAGTGTTGTGACTGCTGACCAACAACTGGGCTTGCAGTTATTTTGGAAATTCTTCACCTAGGAACTAATGTTACAGGGAAAAAACTGCTGCATTAAAAAGCAGAATGAAATTCTCCATACAGTTACCTTGAAATTTATTTCTTACATCATGACTGGGTTAAGATTTGTTTTTCATATCCTTGTGTTCATAAAATTCCTGCTATAGTGTGACTGCTCTCCTGTTTGTTTTAGGTGCTTGCCCTTCCCCCATTTCACCCTTTACTTCTCTATTTGTTTGGTGCATGCTTATGTTAAATTTTAAATAGTTCTGATGTCACTTTGCAAATAAGATCTTCATACCAGAGCTAATTAACTCCAGCAAAAGTTTCACTGTTGTTATAGTCTGCTTGGGTATTTTTAGCTGAAGGTTCATGTGCGGTGGACTACTGTTACTTTGGAGAGAGAAATCGTCATTGGAACCGTCCCCATGCGATTTGTTCCCTCCAGAGAATCAGCCAGCCCAGCTCGCTCCATAGCAACTGCTCCCTCAGCTCCTCCCATGGAGCCTCCACCCTATTCAGAACGTGAGTGTCATATTATTTAATTCTATGTAATAAATCTTTGAACCATCAAAAACTTCGGAGATGGATGTAATTTTTGGGTGTGTGTGTGCAAGCACACAGTTTTTTTCCAAGTGACTAAATTCATTTATTAAAATATGCTAATTCTGTAAATCTGAGTAAATACCCCTCACTCAAACGTTCATATGCACAGAAAATTGTCAATAGGATGAATGGATACAATATGTTAAACAACACTGCCACCCCAAAAAAAATAGAAGACCTTGGTGTATCCCTGTCATAAAATTGTCACATTTTTTATATCTTTCTGTGTACCTTTTAAGAATGTCTATGTTTAAAGTCATGACTCTCATGTATGCAGAAATATCAGTACTCAGAGTTCTGTAATTGAAATCTTGTAATAAACACAGAGAATAAAGAACAAAAGTATGGTCAGGTCCAGAAAATCTCTGAATACTCTGTCCCTTTTATTTTTATTCTAATGGTTAAAGCTGGTCAACTTGATTCATTTTCTTCTTTTTATTTATTTATTTTTTTTTTTGAACAGCTCCCCCATCATATGAAGAAAGTGTATTCGGTCGTGTAGAGATTCGTGATGAAAATGATGATGAACACACTTCAGGTCAGATGGGTTGGGCCCCATCTTACCCTGTCTACCACTATGATGCTGCACGGCAACATTTTCAGATTCTTCCAGCAGTTCCAGCACAAGAGGTTCCATCTGGAGCTCCTCCAGCATACAACCAGATCTGATCCTGAGAATTTGTCATTCCCAGCATGTTACCACTCCTCATGAAGTGCACTGAACATGAAGCTAAACAGTTTCAAAAGTCAAGGTCACATCTCTTCCTTTCAGTCTATTCATGCTTTTTCAATTATTTGCTTTTGAGATTGGCTTCATTTGACTGTATGATCTAAATGTGTAAACATTGAGAAACAGATTCTCATACTAATGTCTATAAGACAGTTAAGTTTGGAGAGATCTTGTCTCAGAACATTTTCTTGAACTCTTTGGTTGCATGAGGTAACATTAATTTGTTTTCTTTTTTAGCATAAAAGTAATTATAAGGCATGTTTCCCCTTTGCACATTAGGGGCAGTTTATGTAATAAATGGAGAAACAAGCTCATTCAACCCAGTCATGGTCAGTGATTTGAACAACCGATCAGTTTCTTTTGATTAAATTTTCCTTTTTGAAGATTTTCAATATTTGGGAAGAAAAATCTCAGAAGCGTGTATCTGTAGGGAGTGATGCATGTGCGTGTCTGTGTGTGTGTGGGCATGCATGCAAATGGGTATGTGTGTAGGCTCACACATGTGTACTGTTATGCATACTTTTTGAGGATTTTTTTTTAATTAAGTGTAAAGAGCACAATTTCATCTTTCAGCCTTTTTGTTTCATCTGTTTTTTGTTTCTCGGGGTTTTTTTTGCTGTTGTTTGTTGTCTTTAAGATGTCTTGAAGAAAATGGTTGTTGCAAGAACCTAACATGGTCTGACAGCTTTGCAAAACCCCAGGATTTTCAAACTACAATATATTAAGACCACCCATGTTATCACCTTGTTAATCTTATTAGATGCTCACTCTCCATGCTTGGTCAGTTCTGCATTATGCATGATAGGTTCAGAAATCCTTGCACTTAAATAGTGCATGTGATGCATATGCTGTGATGACACACAGTGTCTACACTGATATGTGCCAGCTCTTTCATTTATGGAAAACAAATGACCAGTCGCACAATGACTGTAACTGACGTTGACTTCACTATATGGAAATGATACCAAGTTCACATTCAAAGAGGAAATACCCTATTGTGTGCCAAAGTAGTCTGGATTAGCATGGACTTCTGCACAATACCCAGAGGACAGAACAATACCCAGAGGAGTGGATAAGACACTTTGCAACAAATTTACTCTTGTGCATGGAAAGTATGTGTTTTGATCATGATTTGCTGAACAAATTTTTTTTTTCCAGAACAGTAAACTCAATTCAGGGATGTAAAACACTTTGCTCGTAGAAGACTTCATTGAGACAGTTTTGAAGGAGTGATAATTGTATAGCACTTACTGAGGATATTCAGGTAAAAACAAATAGGATCTTTGAAATGTATTTACTTTTATTTACTCTTTGTGTGTGTGTGAGACATGAGACTATGTAAAGGCCTTTTTCTGAAGGCAAATGTACTATAGGTAACTTGCTACTGTTACTGTCATTAATGAACACTGTTACTTTTTCTACATCAAAATTTGTTTTGGTAGATTAGCACATTAAAAACAACTTTAAAACCTTTATTTAAAAGACTTAAATAAAGGAGTGTGGCAGATGTATATGTGTGTGGGAGGGGATCACATGCATGTCTGCATGGTGCATTGTGCATGTGTGTAAACAATGCATTTCAATCTCTACACATCCTTTTAATGTTTTTATCTCCACCACCAGCTTGCTTTCGTTATATCAGTCCATGTATTTCATCATATGAGTTGTTTAGGCTCTTTAATTTTTGTTTGCAGAAGACAGGAAGCTAGTACGGGATGGGGTATTTGTACTATTAGGACTATTGTTATTGGTAATTATGTCCAGATCTTGGATGAAAATTAATCAGTAATCACTCTGCTAAAGCTGAAAGTAAAAAAGTATAATTATTAGATATCTTATGATATAACAAAGAAGCTGATTTATTTTATTGGGCCATTTTACTGGATTATGAACTTTGATATGTTTATCTGCAAGTTATCTGTTTATGTTAAAAAAATAAAGGTTATGCATGTGTGTGAAGAGAACGTTAAAGCACAATACATTCAAGCATTAAAGCACAATACAGCTTCATATTCAGTATGTTCATTGCTGGCTGTAACTTTTTGGAGTGGGAACTCAAAATATAGAGCAGTGCACATACTGGTACAGGCTGGAAAATGCCATACTGCATCTTCCCAAAATTCTAGTAAGTACAAGCCCTTATTTAGCAAGTGCACAAAACTATGCATAAGTCAATGTTCTGGGCCTTTTCTGCTGCTGGCAAGGTATTAAGACTGTGCTTTGAAAGAAAGATTAAATATCTTCCCCACAAGCGCTGTGTAGGAGCTTTCTGGGATCTGTTTTAGCAGATTGCTTTGTGCTAGCTTTTGGTTCAAAGGATTTATTTTTGTCCAGTGGAAATATTCTTTATTCTGTTTTGTTGCATAGGATTTCATCATATGAATGTTTCAGGCTCCCTTAAATAGGATTTTTTATGTGAATATTGTTTGTTGTCCTGTTATTTAGGAAATTTTTATGTAATTAAGCTGTTGTTTCACTATAGCTTTTCCTGTTGCATCCGGAAGTCTATATGCCTTCACCATTTGTGATGTGATCTCTTTAATGGATATATGCTTTTATATGTTTTCCATTTAACATGGCTTTTCTGAGATATGTATAATTATAAAATTTTCAGATTGACATCACATCAATGAATTTCAGTGCTATAGCAAGTAATTGAGATTCACCTGAAATATTTCTTTGCCATTATTTTGTCTGTTATTACAATGCATTTTTGCCTGAAAGCTTTCTTTATGTGTTTAGTATTGAGAGTTAATTTTTAGGATCTGGTGAAAAGCCTGGTTACATAAATTCTCATCTCTCCATTCCATACACAAGGGTGCTTGTACAATCCATTTACAGGCACGTAAAAGATAGGGAACGGAAATAAAGCATGTTTGTACAGCTCATCCTAGACCTTTAGTGTGTTGAATGTCATAAACAATGGAAAGTGCACGTCGAAGTTTTTTTGTTTCTTTTCTAATGAATGAAATTGACATATTTCAACAGTTTGCAGCTGTGTGTTAAGGTATAAACAGATGTTACCTTTGACATTAGATCACATTGTTGAATTTAAAACTTTCGATGGTTCACAGCAGTATTCCTGCATTTGATGTTTTGTGGCATCTTCAAGTTTGAACCTTAAGCATAAGGAACACCTCTACAGTGACAAAAGGAACTTGACATTTTAGAAATGGTTATTGTCTGTCTTTCTCACAAACATTTGAAAAACATGTTTTGTAGGCTTAATTTTTGATTTTATATAGTTGATGCTGAAGCCCACTTTCAGTTTGTTGTTTTCTTTAATTTGTGTAGTTTGTTCTTTAAAAATTAACAGGCTGCCTGATAAAACAAGCATGATACTCACTTATCTACAAGTCATCAGTGACTGACTTACTGTTGCACTTTCTGTGCTTTGGTGCTTTCAATAATTTTTTTTAAAGAAGTATTAGTATGCTTCTAATTGTGTTTCCCTTTGATTTTTTTTTTAATCCTGTGATATACAGCATATGAAAATAGTCTGCAAAATGGTCTTCTTTGGAGACAGCGTTGTATTTATATGTATCAACTGCATTGCTTGTCCAATGTCATTTTGATTTCCCAAGTCATTGCTGGTAAGTGTTTGTGTCTGTCCTTGCCAGTGATAACTGTTGATGTTCACTACTTTTCTGTGCATGCTGAGGTCTAAATTTAAATTTGTTTAAAATAACTTTAGTCATGCATGATAACTTGTTTATAAATGTAAACTTTATTTTCACTTACACCTCCTTATGCACGTAGTATTGGTTGAGCATATATGAACCTTACTGCGCACAAAATGTGTAAATATGCTTTTTACTTAAATTGTGCATTTTTTATTTTATGATATTCTATAGCTTCAAACTTGTTAAGAAGGTCTATTCTTTAATTTTCTAAAAAGTGTTTTACAGAGTTATTATGACAGGATCTTCTTTCATTAAGTTGTTTTACAAACATTCAATTTTTCATGGAAGTAGTGAAATCATTTGAAAATGGAATCATGTAATGGAACTTATTTCACACAAAGGGTATCTAAGAAAATAATCCACATTAATTATGAAGAGCAGTAAGTAGGCAGTGTATTTATATCTAAAGATATGTCAGGCTCGATTTACTAGACAAAAATAGGTAAAACATTTCATTTCAACATTTTCATTTATTATTCTTGGGTTTATTATTTTGATTGTTTATCTTTTTTTGTTTTCTTTTATATTTCTGTATTCTGATATGTGGATTTTAAAAAAATAATTTCTCATTGTTTTTTTTTTCATGTCGTTTTTTGTTGTTTTTTTTTAGAAAAAAGCTTTGCAGTATATTTTGCCATGTTTTTATCGCAGAAGTATTTGCTCGAACCTGTCATTGTTTCCAGTTTTATTGTATTTTCTTGCCTATTTATAGCTAAACCTCATTGTATCTCTTTATATTTTTCCCTTTTTGAAATACATTCCTTATTGATAGAAGGAACTCCGTAGCTGCATTGAAGCAGTTATTGCCCTTGTCTGATAACAAAAAAGTGTTCAATAGGCAGGCATAGACAGAGATGATCTCATGAATTTTAATCGTCTCCACAAAGGAAGTAAGCACATGGCATAGAACACCATCTTCAAAACCAAATAGCAGCGACAGTTCAAGTCTTGTTGGTTTTCTGGAGCTGCAGACATTAAGAGGCGCCATTCTCAATTCAGCTACTACTTAACAGTCACTTCTTATATTCCAGCTGCTGTCTGTTACTTTGGCTTTCTTGCTGGTGTCATATCTATGCCATGAGTAGAAATCATGATGACCAAGTTTACTCACTTAGCGGTATCAGGAAATGAAAGCTAGTGCTTGTTTATCCACATTCTCAACTGACAGCCTTCCAATTTCCAAAATAAAGGCATTTTGATGACTGCTGCCTTTGAGCTTTTCTTTTTCCTTCTATGATGTATTCTTCAGGCCTATGATATTGGCTCACAACATGGTGGGCTTTTTACAAATTTAGTTTGCACATTGCGAAGTCTTTCAATTTTCATTGATAGGATTTTCTACTAGCATAACTGGGCCACCAGTTTATTATAAGTGCTTGCTATTGACTTTGTGATGCTGTTTTATGCTGTACATTCTTCAGTTGTTGTCTTTTTTAACCTAAGCACTTACAGTACTTGCCGAGAATAAAAAACTGAGATATATATATATACCAAATAATTTTGTATTCAGACAAAGGTCAGTTTTTGAAAACAAGGTATTCTTAGGGGGTTGGGATACATTTTTCATGTCCTGCTGACCTGTTTTATTTTTATTAACACTACTCTGCAGCTGATTTGATCCCTGCTCAGTCTTTTCTTGACAATCCACTGTATGCATTCAAAAGAAGCCCATATTTCTACCTCTTTCAAGATTTTATCTAAAAATACATTAATAAAGCAGTCACTGTGGATGGCTTGAAAATGATTTAAAATGGTCATTTACTTTTAATAAAGATAAAGCAAAGAAAATGAAGAGTACAAATCTTTGGTGTCACTTGAAGATACCTTTGGCGAAAACAAATCCCTTGGTGACAATTCAAAAAAATCTGTTTGTCTGTTATATTTGAAACCTTGTATCTGTTTTGTTAAGCTAAGGTACATAAGAAAAAAGCTTTGAGGATGCTTCCAGGGCTTCTGCTAAGGCTAAATTATTTGGGGTCCCAGGGACCCCTTCTTCAGATTTTTAAGGGGTCCCTGTTCTTCCCACAACTTTGAATGGGACCCCATCGACGAAAATTGAAGGGGTCCTCCGAACTTTTAATGCGTACTGTACGCAATTTTTTGCGTAAGCAGAAGCCCTGTGCTTCTATTGAAGTTTTTCTATGTTTATTGTTACTATAACATTTCTACATAAGTAAACAGATAAACTGGTAGGTATATGTGCAGTCTCAGTTTGTAAACCTTTCATCTGAATCCATACAATTTTCACTTGAATTCTTTTGGCACTTTCTTTATTGTCTTTTTTATGTGAGGCAGGGTACAGTGTAGGTTTATAATATCAGTCCTTACAGGACATAATGTAAATGGCCTAAAAGCAAGCACCTCAGCTCCATCCAAAAATGTGCATAAATATAGTCATTGTATGTGATCATTGTGTAAACATTTAAATGTGGATTTCTTTCATTTCCTAGAGCTGCTTGATTAGAGAGTAGCCTGTCTTGATGTCACTACAGTTTTCAGTGTAAGCACCAAGTACAATCGTGTTAATCAGGTGTAAAGACATTCCTGACCAAGCAGCTACTTTTTTCCTCCACATTAATGGCATTTGTATGCAATATATGACCAAGACTCCACTGCTTATGTTAGCTCACTTACTTTTTCTTGCTTATTTCATTTCACCAATTTTATAGCGCTTTGCTTTCACCAAAGGAAGTAGACAAGTCAAATTTAGCTTTCCTTAATGGAATTCAGAATGTAAATCTTTTTTTTTCTTTTTTTTTTTTGAAGTTTGGATTTTTAGTACTTATTGGTGGACTTTTTCTTGAGATATGTTATACAAATGTGTCTTAAAGGGTTGCTTATTAGTAAAAAGTCTTTTGGAGTAAAAATACTGTTCACATAAACTCAGTGAGCATGCTTCCCAAACTTCCCTGCTATGGCCTCTTCTTAAGGAAAGACATAAATTACCAATCCTTATCAAATCTCTACAAACCTAGTCATTAGATTAAAAAAGGGATTTACTTTTTTCTCAAGGATAAATAATGACCCTTAAGGAAGCCATTTTTTTAATATACTTTTGAAGATTTGTTGATTTTGATTTTTTTTAATTGAGGAACCTGCCACTGGCTGGATTACCCTAACAGAAAATGTCACCACTTGACCAGTGGCTATTTTCTGTGAAAAAAGAGGATAGGCCAGTGTCTGGTTATGTACTTATCTTCATTTTATCAACAGTCAATAAATACAAGCATGAAGCAATATTTTAAATTTGGTGTTTTGGGGGTTGAAGGGAGAAACACTTTAACATGTTAATTGTGAGGACATAGGACATAATACTACTGGTGTTATTACATAATCTTGATGAATGTCTTTAAGCATTAACATTAAAGAATTGATAAATAAAAAATACTTAAATTTTAATACTAGGTTGCATTTGTGCATCTTGTACATATTGGGAGGAATGGGAGAGAGAGAGGGTGAGAGAGTAAGTGTGACGGGAATCCTGTGGTTTTTTGTTTTTTTTTGAGGAGTTGATATTATTTTGTTTTTCAGAAGAAGGGGATATGGAGAGGATGGCCGTGTTCAATGTTTTGCTTATCAGAATAAACGTCTAGTCATTTTTATGCAGCCCATCTTTAGTGGCAAGTCTGTCTTTTTCATTCATTATGAAACTTTACTGGATGACTATATTTGCATTTTTTTACCAATTGACATCAGAGCATGGTAGTTAATTTTTTGTCAGGGACTCTCAAGAGTGCTGTTTGGTTCACAAATGTACAATATTACTCCTTATTTATTCTTGCAGAGGACTTGCTGGTTGCCATTTGACAGTTTTTATGACAATATTTTTCTTTTAATGTAGTTGGTAAAGGTTGATAAAGGTAATCAACAGTACTGCATGTAAATTCTTTTATAAATTGGCTGTCAGATGCATTTATCTTTGACTGCCAGCTGTGAAAATAAGAAGTTACTAACAAGACATGAGGTTTGTATAAGGCTGTTATGTAATGTCTGCAAATGAACTTTGTTTATTAGTGTAGTTAAAATGGTATAGCTAGAAAAAGAATGAATTCAGCATTGATACCATCTGTATTACACGTCATTTCTTTGCAAGTATGTTTTTGTTGTTTTACTGCATTAAAAGAACAACTGTACCTCTTGTACAAAACCAAGTACTGATTGATTACATTTGTCATGTTATTACTGAAGAAAGTGATGTGAAACTTAACACGGCTGGTGTATACCCCAGGCCCTCAGTTCTAACAAAATGCTGTAAGAATTCTGCACATTCTGTAGAATATTAACTTTATTGTGACAAAGTCTTTCAAGTTGCTGCTACATATTCCTGTCATTCTGAGTCAGATCTGACATGGACTAGTGGTTTGTCAAATGTTGACTCTAAAAAAATTCAACATTTTTTGGAAAAGTAAAGGTGGACGCACAGTCACTAATTAAAGCTGTCTTGCAAATCGAGGTTGAACACTCGACAGTTAGCTGCCCGAGTTGTGTCTCGCCTGTAGCCTTGGGTAACGTTGTCATGGAGTGACGTAGATGCTTGAACCTCCAGGAACGGTCTCCCAGCGTGTTTCACGGGTCTGAGTAATTTTGACCGGTCAGGGTAGGGGCGTGTGGGGGCGACATTCATTTGCACTTTAAGTGTCCCAATGAATTTTATTTTGTGCACACAAAAGGTCACGACCTTACTGAGGTGAGCGCGTACGTGTAACAAGAAAACTTTAATTCACACATTTAATTAAAGTCAATCGATCCCCAACCAGAAAGACGGAGGGCGGGTTTGATGCACTGTAGATAGCACCCGAAGCTGCGTGGAGGATGTGTGTGTGTGAATGGGGAGGGTGAGGTATATCCCCAAAACGTGCACAGGCAAGTACACATTGTGAAATGCACGATCCTGCTGCTGTACCTGCTGTATATGCCACCCGTACCTGACGGCTGTATGAGTTCTGACCATGCATATATATTGTCTCAAGCAGTATTTACAAATATATGACATGCTCCCACTTTCTCACCTTCTGTTTCTCACACATGGAACGTACACAGGTGTGTATGTGTGAGAGAAAATTGGGGGGGGGGGGAGGAGGAGGAAGGAGTGCACGAAAGAGATAACGTATTTGAGAAAACGAAAACGAAAGTTCTGCTCATTCGTGTAACTGCAATGCACGACCTGGTTCCAAGAAGCGGGCGGCATGACATTTCTGTGAAATCAAATGTTGACCTTGGAAACGAAGGGCCAGGTAGGAATGGGCATTTGTGTATGTGACGTACAGGTGGTGTATTGCTTGTATTTCTTACACACCTATATATGGAGTGGTAAACCTAGCATGTTATTGTCGGGGGTGCTGTTAATGCACCGTACGTGCATGGAGTGTCACAATTTTTCAGATTGGCTGTTAGCCACACTTCTGTCTATAATCTGTAGAAGTTATGTTTCTGACATATATATATATTTTATTGTCATTTCTGACGGAAAATATAGGGGTATAAGCTATCCGCAATAATAATAAAAAAGGTTATGCCTGAAGGCATAGCCAATGGGTATATAGGTGGTGAAATGCAAGGAGGTAGGTGAACAGACATACAAAGGCAAGTCCCATAGCCCAAAGGCAGTAGAAAGCGAACATAATCGGCTCGATCACCATATTACTATTGCATAACATGTGGAATGCGGAGCCCAACTGGCCTATCCTTTCACTGCCTTTATCTGTCCTGATAAATCAGCTATACCCATTTCCGCTGAACATATGAACAGCTGCCAACAGGCCAGGGAGAAGTTTTAGCCATATGAACCAGTGACCTATAGCTCCACAGCTGAGTATATGAAATTCAAACTATATATATATACTCTCCACTTTTAAGAGGGATTTTAATGACCATTAAGTAATTTAATGAGACTGAAACAGGCCAGAAGTCTCAGAAACTCATTATCTTAACATGTCAAATTAGTGAACTCAAGGTAAGGTTTAAGGCACTGCATGAGTAGGTGTGATGAGCTGAGCTCCAAAAATTAAGTTTACTTCTTTCACTCTCATTGCTTTCTTTTGTAAGTTTACTTCAAAGCAAATATACAAACTGATAAGGAAAATATGCAATAATTAAATGTTTTTGGTTATTCAGATCTCGGCCGGCAGTTAATTGGAACTTCTGTCACACATTAAACATTTTCGTGCAGACACCTGCAATTGTATGACCAGCCCAGATAGTTCCTTCTGATAAAGTTTGATTAATTTCTCACTTTCATCTAGTTTGGCAACAACTACTGTTGGTCAAGGTGATAGTATACTTTGCAAGTAACACTCAGTTGTACTAAATGCTTTGTTTTACATTTTTCATTTAAAACTGTTGTTTGATTTGCAGATTTTATAAAAACTTTTTTCAGTGCCAGCAAAACATAATCTGGGACAAAGTGGGTTGCATCACCGTTTATAGCCAATGCTTGGAGCCTGACAAGTGGGAATAATACGACTAATTAACATCAGGCAAAGAGCGACTACAATTATTATAATTTTGCTTATATATATATTTTAAATCACTCTCTTCTGTCAGTAATTTATAAGACCGTCATTTGCACTTAAACTTGCTTGCACCCAGCATCAAAGCATATATATAAAGTGTTTAGGATGCTGCAGAATGAAATTATTGTAGGTTTGACAGATTAATTGGGTTTTGTTAATTGATCCATGCATGTGTTGAAAGAGACTTTACTTTCACGGTAACTTTTCCCCGGCTACAGCTGCTTAGAAAAACGTTATAAATGTATTCTCCTTATACACGTAAAGACGTACCGCTCAGCATATCACGTACAGCTGTACGTATATATATACATGGGTGAGCAGTATCAGACTGCATGTCTATGTGTATAATATATATCTGCGGTGCTTGGGCGCCACCAATCTAATCATAAATTTCAAATGACATTACTCGTCATCCTCCAGTTTAATCTTGGTATTAATTTCGTCCAGTTTACCTACCCCATTTTTCTAGTTCATAAACTCTCTTCACGGTCTGCATGCTTCCATTAGCGTTCTCATTACGTCAGCATATATAATGCCACGCCCACACAGGGAGCAATAAATGGTTGTTTCAGACGCCCTATCAGAAAGGAGTTTTAAACCTCCCTGTGTTTAAGAACTTTTTTCCAACTGTCAGAAAGTCATAGAAACAAGTCAAAAAATAGTATTTATATTTTATGCTTCGCAGACCCGAGAGTTGACCAGCGGCGGTGCGCATGCTCGACATGTGTCTCGTGCTTTCACAATGCTCGTTGCAGGGCCCGCATATCAAACGTCTCGAATGGCATGCGCAGTAGTTCTTCGCTGATTCTGGAAATTTGAACGACTTCCGACGGTAGTCGGGTGGTCGTGACTTTCAAGGAACCAACTACTCATCAAAAACTCTCACTGCTGACCACAAGTGGATACTTAACCGTGTTTATGGATCCAAGAATTGCTTGGTATCCACCGGAACATTTAGGACGCGCTTATGATCTATGGACACGAGTCTGGGAAGCACAGCTAGGTGTGGACATGATGTTTCTGGACCAGAAATCGCAAGATTTCATTCCCTTGGATGGCACTTTCGAGCATAAGCAACTCGTGTTACGCAACATAAAAAACGCTGAAAAACAGCTTCATAGCAATGCACAAAAACGAAAGCGAGAAAATCGAGCAAGCACATATGGCCTTAATCATTCAACATACAAAGTCTATTTGGGTGAAGATGGCGGATTGACACCCTGGAAACCCAAGCAGAAGGCGTCATACGAAGGCAGCGTCATTGGGTAAGTTTGACATTTTCTGCCGATTTAACTAATAATTCAGAATAATAATAATATGACTTATAGGAAATAGACTTTGTAATATAAATATGACTATGGAAGAGCGTGCTGGGTCTCCACGAAAATCTCTACCGTCGAACATGGTCACCGGTAGCTCACAACTGCTGTTTCATCACCGCTTGCATAAGCGATTCACCGATTTTTAAAAAAAAAAGCATTTTTTTTTCGGTGTACGACACCGACCTTACATAAATACAGCGATACCTTTACCAACTTGATTTGTGTATAAAATATTATGTTCGTTTGTAAGAACTTTGGAAACATGGTGGACATCAGTCAGGTCGGGTACAGGTTTAAATGTAAAAGTGCTGCACTTGCAGTACCACTTCTTTTACTTTATTATGTGTTCGCAGCCTTTGCCATAGTGATGCTAATAACCGTTCCTTGTTAAATCTCTCTAAAATTTTGAAGTCAGCAAATGACTGAAAAAGTTAATAAGCACTTAAATGTCTATGACCTGTTGATAACCTTACAGAAAATACCCGACCTGTTGATAACCTCAGAAAATTATCTATAGGAAATAATGTATCCAAAAGAATCAGTGATCATGATGCCCCTCTGAAGTGAAATTCCTCGAGGTTACTCCAACACTAAGTAACAGCCTCACACCAATACTGATGTGCATGATTTAGGTTTATTTAGTATGTGTTTTGTATTCTTATTTTGATGAGTGTCTGTAATGCCAGTCTGCAGACTGAAAGAAATTAGTTTCTTTTGGTATCATTTAAGGCAGGGGTGGGCAATTAATTTTTCCAAGGGGCCGCATGACAAATTGGAATGGTTTTAGAGGGCCGTACTAATATAGTTAACTCAGTTTTACCCAATACTGTATATATAGTATACATACTGGCGGGCGGGCCAGCGGGCGGGCCGGTCAGAGACAGGAGGCGGGCCGGATCCCGGCTCTTGCCCAGATCTGATTTAAGGTAAGATTCTTACAAAAACACATATAAAGACCAAGATTATGTTAATATGATTTACTATTAGAATTATAACTGATCTAAAAAATTAATTTAACTGTGTATGCAATGATTAGAATTGGAAGGATTTAAATTCCTCCCTGATGAAGTTCATGATTTTAAACTATATTTCTGTAGATATACAGGATTCTCAGGGTTCTTACCTATCCTTATAAGTCCTTATGCAGAGAATTTTTTTTGTAAGGCCTTATAGGTCCTTATATTTGCCATACGGTCCTTACAATTCCTCACACACATCCTTACATTTTCTCTGTGATCCTTACAAGTCCTTACATCAATAAAATATTACCACAGATTTATTTTTCATTCCTCTTATAAATCCACAAATTTATTTTGGGAGTCGACTTTGGAGCAAAATACAGATGATTCTTCGCCTCACCGCTATTTTAATCACACAACTGCCAAGTCTCGTTCACAACGAGAACTTATATTTCACAAGATTTTAGTCTTGACAGATGACCACATTTCTTTGTCTTCTTGACGATTCAAAAAATGTGGAGGAAGTGTTCTTTTCTGGAGAACTGGATAAAGGAAGAAAAATATAAAGACTGGTTAATAAAAGACTCTAAAGATAAACATTGTGCACGATGTGCTACCTGCAGAATATACTTGAATCTTTCGTCAATGGGCGAAAGTGTTTTGAATAAGCACATGCTTACTGATAGACACAAGAAGCGCATAAAAGAATTTCTGGAAGATACATGTGTTTGTGTTACAGATTACTTTCATGATCAAAAACCTCCCCAGCCCTATCAAAATCAGACAGCACCGATTTATGAATGATACCTCTTTCCATGAGAAAAACTTAAGCATTGATGACTGTCACTTAGGTTGTTACAAATGCATGAAAGGTCCTTACAAGGTCCTTACTTGGCACCATCCCTGATCTCTGGGAACCCTGGATATATCATCTTTTTACCTAAATAATCGACTGGTAGTGATAGTTTCAGAGAATGGCTTAAACAGTATCACCCCTTTCTACAAACCACAGCATTTAGAGATTTCTAATGTTTTATTAAGAGAAGAAGTAGTCTTAAGTTTGCACTTTAATTTTCTAATGTGGCTTTGGTTGTTATAATGTCTGGTGCTTTGAAGCGTAAATTGACAGTTAAGTAATGCCTTTTATTTTGTTATTTCTCTCAGACTGTTTGTTGTGCTGATCTGGGAGTTTGTATACTTTTAATCTTACAGTATTTTGGGCTGTTTATAAACTTCAATGATAGGCTTTAGTACCCTTCCAGTAATCATTTTTCTTTTTAAACTTCTTGTTATGGTTAAGAAGAGGAAGGGACTAGAAAGGGGTGTGCGCTTTATGTACATGCACATCCACACATACAGCAAGGATATACAACATACTTTGTGCTTACAAAGATTACTGGCCATTTGTTAAGAATGGTTGCCAGTCAGAGGAGTACCAGAGAGCATGTGGGTTCAACTGTAAATATTCCAGACATTATACTTTTCATTGAAGTGTTGGAGAAAAGATTGTGTAAGGTGATAGAACATTGAATCCTAAGCATATTGCAGATAATCCAGTACAGTATAAAGATCATCAGATGTTCTGACAATTTAAGAGGCTTGTAGATTAAGGAACAGAAATGTTTACCTCCAGAGCAAGAAATTATGTAGAATGTAGCTTCTAGTTACTAAAGAAATGTCCAAGCAGGGCGAAAATGGGAGCAAATTTTCAGCATTATAAAAGATCATTATTGCCAAGGTTTTTTTTTTTTTTTTTTTTTAAGTAACGCAAGAGGGAATTGTATTTAAATGGTCTTGGTCTGTTGAACCTTTTGTGTAGCATGAAGACAGCTTTTCATTTCTTCCTTGCCAGCCCCCGACCTACCAGAATTCCTACCCCCACCCTTTGCCTGATTGATGGCAAATAATCCTTGCGACCGTTAAAGAAACTGACATCGGCCTCACATTTTCGGGATGACGAATGTACCAGTTTTGCCACGGGCATAAAATAGAGATTAATCTCGGGGTTTGCAGTAGACCTCTCTTTGAGGTAAAAGTAACACGTTTCACTAGATGACAGTGGTGCGAACTGGCGCTGCCTCCCTGACCCGGAGGCGAGGTGGCAGCGCACAGTGGCAGGCGCTAGAGATGCTGACTGGCTCAACAGGAATGTGTTTACAAGTGCGCCCGCTTCTCCGCAGCTTATGCGATGGCCTCGCGTTTTCATCATCAGCGGCATTCTGTTGCCAATCCGGGGCAGCTGCCGTGCTGCCTGCGTCTTGTAGCAGCCAGCACTTGCCACTGTGCACTGTACAACTCGGCGGGCACGCTGGCTTCACTGGTGACATGGGCGGGCGGGTGAGCACGCACAGACATCATACATGCACACTCTCTCTCTTGCCCTAACCCCAGCATACGCGCGCACACATGCACACACACATGTGTGCTTGCCGGAGAGAGAGAGAACGCGCTGTTCCAACACAATTTGTTACCGGCAGCCAACATTCACCGCCCACTTCTCACCGTCTTCCATTATGTACAGCTGAGGTTGCTGTCTCTCTTTCACCACCCTCCTTTCCTTACTCAGCTAGCCGGCCCTTCTATCCAACCCCGTTTCATGGGTTTGACATCTGTTAGACTCTAAGAAAAGGTTTGTGCCCTGCTCATTAGGTTGGGGTCCATCCTCAGAGGTGCACGTTCACAATTAATGAGACTGCAACACTTGTTACCAGTTACCTGTCAAGAGGAAAAATAAGGGGCGGATTAGCCCACGTCGCTGACCTTTTACAATAACAAGTGGTAATTTATAATAAGTACTTGAAACTTCTTGAGATCTAAATCACTGTAGGATTAAATGCTAGCATTTCTAAATCAAAGAATAAAAAGTACTCCCTTGCCCCACATTAATGTAATAATTAAGCCAGTTTCTTACAACATGGCATGTCCCATATTTAAAAAGCAGATCTAGAAGCAAGGTGGCACATGAATTAATGAAAATTGCACTAAATATGAATAATAGCACTAATACAGTTGTTAGGCATGATTGGACAAGTGAATGTACAAGTTTATAAGGCCTTTCAAATCAGGCTTAGATTGACTTGTCTCATAGATCGAGAAATTGAAAAGAATGTTCTTTTGAAACCAATAATAAATGCATGGGACAGAAGATTGTGTGGTAGTTAAGTGTGTAGTGTGTGTTTTTGGTCACAATGATATTTGACTATTTGCTGCTCGTACATGCCATTTTACATGTTTAACAATAATAATTTGCCTTGGGACAAAAACACTTTGTCTGCTGTATATGCAGACGTCTCCATTGGTAAGGATGGAAGTGAGAATTGAACACGGCATTTATTGCATAAAATTCAGTCATTCAGTCAATTAACATTCAATCTTTCCAGTATACTTCTGTCTCTCAAACCATTCATCTGCCATTTCCTTTCTAAATGTTATTATTGACATGATGCAGTAAGACTTACAAAGCTGACAGCTGACATTGATTTCAACCATATTTATAGACAGCTGTAGGCAGTTTATAATTTAAAATCAATATCTGATAAAACGTTGCATAACAATCTGAATACACCTTTAAGTAATTTGTTTCATATCCTACATTGGCAGTATTAACAGTATTTTTGAAAGTTGCGGCAGGTTCTTAATGCTTCCTCCTGTTCCTCTCTGGGTTCGTTTTTTTTTTAAAGGAACACATGGGGTTTTTTCGTTTTTTTTTTTTCAAAGGAACACATGGTCTGGAACTTTTGAAAGTTCTCAATTGATTTTTGTGGATTCTTACTCTCTGGTCTGACATATGCTATCCTTGTTTAACAAAATGTAGAGATAAAGCATGGTCCATTTTCTGCTTTACCTCATGAATGGAAATGCACTGTCCACAGCTCAAAGAGATTTGAATACAGTGGCTTGTGGTAAGATAACCACTCAAGGAGATAAAGAAAAATTTCAGCATTAAAAAAAAGGCAGAAGTTATTTGACCCAGAAAAAGAAAGTGCACTTGTACAGAGAGTTTCCAAACCAGCCAACAAACATCATGGTCTGCTTCAGTAACTTTTTTTGTTGAAGGGCACAAACCTCACTGCTTTTTATAATGCAAACTCAGCATTCCACAGGCAAGGTAAATGCAGGCAATGTGACAGCCATAAGCCTGGATCAGCTGAAGATAAACTTAAGAAGGTCTGCTGTTCAGAGAGACATTTCATCCTTCATTTTATCAGTGACCAAGCAGTTAAGTGTAGAGCAATTGATGGAACTGCTTGGTGTTGCAGACAAGGTTAGGAAATTGAGAAAATTCCATGTGTCAGTTCGACGCAAGGCTTCATGAGCCTACAAGCTTTTCTGAAAGCTCCAGCAATGGCGTAACCTAAAGCCTGTGATGCTGGCGGCAGAGACCCATAGCAAGCTGTCACTGTGGCAGAAGTAGAGCACACCAGACATTTTCTTCTTTCGTCACCTAAATCCTTAATGGAAAGTCGAATGTATTATTATGCCATACTGTTCTTGTTTTGTAACTTTCATATTTTTATCAGAAACATAGGCTTTAGTCTCCTCCCACAACTCTCATTACTGGTTACAACTTGGCCAGAAACTTAGCCTTATGCCTGCTTTTTTGTTGTTGTTTTTTTATTGTCACCCAAATTTTCAAGTCATTTTCCTGTTGGAACGTAAATGTTTATACCATCTTGCAGAATGTGAGAAATGTTGTCTAGACTCAAGAGGGACAAGATGGTTTTATTTGTTGTAAACATAAAAACTCATTACCATTCTTTTCCTAAACCTCATTTTTTTCAGCATTGATTTCAAACAATTCTTACATTTTATTTCCACATCAAAACTGTTTCGTGCTGAGCTAAGTTTTCTTTTGCTAGCTCAGTTTGTTTCACCTTGTGTGAGTAGATTTAAACAAGAGGTAATTGTTGCCTTTTGATCCATGACAATGTGCATGTTTTGTTTAGTGTCCAATATTTAATGGGATTTTATTAATCATAGAGAGTAACCCACTCACCCCCATTATATCAGCAGCAGCTGTAATGGTAAACCTTTGGCTGTAGCTTGTGGCTCACAGCAAGCTGTCAGCATCTTCACATAGGGCAGAGAGGAACCTTTGCACATATGACATTATCATTAGCACCCAAGCAGGGCAAAAATGGAGCAAAATTGGTTTTGTCAAAAAATTGGGGGTGGGGGGTAATATTGAGTGGGTTTTTGAAGAAAGATAATGTGGATTTTGAATACAAACCATTGGACAGGCATAAAGCTTGTGGACTGCATTTCAAGTTGTTTCTTAAAGAATCACAGTGGTATGTTTATATGGTATGTTGTGGAAGGGGAGGAGCATTAATAGGGAAAGACTCTCACGCCCCCTTTTTCCACATGCCTATAAATTCAATCTTCAACATAAAAATACCACTAATAGTAATTTTTCAATATGTTATTATTGTCATCAAAGCAGCTTGGAATTTTTGAGGATATTTCACCATTTGTCTTGTGCTTGGAAACAGCCTTAATGGGACATAAACATGCAGACACTCTGGCACTCATTCTGCAGGGTGGGAGAAATGTTTTAATGAGGTAAACTTAATGTAGTTGAATTGATAAAAGAGGTTCATATATAAATCTTCATGGTATTTTCCTCCTTTGTTCTTTTGCAGTCTTCATGAGGAGATAAAAGACTTCTTCCAGTATATGTCTCCACAGCCTGAAGAAGCCCGCATGCGCAATGAAGTAGTCGGCCGCATCGAAGCAGTTATAAAAGAATTGTGGCCTGAAGCAAAAGTATGCATGACAGTTTATTTCACAACATGTCCACATCTATATTTACACCTTCTTAAAAAAACTAGTTGCATTTTCCACTTGCAACATAGAAAGTTGAATACCCTATTGTTTTCGTTTAACCTCACCAGTTTTGCTATCACATCTGCTAGAGCAGAAGACAGCATAAAGTGCCACACCTATTCACTACTCGTTGTCATACTTTATAACAGATCGTTGACATCATGCAATCGAGAGCAAGTTTTAATCATAAACCAAAACTAAACACATTAGGAAGTAGAACTTCTTTCATCTAAATCAGACCAGTGGACTCATCTTTTATGAGGTCAATTGGATTGCACCATTGTGCAGTCAATGAAATGAAAGTAAAGTGAAATGCTAGCTTAAGCCAGAGAATAGTCTGAATGCATTGCAAGACTGAAAAAAAAATTAAGAAAACTATTGTGTAACAAAGTCTGTGCTTGTTGGTGGAATAAATTGTACTATATGTTAGTATACAGCATACATGCAGTCACACAATATTTCTGTGTGCACATTATCTCAGTTTTGTTATATTTACTAATATTGAAGAAAAACAGTTATTTTACTAATTTCCTTCAATTTCAGTGAAAAAATTACAAATCTAGATTTTTTTTTTAAAACATGGAAAATCCTGTGATATATGTTTATCTTGGTAACCGTTGTGATAAAGCATTATTACTATGAAACCACATGATTGTCTATAATACAGATATTGTCAGAAGCAAACCATATGGTTGTCTATATAGCAGCTAGTGCTTCAGAAAATAAAGTACTGCCCTGATAATAGATGCTCTTTTTTTGTCTTTCTCTCTCTGTCGGAAAATTTTTGAACATTTTAATATTTAGTGCTAATAAATAATTCGTGTACAGGGTATTTCAACATGCTTTTCACGTCAGGTGACTGTAACATAGCCTAACTACATTCCATATGCTTATGTAATTATCTTTCAAATGTTTATAATTGCTTAAAATATGCCTTGTTTTAAAATGTGTTTCCAAAAAGACAATTCTTTTACATAAGATTTCATTTGTGGAAACTAAACTGAAGCATTTTAATTTAAAATAAGCATTTTTGTTTTTTCCTGTCAGTAATGAAATCATGGGCTAAATATAAAAAAAAAATAAAGAAATAAAAAGGAAGTCACTGTTGAAATGGGCTGTTGTAGATAGAACTTTGAAATTTTGTTCTTCGGAGGCCACTCTGAAAATTTACTATTATGATAATAGTTCATAGACTATTTGAATAAATTATTAAATGTTTTACATAACATATCAGAGCAAGGAATTAACTGTCATCATAAGCTGCAGTATTAAGGGGATTTTCTACTGCACAAAATATCCATTCGCAGCATATATATCGTGTGACTCCTTCTTTGTGAAATCAGTGGATTGTATTTTGTAAAAAAATCTAACAGTGTAAGCAGTTTGCAACTAAGATAATAATCAGTGCGGTTACCTAGTTGGTATTCCATCCAAAGCCAGGCTCACTGTGCTTTACAAAACAAAACAAAAATGGGTGGCATTTTTACCAACAGAAAGACAAAATATCCCTTAAAGTAACAAGCAAAAAGCATCACACATGCAGAGGTACACAACTTGTTTTCTCTACACTGCCTCACATGTACACACATTCATGTGCTGTTTGTTGAGCAGTCAGTGAAATAAACTGTTTCAATGTGTATTTAACTATATCATGTTAATCGAAAAAGAATAATGTGATGAAACTTGCCTGTTCTTACATTCCCCCAAATTGAATTATTTCCACATGATTCTTTTTCAGGTTGAAATTTTTGGCAGTTTTAGAACTGATCTTTATCTTCCAACAAGGTAAACATCAAATTTTGACCTCCTGCTAGAGTCCCGTTTAACTTATCTAATGTAGCTAATGAAACTAAATGGGAAAGCATTCATTAGTCTGTGATGATCGTTTTAGGCTACTTAAGGCTGAGCCGCATATTTCCTGACCCCCATCTCTATCACCAGCTTTATCTTTGGCTTACAGTTATGAGAAATACTTGGTTGAGCTTACAAATATTTTGCTTGCATGTATTTTATATTTGGGCAGCAATTTTTGTACTTACAGGATAATACACAAGATACAGAAGACATAAATACATGAAGCAGATACTTTTTAAAATCTGTGCACAGCCTATACATTTGTGTGTGTCTTGATTTGCAGTGACATTGACCTAGTAGTGTTTGGTCAGTGGAAGAACTTGCCACTCTGGACACTGCAGGATGCCTTGCTGAAGAGGAAGATTGTAGAGAATGAAAAAATCAAAGTCCTTGACAAAGCTTCAGTGAGTAAAAGTTTGTAGCCTAACTAGCTTCAGTATTGTGTCATTCTCTGCTTTTATTCAGCTAGTACAATAGGCAAGGTTATCGGGGAGGGAAGAACCACCGGATGGCCAGGTTGTTGATGTGAGAGTTCAGTAGTTTCCTTTTTATTGTGTTTTAAATCTATTGTTTTCTTGAAATGAAGTCTTATTCACACATGTTCAGAAAGAGGTCTTTTAAGTGGACAGGCAATGCTGCGTTGAAAAAATGTCAGTTGTATGCATGGAACTTTGTTATTGTTTCCCTGTTTTGTGGGATTTTTTTACAGCAAAACAAAGCTGTACTTAGGTGATTTTCTTCTCTCTTTCCACTCTGGATAAAGGACACTAGTAATAATTGGAAATAGGCATACAGAACTATTTGTACATGATGACAACGTAGTTTTTTGTTTGATTTTTTTGTTTGTTTGGGTTTTGTTTTTTTTTTTTGTTTTTTTTTGTCTTACAGGTTGTCTGTTATATTTGATGACAGTTTTTGTGCAGTGTGTATATATATATCAGCAGGTTGATTTTAAAGGTATTTTGGTGTAAATATTGGAATATTAATAATGGAATGGTTATCATATATTTGTGTGCACAGGTGCCTATTGTAAAGATGACAGATGCTGCAACAGAGGTGAAAGTCGATATCAGCTTCAACATGGACCACAACAATGCCAATGGTGTAGAGAGTGCACGACTTATCCAGGTAAAACTATAAACCAAGACATAGGCTATTTAGCACTGGAGACTGAAATTATTTTTACTTCTTCTTCTTCACCCCCCAGTGGAGCAGCTACACCATGCGAAATTATCTTTACTGGAGGAAACTAAAACTTTACACTCAAGAACAAATATCTATGCCCTCACTTGAAGCTTTCGGCATGCATCCTTATTCTTTTGTCAGCAAAAGCTTAGCAACTGGGAATATTCAATGCACACAAAATGGAGATGAACTCCAGGCAGTAAGTGATATGTTTGAGAGGAATGTTGTACTTGGTTAAGTTGAGTAGATTCTTAAGACCTGTGTATCTAATCTAAAAGTTAATATTATTGTCAGTTTCTTCTTACTCCCTACTTTATGCAGTTAATTAGTAATTGGGCCGTAAAACTTTATTTCTAAATATACGTGGAGTTTGACTGCATTTTTGACATGCTAGGGTTAGAGGACTGTTTTCTGACAGTCTTTAAAGTCCCTTTCTCTGACTTTGGGTTCCTAGATGGAACTTGGATAAGATTGCACACATCCATAAAATGCATGGAGTTTTCAAACTCCTACTTAAAATCATTGGGGATTTTCACACCCCTGGATACAATTATTGGTGTTTTCATTGACTACAGCAAAATCAGTGTACTTGAGTTAATATTGATCCCTGACGTCAGAAATCTAATAGTGTTCAAATGGATGTGAAATTGCATCGCTGATACAAAGTACATGTCAATTTTCATATTTCTGTTTTATCACAAAACATTTTATGCAAATGGACCTACATCCTAAACTCCTATGTTTTCAGATTCCCAATACCAAATTACTTGCTTTAAGATCTCTAAGAAAATTTTCCTTATGTGATTTAGAGCTCTTGTTTTATTTTACATGATGAGAAACACTGTCAGCCTTGTACGTGCTGATTGCTAAATGGTATTCTCTTCACTGAGATTTTGTTTTAAAGAGATGGTCACATGCGCATATCATTTTTATATTGTGGCAGAAATTTCTACAAGACTATCCAAATTTGAAGTACCTGGTGCTGGTCCTGAAGCAGTTCCTTCTGCAGCGCGACATGAATGAGGTATTCACTGGTGGTATCAGCTCCTACAGCCTGACACTTCTGGCCATCAGCTTTCTTCAGGTATAAATAGCATACCATTCTCATACTCTTATTCCACTGCTTTCATGTTTCTTATCTTCATTAAAACAAAACTTCATACTTTAAAGTTATTTTAAATTAGAAGAGAAAACCGCATTTAAAATGTTGCGAAAATGCTTGTGCTATGCATCTAAATGATCAATGATTTTTTAGAAATATTTCTAAATTTTCTTTAAATTATTTTTAAGTTTTAGAAGTTTTAAATGTTTATTTTATAGAACTGTAACTTTGCATCTGGGCTTGTTGATATTAGTATTCTCATACTTGCAGTCATTCCCTAAAATGATCAGTTTCTTTGTAAAATATCAGCTTAATCCACAGTAAAGTGGGTTTAAATGAGCATTTTCTCATTATAGCAGATAGACTTGCTGCAGGTTAAAATTTGAAAAATTCTTGAGGGTAATGTTTGTCATTTGACAGCACATTTACCAAATATGACCAAATGTGTACAGCCAGGTACATTGTACATTCTTGAGGGGAAAAAACCTATTTGATGCTTGCTAAAATACTTCTTTTTCTCATTAGCTTTCTCTCTAATTCACTCAGCTTTGTCATAAACAGGTTTCTGACATTTTCTCACATTCACCTATTTACAGTATTAGGTGTTGCATTAGATTCCTGTGAACTTTGCCAGTAGCTACCTTACTGGATGTTAAAATTGTGTACCTTTAACGGAATTTATACTGTCTTCAAACAGTATCTCACATGTCACACTGACCATGGTCTCTGGGCCATGGCCATAAATATATACGTACATACAGGATACTTTTCATTTAATAATGGAACTTTATTTCTTGCAGCTTCACCCTCGACTTGATGCAGCTACTCCTCAGGCTAATCTTGGTGTGTTGCTTATCGAGTTCTTTGAACTTTATGGTCGAAACTTCAACTATATGCGGACTGGCATCCGCATCAAGGATGGTGGTGCATATGTTCCGAAGGAGGAGATAACTAAGGAAATGGAAAATGGCCACAGACCATCACTTCTTTGCATTGAAGACCCTCTCAATCCAGGTTGGTTGTTGCACATTAAATGTATTTGCTTTTCTTGTTATTTTGTATAGTGCTAGCTAAGGGCTTTTTCTTTTTTTTATATATATATATCCTCTCCCGCTCTCCTTTTACCACTTTCCCCATTAGAGATTGCTCATTGTAGTTAGTACGTTTGCTACAATACAGTCTTAGTTGTTGGCCTCTGCGGGAAACTGTCCGTTGGAGTAAAGTTAAATTAATTTCAGTAACTAGAACAATCCACAGAATTTAAGTCTTAGCGATGAAATAATTGCTTGTTATTTGATACATTTGTGTATGTATGTGTGTACAGTGCAGCACTTGTAGCCTTAGAATGTTGTGCTCAATCATTGTATTTGTTTGATTATGAAAAGGACCTGTGGCTGCCATTGCTGGTCATGTGAAGTACTTTATCACCATTATTATTAAGCCTTTATTTGTCGTACAAATAATGGTTGCACGAGACATATTTTAGTCATAACTAGAAATGATATTTGTGGCTTTTGTTTAGGAAATGACATCGGACGCAGTTCCTACGGTGCCATGCATGTCAAGCAGGCCTTTGAATATGCCTTCCTAGTGCTAAGTCAAGCTATGGCTCCATATAATGCTCACCTTCTGAAGGGAAATCAGAGGTAGGTGCTTACACTTTCTGTCACCCACTTGAAATTTTAAGACAAGAATTGTCTCGTCTGTGTAAAATTGCTTTTTTATAAATTCAGAAACGATTTAAGTTTCACTTTAATAACTGTCAGTAACAGCTTCATATTTGGCTGAAATGAAAGGAAAGATAAATTAGAAGCTAAATATTGTAACCTGTAAATATTGCAAATATGACTTGATATTCTATTGTTTGCTTCAGATATTTAAGAATATTTGCATTGTGCATGTTTTGTTGCAGCATTTTAGGTAGGATAGTGCGTGTGACCGATGAGGTGGTACAGTATCGTGAGTGGGTGAAGGAAAATTTTCCTGTCTCACCATTGCATACCTACGTGTCTGTTGCTACTTCTAACTCCAACTGCAATTCCAGCGTTGTGGAATCACAAGTGTCTCAGTAAGTACTGTTCTTGTGTTTTGGTTTTGGTGGAATGGGTGGCAAGAAATAAACTGTACTTGAACATCCACAAATTGGAAGAGGAGCTGAAGTTGATGCGGTCTTCATTACACTGCATATTGCACATTGGCTAAGAATAGTATGTACTGTGTGCTGGGAAGGAGCTTTGTTGCTGGTTTATTTTGTTAGGGATACAGCTTAGGAGTTTAAAATATATGGCATATGTGTATGGAAAAGTCATATATGTTTGTGGGGCTAAATACATTTGTGAACTTGCAAGCATGAGAAGTGGATGAGATGTTTCAGCATTTGTATTAAATACTATCACCTCTGAAAGTGCATTTGTTGTATTCTGTTGCGGTACCTACAGCAACCACAAGACCACCACTTCAGCATCAGATTCAAGCCTTGCAGCATCACAGAAGGCAGTTCTTCATGGGGCCAGTAGTCGTAGCAGCAGTGCAGACACTTATTCAAGCCGAAACCAAGTGGGATCAGACGTGGTGATGGAGGAAGGATCCGCACCACTGGCTGACAGCGAGAACTCAGATTCTGGCGGTAACAGCTCTGGTTACAAATCTTCTGCTTCCTCCTCTGCATCACCTCCACCCAGTGATAGCAGCGATTCGGTATGTTATCATCTTTCATTTGGCATTCGGATGAGAACATATTACCATTTCCTCATGTTGAGATTAATTAGATTACTTTTATTGCTTGTTTTTTTTAAATTATTATTATTAAGGACAACATATCTGTGATTGTAAAGAGCTTATGAGTTTAATATAAGCTGATTTATGTTTAGAACAAGAACTAAAATATTGGTCCTTTGTTTTCTTTTTTCTTTTTTTTTTACAGGATTCTGAGAGTGTAGCAAATTCTGTGACTCATTCTCATCATCACCATCATTCAGCTCGGGGTCACGGTGCAAGTACCAAGGTTCAAAGCCAGGCCTCGCATTCTGCTGTGGCATCCATGGGCCCCATGATTCGAAGCCGTGAAGTCCATAAAGCTGTGTCCCAGAGAACAGGACCGAACCCAGCACGATCACGGGATGCCAGCAATTCAAGTGTTGGTTCAAACCGTTCCTACAGCTACAGCACTGCTGCTACTAGGCCTAGTCCCTCTTTTTCTGCCCTTGGGTCTGGGGGATTCTCCCATCATAGTGCACACGGTCACCCTCATCATCACCACCATCAGCAGCAGCAGCAGCAGCAGCAGCAGCAGCCAACTCTCGGTGCATCTGTAGATCACTATAGCACCACAAGGGAGGTCCGACATTCCACTACATACAACGCTAGTGGTGGTGGCCATCCAAAAGGCTTCCACGGACAAATGCAGTCCAAAATATATCATTCAAATGAAAGGAAGAAACGCAATACTGGTGGAAGTGGTAAAAATAATGTAAATAATTCCCTGAATACTGGCTCTCACATTAACAACCACAGCCGTCCACATCACCATCGGAGGGAAAGTTCACAGAACAACAACAGCCATAGGTGATGATTAAGCAGCAGGGTTTTCCGACCCTAGCCCGACTAGACTTTGCCACCTGCCTCACCTGTTACCACCCTCCTGTGCAGACTGCATTTGGGCATTTTACAGTGTGGGCTGTCATTTGAACATCGGTCCACACATAGACTGACATATAGATATATACAAATACTTATATCTGCATCGGAGGGATGTCTACTCATGTTCATCTAGTCGATGTTTAGGCTGCTGAGTAGTGTGCAGCGATACATGATCAGCAGATGTCTATATTTTTTTTCTCTCTCCTTCCTTGTGATAGCAGAAGCATGAAAGGACGAGATTTCCCCACAAGGAGTGTTTGAAGTGTATGCACATTTTATATATGAGGTGGTTTTATAAAGTTGTGAGAGGTTTTTTTTTTTAAATCTCCTAACGTTACAGATACCCTTTTTTTGTTTGTTTGGTTTTTTTATATAAAAAAAAGCTCTCCCTCCCCTGGAATGCATCCATTTGCATTGAAGGTTTTGAAAAACATTTAAAATTTGGGCATGTTCATGCCGTCGGGTGTAAATTCTAGGGATTGGGTTTGCTTTCTCTGAAGTATTCTCTCTGGATTTAAAGGTGTAGCATCATGACTTTTTATCATCTAACAGACAGTGTAGAGGACCGTTTGTTTGCTTTTTCTTCAATCTTTTGCTACTCCAGTGTGCCTTGTGCTTGTGCAGCGGGTATGTTTCCAATATAGTCAGGTGTGCATGCAGGTCACTGAACCCCAGAAGATGGTCTGCCACTGGAGCAGTAAGGGCGAGTAATTAAGTTGGAGAAACAGGTACAGATGCTAATTCTCTCCCTTGGCCTGCTGGTCCCTCCCTTGTTAATGAAAAGCAGCAGTCAGCTACAGGTAACTGATTGTGGGTGGAGCAAAAATCAGCTTCAAGCCGACACACAATGTTTTGGACCTTCCAGACTAGTGCAGATATTACAAAGCACTGAAAGAATTTCATCTTTCTTCATCAGCTTGTGATATTGTTGAAATGGATGTGAGTGAAATATGTCTGCTTTCATGTTACGGTATGGTGTTTCGTAAATAATGGTGTAAGTCCAGTGAGTAGTTGTGAGTGATGTTTTGTGAAGCAGAAATTTTTTTATCAAGGTCTAGCTTGTTTTTATCTCTCTCTAATGTCCAGTCAAATCAAAGAATGTAAGGGATGTGTTAGTGGTTAGATTCTCACATTAGCAATGTCAATGATTGTAAACAAAGGATTTTGTTTGTAGAGTAAAAATAAGTCTAGCTGTGTATTTGTAAATGCATACTGCACAAAAATATAAAAAAAATAATAAATTGAGGGTATTTGTACATTTCTAACTCAAAAAATAATAGCTGGGTTCCATCCCTTAACCCTCCTTAAAAATAAAAATGAAGCTTGTATATATGTTTATAAATGATGTGCTGTTGTATTCTGGATTAAGCCATTTCATGCACGTAGGTTATATTCACATGCAAGAAAAAACACTGAGATGCATGCATATGCACATGCTAATAAATGCATGTACACATAGCCTTGAGCGGTGGAGGAAAACTGTAAAAAACAATTACGATTTCTGTTGATAGTGGGATGTTCAGTTTACCTGCAGCACTATTTTTTCCCTTCCTCGGCATATGTGGGAGAGATTCTTCCATCCTTTGTTTTTTCATGTAGCACACATACTTATTTTACGCATGATAGGTGTTTTCCAGAATATTGTCTAGTCTTCATTATCATTGTTCTTCCAAGTGCTGTTTTAAGTTGGGTTTTTAATGTGTCATCCTAAAAAAAAAAAAAAAAACCAACCTCATAAGTATCAGTTTCAAAACTGTAATAGTATTTGTCAAAGATTATGGCTGACATCTGTTACTGAATGACTTCAGACTGTAGACGTGCTGTTGTCATCTTGCTATAACCAACAGTGATTTCATTTGACCAAAGCTAACAGGAAAATTATGTCTTTAAGATTTTGACAGTTTCCTTGAGCTGTTTTGAAACAAGACTGAGCAACAGTAGATTATATACATGTGTGACTGGAGTACCTGTACATGAAAAGTCTGCCAGTTTATATTTGATAGTGGAAGTATTGTATGAAAGGCATAAGAAATAGGTAAGATTGGCCACTGATACTTAAAACACATCAACCTCATTTTAAAACTTGTTTTGTAACATTATCTTATAGGCTTGAATCATCATGTCATAAGATTGTCAGAATCCTTGTCAGGTTATGTCAGAATTGTTGGCATTAAAGTAGTTTTGGTAATTTGTAGACACACTATTTTGCATGATATCCACTCTTCAAGGGCCTTGTAAATGCAAATGTGTGCCAAGATCTGAAATGGTTTTCTTTTTCTATGTGTTGCCTTTCCCTCCACATCTTGTGACTTGCAGAAAATTAACATTAGTCATAATCTACAAGATGAGCAGAAAAAAGTTTGGATGAATATTGCAGCTTTTGTATTTGGTCAGTAATCAAGTTGGTGTCTTGAAATTTTGAGACATTTGAAAGAAGATCCATTTTAAGCAAATTCCCATTTGTAATAGCCCTTTTTATGCATTTTCTTGAACATGCCAATTATTTGTTGCATAGTATGGGTCACTGTCCTACCCTTGATTTGTCATTGCAGCCATTTCAGGGGTGGTGAGAGGTGTGGGGTATACAGTTCTGTATTGTCTTTTGCATGGTACACATAAGAAAACTGCAAACTTTCATGTGTTCTAGCCAGCTCTGTCTGTGCACAGTTGAACATTGATTTGCAGCTGAAAGCTAAATTTGTTTGCTATTATCAGATTTAACCTTTTTTCTTTGATCTTGTTCTTATTTCTGACTATAGTCTCCCAACAAAATTGCACTTAAATTGAGGGAATCTTTGAGGGAATATGTATGTTTGCATTGGGATTGTAAATAGGTACATGTGTATGTGTGTGTGTGAGAGAGAGAGAGAATAATAGACAGCTGGGGAAATGGGGAGTAGGAAAGACAAACAAAATATGCTAATATGCAATTGATGATCTCTTACGTCATTAAACAATTTTTTTTTCTATTGTCATCAAACCTATTCAGCAGTGCACATCCCTCTTTCAATATGAATGTAGTTAACAGCACATACTCTGCTCTTCTCCATTTAGATGATGCAATGGAATAGTTTTATGTAGCCTAGGTATGTGTAGTAAAAAGGTCTATCTGGGGTGTTGAAATTCTTGTTTGATAAAGGTTGTGTAGATGCTGTTTGTGGAAGGTGGATGATTTCTCGCAAACTTTCACACTGAAATTATACTTGTCTTCAGTAGGATTTTCCTGTTTCCTGAAAGTAGCACTTCTTAATTGATTGGCACATTCCATGCATTTTTAGAGGTGGATATTATGCTTGAATAGTGTGTGTATAGTACGTTATAATCTTTGATTAGCTGTTTTCTCCCTAAGCTAATATCTTACAGGAAAGACATTCACACTCCATGCAGGCAAACAGCAACATCTCAAGGTGATGTGTAAGAGAAGCCAGGAATGGCATTCATTTTAACTGTACAGGTTTTCTAACTGTTGAAGTACACAGATCCTGTGTTAAAGGAGGAACCATGCTTTGTATGTCCAGATGGTTTTTTAATTATTAATTTTAAAGATCGTTGAACACTGTCTTGTTAACACAAACACTCATTTCTAATATTTGTGAACTGAGCAGATGTCAATGATTGCTGCAGTTATTGACTTCTCTGAAAAAAATTTTTTAGTAAGTTGTGAATGTAAAATCTGTTTCTGAGTTTAGAAAACTGCTATTAGCATACCATATAAAGTTTTTAATCATTGTGCATACCTAGGGAGGACAATAGGTAAACACATATTTAGTGTATTCTTAATTTGGGAAGGGGGGCTTCTTAACCTTAAGGTATAAATTGGAACCTGTATGTTTTAGCAAATGTCAGGTTTATTCAGAAAGATTTTTCTTGGAAAGGTGCATGTATGTGTGAGAAAGTATGCACAGAGGGAGTACTCTACCTTATTCTGGTACTGTAAAACACCATGTAGAAAGCATAAAAACTAGCATGAGCTGTGCTAGAAGGACACAGTCTCTGAAATTATCATGTCCTTGGTGCTTTACTTTTCCTCCTCCCATGATTTGGGTAAAGTGATCACATTCTTACTAGTCTTTCTTTTTAACAGCAGAAGAATGATAGAAACTCCTGGTAAATTTTTTTTCTCTCATAATTAGTTGGTGAAGAGTAGGTGCAAGGAAGAATTTGTTTTTCATATTATCTGCATTCCAGTACAACCATTAATTTTTTTTCTTCCATTCATCCCAATAAAAACTTGCAAGACTAACTGAAGTGCACAATCATTGTACATTGACAGGGTTTAGTTCATACAAGATAATTTTGACAATTTGGGTCCCACCCCTGCCCCCTTGAAAAAAATAGTAAGATACAAACCTTTGAACATCAGAAATTTTATGTGTGCATTTTAGAAAGGAGCTAATTTCTCGTGAGACCACAAATCTGTTACTGCAACGCCTTATTACCTTGTGCACAAAATTCTCATATTGCAAGTACCTATTACTTACAGATTAGAATTTTCTGGGTATTTCTTTACTGTTTAAAAAAAAATGCTTAAAAATCAGTGCTTGTAACAAGCTGGTGACTATGCTGTGTCATGCTAACATCAGCAACTTTGAAGTAAAACTTTTTTTTTTCCTTTCTTTCTTACTTTTTTTTTTCATTTGTTTCACATGAATTTCCTGCAAACATGATAGTGAAGTGTTCTTTTTAATATAGATGATCTGTAAGTAGCAGTTTGTTTGCAGTTTTTAAATGGGCTTTTAAATATAAATATGTGCATCTGGACATCATACAAAGAGGCAGTGTAGAGAGTCTTTGATAGACGCTTGAAGCTAGTGTTCAAAGGAGTTGGGTGGGGTTGAGGTGGCGGCGGGAGGAGCATTCAAAAGAAGTGGATAAAAGGTTTTATATTTTTGAGAGGCATTCATTTTAAGAACTTTTAAAAAATTTTATTTACCCACAAAATCCACTCTTCACACTTGCACATGAACATTCCATCAGGCAATATGCTGACATTTTTGACTAAACAGTGTTGAATAAATTTTTCTCCGCAAAATTTGTGTTGTCCAGCTTTTGAAAGCACCACCTGTCACAAAGAGGTGTGCCATATTTTTTTTTAATATTTTCAGATTTTGTTAAGAGCATAGTTTTTTCCCTCAGTCATGTGTAGGTGTGTGTTTACCAGAACCAACTCTATACAATATTTATTTTTTCTGTTTGTTACTCATCACTTTGGATGTATCTGACAAGATTATGTTGGGTAATCGCTAACATATTTTGACAGTTGTAGTTATGGGGTTTGTTTGTTTTTTGTTTTTTTTGTTGTATGAATTATGCATGGATCTCTTACTGCTTGTAACATCTGTGCTACTGCACAGTGTGCACACTTTGAACTGGTTAGAGATACATGGCACATATTAGGAAAGTTAAGGTGTGCTTGTAATGTGCTTTGTATTAAAAAAAATAATAGAGAACTGTTGATTCATATTGAATCAGTCCAACTTCTTACTGAAATTTCTCAGATGTTGAAGGCTCAAATCTCTGATACAAAAATAGTAACATCTGGGTTTTGCTTTAGAAGACTCTTCAAATTGTGGCAAGGAAGTGGTTTCTGAAAGAAGACAGATTACTGAGAAAGCTAGAAATCAAATTACAGAAATTAAGGAAAAAATTGTAAAATGAGATGACATGAAAACTTTGACCTGTAGTTTTCCAAGCATTGTACAGCTGTATGCATGGAGGGGGGGTTGAAGCTTGCCTGGATAATGTTTATTGAGAATGGATGTGTTGATTATGAAAGGCAGGTGTGATGAGTGAGTGACCGTTGGTGTCTACAATTTGCCATAGCGTCAGTGCTTTGTGCAATAACATTTGTAAATGATCATTATGTAAATGCTTTTTTGACACAGTAAGACATGAAAAAGCCCCAATTAAAGTGTAAAATAAAAAAAAATGCAAAAAATGTAAAAGTGGAAAAAATAGAATAAAATTTCACACGAAAAAATTCATGTTGCTGTTCAATTTGTGTGGGTATTGTTTGCGATAGCCATTTTGTTTTCCTTTGTATTATTAGATTATCTGAAAAATGTAAAATCATTATTATAGTAATGATATAACATTTACATTATACTTATTATTATATACTAACAAAAATCTTCCTCATTGAGCCCTCTGTATTTCGACAATACAGTCGGTATTGGCTGTTCTGGGTTCAGATCTCGTCTTTGGCACGCTGTTCCTTCTCGGCATGTGGTTTCTGTTTACAATGCTGTCTGCTTTGCCGTGATAAAGCTTTAGAAGCACATTCGAATTCGAAAGAGACTACTTAATTGTTCATTGGTTCACCGGTCATTTCTACTTAAGACCGTGCTAAACCACCCACCTGAGCTAAACCAACCCAGACATGACCATATATTGCACCAAGTAAGACTACACAGGTAGTTATTAACGCCAATTATTATACCAACACAGCCTCGTGAGGTTCAGCCACCATCTTACTATAAAAAATGCCGCTTGCGTAATACACATTCAGAAAACATTTCACAATGGCGTTTAAACGAAATTTTTTCTTAATCAAGTTTTTAAAAAAAAACAACCTTTGTCATCCTCTATTCCTCAGTTAGGTTTGTATATCGATATATATGCAGATTTGCATTATGTATATATTTGCTGACGCTCAATTCACGTCAGTTGTCGCTGTTCAGGCATTCATCGTTTAGTCTGGGCCTTAGTCGATTCGACTTTCGATGTTGAGATGATACAAATAATAATCACGGCTGAGTCGATTCTACTGAGATGATAAGTCATTAACGACCTTTTCCAGAAGTTGGGTGTTTCAAAAAAAAAAAAAAAAAAAAAAATCTTGCGACCGTTTGTGCTCTTGTGCAACTTTTTGCAGAAGTCATGCTTAAGAAATATCTGATGCATTTTAAGGAACATCTTTGTCTCCACAGTACAGGTGTATTGGTCGATTGCTCTTACCTGGAGAAGAAGTTTCCCTATAAATCTTCCAAGTAAGCATAATGGAACGACAATAACAGCACAATGATTTGCTTTTAAGGGCTTTAATTTCAACATTTAAATACATGATCTTGAATTTGTATGTGTTGGAAGTCATGGCTCGTGGAATGAAAGCAGATTTGTTGATTTGCCTACCAAGACACCTATTAGGTGTGACCCGATTTTGATGGAGTTAGAAAGTCTTCATAAGGTTTTGCTGTAGTTGGTCAACTACTCCATCATCTTAGATGGCTAATACGTCAACTCCGTCATATGAAGGAAACACATTTAAATTCATAAATAATTTATAATGCCTTTGAAACATGTTACTCTCGAGGGATGCGCCAAGCGCAGTATGTCCTTTGACCGGTGCTGGTTGTCGGGTATTTGACATCTGCGGCAGCTAATAAGGTGGTGAAGACAAAAAGTAATAACCAACTTTGAGGTCTGTGTGAGCTCATGTTATTGTTTTTACTGCTGTAACTGGTGTCTTCTCTAAATATTTATAACTCACGGTAGTTCCTGAAACTGGTACACAAGTATACTTACTGGTAGGAAGCAGGGCTATTTGCCGGTGTCACAATATCAACTTTCTCTCGAGACAAGTTATTAAAACCTAGGCGGGCCGCAACAGATCATTTCTGCCACGTGTCGGTGACCATGTAACTCATAAGCTTGATCATCAGCCAAAAGATAATAGTCTTTTGATTTATCAGCGTTTGGCTTTACTAATAATCATAAATCATCGTTAATTTCGAGTTCATCTACTAATTTTATCCCACTTAATATAACTGAATTGTAAATCACAATTGTTCAGCTATGGTTAATGGTGTTATTTTCGAGTCTGTTTTATAATAGTTTGTATTTCACACTAACATTTTTGTCTTCTTTAAACGATTACGGTTCTCGTCTTTCTGCGTGTCTGTTGAGGCTTGGACCTGCACGGCGTGCTTGGAAAAGTCTTGAAAGAAAACAGATCGTGGCACCGGCATCTGGGTAGGAGGCGTGGACAGCATTGATGGCGGTTAGAATAGGGGTGGGGAACCCTTAGTCCGCGAACTGGTGGACGGCAAGTGGCTGTGGCAGGTGTAGCTGAGATGGAATGTGAGGAGCGACCCTGAACAGAAAACTTGTATACTTCATTAAAGAACTAGTGGGGTGAATTTTAAAAAATTACTAGTGTCTAAGTACTGTAAGATACTATTCACTCAAATATGAGACCCTTCCGTTTTCGAGATCCTTCCTACAAACATTTCCATCCACAGAATGAGTCCAAAATCGTAAGGTCTCGGTTGTACACAGATGTGTCTAACAGAATGTCGCTGCCTTGGCTACAACCGTAGACGTATTGGTGTACAATTGTGATGTCAGTGGGGTTGACCTTGACCAATGCATGGCGATGTTGGTCGGCGTGAATCTGGCGAATAAAAGTAGATTCTGGGAAATAGTATCTCTGTAGAAAATTGTGTGCTTTAAGTGAAGGCTCCAACAGTCTAAAGACTGGTTATGTTCTAGACAACATTCTATGTTCTCACGTGTCCGAACCGGGTGCAGAAGTCTCTTACCCAAGATTTTGCACTTTATAAGCAACAGATTTTAAACATTTTAGAAAATTGGTGAGTACTTTTCTCCTATTTTACAGACTCTGCCTGTCTTTATGAGTGTACCAGTCTCCATGTTTACACGTGTACGACTATCCATGTTTACATGTGCACGTTGGATTGGTAGGCATTTTGAATGTAGGCAAACTTCTCGTTATCTGATCGAGCAACTAACTTACGGCAGCTCAGACTGAGGGTTGAGAAACTAAGGGCGCGATAATTTCCATCGATAGTTTCCCTTGGCATTTGCCTTCTTTTTTCACGAGATGGAGGGAAGCTGAATCTTGCTCAAGGTGATGGTCTTGGAGTTATAATTGCACTGTCTTGGATCATCTGTCACTTTTCTTCAAACTCATAATGCTGGAAAACCGTTACAAAACCAATAAAATATGTCGGTCAACACTGAGTACCGTAACAGTACCAGACGTGCCAATGTGACATCATATGCTGCTGCAGGGAAACTAGATGTAAAATTTTTTTTTCTTTCACTGATATTCGTGTTTGGGGGTGGGGTGGGTCCGGTCCCACTACCGTTGGAAGGGTCCCAAGGATTGTAACTCTTCTCAAAGTTGGGGCGGGGCGGGGAGGAGAGGGGACGGGAGAGAATTAGCAGACGAAATATTTACGCAGCAACTTGCAAACATTTGGCGTAGTTGATTTCTTTAGGCACTTGTAAATAAACAAGCCAGAAAATATGTAGATTATGAACATGTTGGTGTAGTTAGCAGAAAACATATATGTGGTTATAGTAGAAAATACTTTGCTGCTCCAGTGTGCGATGACTGAAGTTTGCACAAGCTAATTTTTATTATTTAATAAATTGCAAGCATAGCTGCTCAATATATAAAATCACACAGTTACAAGTCAACACAGAACTTTTGAAAAAGAGTGCTAAAACCACGCATGGACACGCAAAATGCCCAATCATGGACGTGCGGAAGAACAGCGCGAAAATAAATTTAATGAGACTTTTGATATCAACAGTATAATTACCGTAAGTGTATTGCTTGTTTGCACTATTAACCAAACTTGTATCTATATAGAACACAAAAGCATTTGCTTCACTAGTCTGAAATCTTTCGTATGAAATAATAAATAATAGGAATCGCACATACATAAACTTCTAGATCTAGAATCATGACGTGTTCGCATCTATTCTTCACCTCGGTCTCTCGCTTTTATATAAAATCCGGTATTTCGTTGTGCTTTCAGGATGATGATGCTTGCTACATATGCAAGATAGTGGTAGTACTGTTACACAATCGGCAGTGACAGTCAAGGTAAATATCATCAAGGACGTGTATAGGAGATTAGTTCGTGATATCGTACTTTTGAGTTAATTAATAATGCGTGCAATATTTTATCTTTGGACACAGCCCAGGATTAACTTTTAAGTACATAGACATTGTACTCCAGTCCTGCAGTCAGTCATGTTTAATAAATAATTTTAGATGAAAATTTATGTACATATATTCTGAACATCAATGATCACAAATTGAAAATTTGAGTTTATGGCTTTAAGCTCGGGGAAATATAATTATTAATTAAATGGTAAAATTATATATATATCCAACATGCAAAATAAATTGAATAAAAGAAAATATTTTAGTTGTCACCTCTTTAGAAGTAAAGTGCTTTCCATTCAATAAAGGTGTTTGATCGATAGATAATATGCTTGATCAGAAAGTAATTCTTGAAAAAAATCACTAAAATATTTAACCTGTTTATCACATTCCAGACAAATTTGTAAAATCAGTGAGGTTAGCCAGTCCTGGGCAAATGACAAGTGCTTGACACCAGATGACAGAACTTTCTTTAATCAAGTTTACAGTGGATTCTGACATATATATAATTATGCATACATTCATGACATCATAAGTCACTTCATCTACAGTATATAGAGTGATAGCATTTACGCCTACACACTACAGGCAGATGTTGAAAAAGGAGAATCAGTCTGTTCACATTATCAGCAAATTATGGTGACACACAAATGCAGGAATGGTGTACACACTGTGTAATAGATACACATTGGATGAAGAAAATTATACATTAAAGACAAATGCAAGAGATATGTACACCACTGCAATACATGTATATGGGGCAAAGCAAATTATATAAGATGGTGACTCAAATTCTATAGATAGGTACTACCATGCAATATACATGAGCAAAACAAACTATACAGGCTAGTAACAAATGTAAGAATAAAATTTAGCATTAACATACAAGAGTCATCCTTCTGTAGGGTCTGAGTATGTTATGGGATTCACTACACTAGCATTATTACAGGTTATCGTAGCATTGAATGATTTCATAACATTTGTCTCATTTATATATATACTTTCAGAGGATGAAATTCTTGCCAAAAAAAAAAGTTTCTGGATGCATGCCAGCCATCAACATTCGATGATAAAGTGAAAGATATCATATCTCATATAGGAGAAAGCATTGTAAAGAAAATAAAAAGATTGTGCAAACGTTTGGGTGCCCTATGCAGTTCTTCACACAGGTATTTGTAGTTTAACCCATCTGTATAAAGTCCTTATAGGTCCCGGGATCCTCATTTTTTCAAAGTAAAGGATTTGTTGCTTTAAATATAAAAATGTATGAGCTGATAAATACTGACAAAATCCCACAAAAAACAAATCAGCCTAAGAAACATCATAAATCATCTCTGTGTTGGCGAAGGAGTGTGAACTGAAAGCACTGATGTTGATATAGGCCTATTGATATACAACGAGTTTTTTCAAAACAATAAGAATATTTAATCAATACACCTCTCAAGTAATTTCATGAATGACACGATTATTAATAATTAAATTTGTTTTTTATGGGCATATCTTTGGCTGTGTGAAAATTGTCGCCTTATAGTCGTGAACTAAAACATGAACATGAATAATTCAAGCAAATGCTAAATCGTAACCGGTAGGAAGGGATAGAGTTTTAAATCACACACTATATATATATACTGCTTAAAACATGTATGCTACAAAAGTTTTCAAACTCTTTCGAGAAGGAAAACAACTTGAGGCCAATGTTGTGACGCCGACGTCGTGGTGACAGTTTACTACCCACTCCCACCCTCAGCTATTGCTCTGGCATTTGAGAGGTTGATTTTTAAGATTTCCTTCGCCGTCGTTTTTGAAGTGAATATTTCTGAGTCGTACGGCGGAAATCTGTATGGAAGACAGACGTTCTACTCATTGGCAATTTATATATAACTTGTGAAAACTTATCTACCGAAGGGTAGATCTGAACCACATCTTCCTACCGACGAGGAGCATTACGACTACACCGGCACAAGGGATACAGCAGGTGTTGCCTCGGACTTTGAACATTACGCTCGTTTGGACATAATTCGCCGATTCAACGGTTCGATGGAACATCTGCGGCGACGATATTCATCGAAGTCGATATAACTCTACGATCGTCTGTTCAGCGGACTTCTGTAACGACAGTGTGTGTGTGTGTGTGAATCATCGGACTGCTGGTATCACATTAGCTGAAGATCGGAGCGTCAAGTGTCGGAAGAAATATTAACTTTCTACGGACGGTAGACAGTAGGCGGTAAGCTATATTTCATCGTTTTCTTTCTCATTCCATTGACATTTACTTTTTTAAAACATTAAATGTGTTAACCGTTGGCCGGACCTTTTTGTTGAAAAAAGGTGGAAGAGTGCGGCAAGCGAAGTTTACATGTAGATGTTTACACGCGCTCGCATACATACGTAACGCTCTCTCCTCAAAATATCACAGTCTTCAGCTCATTTTCCTTGCTGCTTTTACAGCTTCATCTGCCAGTTTCTCGGTAAATTCTCTTTTGTCAGATTTTGTCATCTTCTTTACCTCTTTGTTTAGTTTTGTATATCTTTGTATGTTGTTCCTTCAGGCGTTCTGATCTAGTGCTGTTGATTTTTTGTTTAGCTGACTTTCTCTCGTCTATCTTCTGCCATGTCTCTTCTCTGATCCCCCACAAATCTCTGATCCAAATTTTTATATGATTGTTTCCAATGTACCCTAACACCCACATATGCCTTAATTAAGTCTCTTTATTCTTATTTTCAGACATACCACCGGTACCGGCCATACTCGAGGCGAACCCAAAGGAGGCATCCGGATCCAGCAGGCGGGGAGGCATCTGGGGTCCCCCAAGTCGCCCCCCAAATATTGAAACCCCCCCCTCCAAGCTGTCAACCCTCCCCAAGATGTGGAACCCGTAGAGCGGGACAATAGACCCGCGGACCTGGAAGGTCCCTTACCGGCCATGAGAAATGGCTTGCTTTATGTGAATATATTGCTGTCTGAGCTTGAGGACGAAGACGGCAATGACTTAGAAAATGTCATTGTCAACTATTCATTAGGGCACGGGCCCAACGGGGGAGGAGGGGGTTATTTGAAATATGTGTTATAGCTTAAGTTTTTTTATTTTGTTTTCATAGTTTTTGTTTGTGTATTTGGCACACAACACTGCTAGTCATCACCAGTTAAAATATTTGCCTAATTAACCTTTTATTGTCTGAGCTTGATGAAGCTTTGTTTTAATAGTTTATGTTTATGTATTCAATTCAATTTACATATCAGCCATGTAATGACACTGTTACCTGCACATGAGCCCAATATGCTTGAGGCTGAAGTCGTGCAGCTAGCAGTAAAGAAGATTAGGGCACATGTTCCAATAGGGTGGAAGTAGGGGGAATTTTTGTTATTGTTTAAGATGCTTTATTTTGTTTTAATAGTTAATGTTTATGTTTCTGAAAGTTAGGCGGGGGAATAAAGTAATTGTGTATTGCAACATCTTCCCCCAAGGGAGGCAATAGGGATACAAATGGACATTTTGCAACTTGTTGCAGAAAGAGTGGACAGGTATCTGCCTCATTAGGAGGAACCGCCGTTCCCTTACGAAATTGCCATTCATCCCATTCTTGTTACAGTAAATGTGTACATGCAATATCTTCCCACGATTGAGGCAATAAGGATACAAATGGACATTTTGCAACTTTGGCTGACTTTCTCTCGTCTATCTTCTGCCATGTCTCTTCTCTGATCCCCCACAAATCTCTGATCCAAATTTTTATATGATTGTTTCCAATGTACCCTAACACCCACATATGCCTTAATTAAGTCTCTTTATTCTTATTTTCAGACATACCACCGGTACCGGCCATACGTGAGGCGAACCCAAAGGAGGCATCCGGATCCAGCAGGCGGGGAGGCATCTGGGGCCCCTCAAGTCGCACCCCAAGTATTGAACCCTGTCGACCCTCCCCAAGATGTGGAACCCGTGGAGCGGGAAAATGGACCCGCTGACCTGGACGAAGGTCCCCTACCAACAATACGAAACGGATTGATTTATGTCAATCAGTTATTGGCAGAGCTTGACGACGAAGAAGCAAAGGATTTGGAACACGAACTAGTAGCTTACTCTCTACGTTGCATTAGGGCACGGGCCCCACGGGGGAGGAGGGGGTTTTTTGGAATGTGTGTTATTGCTTAAGTTTTTTTATTTTGTTTTCATAGTTTTTGTTTGTGTATTTGGCACACAACACTGCTAGTCATCACCAGTTAAAATATTTGTTTTTTATGGGCATATCTTTGGCTGTGTAAAAATTGTCGCCTTATAGTCAGGCCTGACGAGAGGGGGGGACGGGGGTCTGGTGTACCCGGGCCCGCGGCTGTCAAGGGGGCCCGGCCTTGGTCAGTGGATTTTTTTTTCTTCTTCTCCTTTTCTTTTTCTTTTAAAGAAAGGTCTAAGGACAGAACACCCAAGCATTACGCATGCAGAAGTTGAGTTTGAGTGTAGATATTGAGATTCGAATTGTAAACATACATTATATACTGGGAAAATAATTTACGATTACAAGTACAAGGGGCCCGGAGAGGTCTGTCCCTGGGCCCGGGCTGGCTCTCGGCGGCCCTGCTTATAGTCGTGAACTAAAACATGAACATGAATAATTCAAGCAAATGCTAAATCGTAACCGGTTGGAAGGGATAGAGTTTTAAATCACACACTATATATATATATACTGCTTAAAACATGTATGCTACAAAAGTTTTCAAACTCTTTCGAGAAGGAAAACAACTTGAGGCCAATGTTGTGACGCCGACGTCGTGGTGACAGTTTACTACCCACTCCCACCCTCAGCTATTGCTCTGGCATTTGAGAGGTTGATTTTTAAGATTTCCTTCGCCGTCGTTTTTGAAGTGAATATTTGTGAGTCGTACGGCGGAAATCTGTATGGAAGACAGACGTTCTACTCATTGGCAATTTATATATAACTTGTGAAAACTTATCTACCGAAGGGTAGATCTGAACCACATCTTCCTACCGACGGGGAGCATTACGACTACACCGGCACAAGGGATACAGCAGGTGTTGCCTCGGACTTTGAACACTACGCTCGTTTGGACATAATTCGCCGATTCAAAGGTTCGATGGAACATCTGCGGCGACGATATTCATCGACGTGGATATAACTCTACGATCGTCTGTTCGGCGGACTTCTGTACCGACAGTGTGTGTGTGTGAATCATCGGACTGCTGGTATCACATTAGCTGAAGATCGGAGCGTCAAGTGTCAGAAGAAATATTAACTTTCTACGATGGCGACGAAGTAGCCAGCTGCAACAACAGCTTCGGCAGCCCCAACCTGCCACCAACCCGGTGTATGATCTGTCATCCAGCTAGCTATTTGTATACATGTACCTAAAAGAGCCATGCCACAACAGTACATACACATGTAGATTCCGCTTACATGTTTTGGGGACTGCTGATTGACATGGTCTTAGCTTTTTTTTTTAAAGGCCCATCCCCTTACGAAATAGCCACTGATCCTATTCTTGTTACAGTAAATTTGTACATGCAATATCTTCCCCCAAGAGAGGCAATTAGGATACGAATGGACATTTTGCAACTTGTTGCAGAAAGAGTGGAGAGGTATCTGCATAAAGATATCCTGGTAGAATATTAGGTGACAATATTAATGGGGGCTCATCAGGGATTTTATAGTCAATGTATTGTCGTTTCAGACGAGGTTAGAATTTTTATATATATTTTTATTTGGGATGGCGAATGTAGTGTCTTTTTAAACTGTTAAAATTTTGTGTGTAATAGTTTACTGGTGTCATGGCTACTGGACTCGATCCAAAGGATGTTAAGGAAACTGTTCCTACCTCAGAAGAGCTAAAGGAAATGCCTCTGATTCCAATTTCACATTTCCAATGTACCATAACACCCACATATGCCTTAATTAAGTCTCTTTATTATTATTTTCAGTGCTACAACCGCCGCGTCCGGCCGTACTGATCAGCAAACTGATCCAGCAGGCGGGGAGACCTCTGGAGCACAACAAGCTAACCCGATAGCCCCACAAGCTAACCCGGTAGCCCCCCAAATATTGAACCGCCAAGCTGTCGACCCTCCCCAAGAAGAAGTGGAACCCGTGGAGCTGGACAATCGACCCGGGGACAATATAGGACCCGGGGAGCTGGAGAATGGACCCGCGGACCTGGAAGGTCCCTTACCGCCCATGAGAAATGGATTTATTTATGTCAACCTGTTTTAAGTGCTGAGGCATGCTTCTTAATGAACATGATTATATGCACAATATAAAACATACACTTATTATGAAAGTGAATGCATTTAAGATCTGCAATCATGTTTAAGCTTGTAGAATTACTTTCAAGGAAACTGTTCTGGAGCACAATGTATGAACCAAACACAGTTGATTATCCATTAGGAATATCCCTCAACAGCTTGATTAGGTTGGACAGAGTACATTTCTTAAGCAAACCCAGATACATCACCATATCATCACTTGATTTTTAAGTTAATAACTATTACACTTAATTCTGACCTAGGCTAGCCATCCCTGAACTTCAAAAGATGTATGAAATTTGAAGTACATGTATACAGTATTTTGATACACTACTCTAAGGACGGTAGACAATAGGCGGTAGAGCTATATTTCATCGTTTTCTTTCTCATTCCGTTGCCATTTACTTTTTTAGAACATTAAATGTGTTAACCGTTGGCCGGACCTTTTTGTTGAAAAAGGTGGAAGAGTGCGGCAAGCGAAGTTTACATGTAGATGTTTACACGGGTTGCTTATCATCTAACTTTTTTGATAATTTTTTGAAGTTCTCAGCTTGCCTTTTTAGCTGTTCCTCCATTTTTTTCTCCAATCTTTCTAAGAAATTATTGAAGGTCAGTTCGTCCATAGGTCATGGATTTAGTTCAACATCTCCGCACCTTTTGTTTGGCTGACTTTCTCTCGTCAACATGTTCTGAATTTATGATCATATGCACATACAAATTGCAACAAAAAATGTTAAAATATGCTGGAGGTTATAAATAAAGATACTAATTCTGTCTTGTATATGTCTACCTTCACTAGCTGCTGTAATATATAAGGTTAATATGTGTAAAAAGCAATAAAAAAAGATTTAAATATAACTTCTTTCTAACATTATTTCTGTGTGCAGGAGCAGTACTAAGAATGGCTCATGGGAAGACGCATCTCTTGACGATTCTACTGATGGAGGCCAAGACCAGTTCTAGATAAAAACTATTAATTTCTTATGCCATGTCAGTCATTATTAGAGTCATTTATGTACATACACAATTATTTAGGCACTCTCCAGTCAAATGTAATGGCACGGATCCGACGGGGGAGGCAGGTAGGGGGAATTTGTATTATTCTGTAGAATGTTTTTATTTTGTTTCAATAGTTTATGTTTATGTATTCAACTCAATTCAATTCAGTTTTATTATCCCAACTGGCTTATAATAAAAACCAGAACAAGGAGCAAAACGCTGTCAAGTATTCCTAGAGAAGGGAGAGAAACACAGCAGGGGTGTCCCCAGCATGCTATTTTCTTTCTTGTTAGTTTGCTTTTAACCTTTGCCACTCGTAGGGAAACCTCTGAAGTGACTTTCCTGTGCTATGCACAGTAGATATATACTTTTAAAAAAATTCTAACTATCCGTAATACCTAACAGGATGCCCAAGTACAAACGAGTAATTAAGAACTAATCCCAGTTCTTTATTTTAAGAAAATGAAGGGATTACCATTACACCTCATAAACTCTGTCCAGTCAGTATAAATCAGTTCTCTGAAGATCACATTAACACCTACATATGCATTAATTAAGTCTCTATTATTTTCAGATGTACCGACACCGACGCGATTTACGACTTCGGCGGACTCACGATCCTGCAGGCGGCGAAGATGAATCAGCAGGGTTGTCCATGGGACATATTTTTCTATCCCGTCCCATCCTATCCCATGGCAATTTATGCCTGTCCCATCCCGTCCCATCCCATGGGACGTTTCCCATGGGATTCCTATGGTAATAACATCCCTATGGACAACACTGCTGGTACGGCCAAAACAATTTTCGCACTTGCTTTTAGCAGTGGAAACCTATGTTCATTTTTCCAATAATTTACTTACGCAACTGCAAATTTCAGCGTAAATTTATTTTACAATATCAAATATCGACTACCATGGGAAATACAAATGTGTGCTGTCCCATCCCATCCCATCCCATCCCATGGGACGTTTCCCATGGGATTCCCATGGGATTCCCATTCCTATGGACAACACTGTGAATCAGAAAATGAAGGGATTACCATTACACCTCATAAACTCTGTCCAGCCAGTATAAATCAGTTCTCTGCAAATCACCCTATACCCACATATGCATTAATTAAGTCTCTTTATTATTATTTTCAGTGGTATGTACAACGTCGGCTTCTCAATCGGACCCTGGATCTGGCTGCGGGAGAGGGGTCATCAGCGGGGCCTGTTGCCATGCAGCCAGCATCTGTTCGACTTACTGCAGGGTGCCTTTACTTATGTAACATATTACAGTTATTGCCTCCAGACGTGGCGGCTTTATTCGAAGCTGATATTGTTCAGCAAGCCACTAATAGACTGAGGGAGCACTATCCAAACCCAAACCCTCAATAGGGGACCATTGTTGGATCGTAGTTGTTTTTTCACAATTTTATTTTTAGTTGTTTCTTCACAATTTTATTGAATATCCGATAACAGAAAGTTGGAGACGAGTTGTCAATATATAAGAAAGGGAAAACAATGGGTATCGACGCGTTCATGATCCCAGTATATGACATTTTGGAAACTCATAACAGGACGATCGTTGATTTTATGTTGTGACTGGAAGAATGTGCATTATTTGTCATATAAATCTTTATGATTATCTGATATTTAATTAAATGTCAAATCATATAGGTCCCTGTATGTCGCTAGAAGAATGGAGTGGGTATATTTGCATTGGTATCTCACCTACTGGTCCAAAGATACTGAGTGAAAATATTGAATTTTAGGGATACTTGGAAATTTTACTATATCCAATGTTTTCCTGCGTTTTTAGGAGGATGCTGTTATTAATATTTTTTGCTTGTATATGTATATGATATGTTTTGAAGATTGTAATGATTTTTTTTTTCTCTTTTGATCAGGTATTCGTGACAACTAGCCTGATGACTGTAAAGACTCAAATTGTTTGTTGTAAATAAATGTTAACACCATGTATATTTTTTGCTTGCATATGTATATGATAAGTTGTTTTGAAGATGGTAATGATTTTGATTTTTTGGAGGTGGGGGTCACGCATTCGTGACAAATTCTTTGTTGTAAATAAATATTAAATCCAAGTTTATTTTTGGCTTGTATATGATAAATTGTTTTGAAGATTGTAATGATCTTTTTTTTTCTTTTTTTTGGGGGGTCAGGTATTCGCAACAATTAGCCTGAAGTTTTTGAAGACTCAAATTCTTTGTTGTAATAAATATTAAAACTTTTTTTTTTTTTTTTTTTTTTTGCTTGTATATGTATACGATAAATGAATATTTTTTGGTCAGGCATTTGTGAAAAATTTTTTGTTGTAAATTAATATTAAAACCATGTGTATCTGCTTGTATATAATAAATTGTTGAATCATGTCTATTTTTTGTCCACTTTGAAGGGCTGAAAGGTGTTTTTAGGATGGGGCTTTGGAGGGCTGAGAGGGGCTTTGAAAGGGCTGCGAAGTGTTTTTAGGGTGGGGCTTTGGAGGGCTGAGGGACTATGGAAAGGCTGCGAAGTGTTTTTAGGGTGGGACTTTGAAGGGCTGAGGGAGTGTTTCTTCCCAAAACCCACAACGGGCCGATGCACTTTACACTTCCATAATACGGCGGGCTGGGAGTGTATGGGCCGTTAATGCAGTGATGGCCTGCTTCCCGGACCCCAACCACAACCCTTAACCCCCTAGCCCTCAGGTGAGTCATTCTACGTGAGGACAGGGTTACAAGGTCCTTACAATAGGATTGTATATATATTCTAAACAGTCTGAACTGTCTGTTAAGGTTCACCCGGATCGCACCATACTGAGTATACAGAGATAGTGTTTAAAAAAGGCATACTCAGCATGCGATAGAACATGTCCTGACAGCTATCTCTGTATACATGTACTCAGTATGGTGCGAACCGGGTGCGCTCCATGCATCTCCTCACCAATGGTCAGTGCACACCGCGGACCAGAACAAGGAGCAAAACGCTGTCAAGTATTCCTAGAGAAGGGAGAGAAACACAGCAGGGATGTCTCCAGCATGCTATTTTCTTTCTTGTTAGTTTGCTTTTAACCTTTGCCACTCGTAGGGAAACCTCTGAAGTGACTTTCCTGTGCTATGCACAGTAGATATATACTTTTAAAAAAATTCTAGCTATCCGTAATACCTAACAGGATGCCCAAGTACAAACGAGTAATTAAGAACTAATCCCAGTTCTTTATTTTAAGAAAATGAAGGGATTACCATTACACCTCATAAACTCTGTCCAGTCAGTATAAATCAGTTCTCTGCAGATCACCCTATACTCACATATGCATTAATTAAGTCTCTTTGTTATTATTTTCAGTGGTATGTACAACGTCAGCTTGCTCATCACACTATAGATCTTGCTGCGGGAGAGGGGTCATCAGCCGGGCCAGCCCAGAGACCAGCAGCAAGCCAACCTATTGCAATGCAGCCAGCATCTGTTCAACTTACTGCAGGGTGCCTGTACTTGTGTAACATTTTACAGTTATTGCCTGCAGAAGTTGCGGCTTTATTCGAAACTGACATTGTTCAGCAAGCCACTAATAGACTAAGGGAGCACTTTCCTAACCCAAACCCTTAATAGGGGGGTTAGGGTTTGGGTGTAGGGTCTGTCTATACCTGAGCATGTGCCAGCGGGAGAAAAGCTCCGGTAAACGCCATGCCAGTATGCAAAACATATAGGCATCTAAAATCTTTTGTGAATATGAAGAAATTGTATCATATGAATCTGCAAAAGGGTGATCATTAGTTTGTTTTTCTAATCTGCAATCCTAAAACTCCTATTTCATTTCTGTGAGCCCTGCTGAAGAAATGAGTGATGTGCTCATTTTTGCATTCTTTCATTTACAATAAAGTTAAATAGCTTCTCTGTTAGCAGAGCAATTTTAGGTCGTTTTTACCAGTCTTTCATTGAGAGTCTTTTATCCTTCTCATTTGTATGCTGGTTTCATAATCTATGTGTCCATGATAGGAACAGTTTGTATAGTACTGTCAACATCTGTTCCAAAATAATTGGTATTAAACAGAGGGACTTGACTTCCTTCTGTGATCAACAATTACTTAGGAAAGCTTCCCGCATTGTCCATACCTGAGCATGTGCTAGCGGGAGAAAAGCTCCGGTAAACGCCATGTCAGTATGCAAAACCAATAGGCATCTAAAATCTTTTGTGCCATCTGCAGTCCAGCTACTCAATCACAGATGAACTATCAGCAGTGTGTGTGTGTGTGATGGGTAGGTGTATTTTTTTTTCCATATACATATATTTTGGACGCAGGGCACAGCTCCCATGTTTAAATTGCCCATTGGGATTAATAAAGTCTGTTGTTATTGTTATGCATTAATTAAGTCTCTTTATTATTATTTTCAGTGGTACCGCCGCCGCCACCAGTACCTCCGTCGCCGGCATCCTAATAATCTGCCCCGGCAACACCATGCATGTGCAGGTGTTGCATCATAAGGCCTGGAATCATTTTTATAGACTATGTTTTGGATAAGCTGCACCCAGAAGAGGCTCTTCGACAGGAGGCACGGTTCGTTACTGAAGAGGCCGGTCTTTTAAATGCAAGGAACAGACCAGATGAAGAGCCAGATGATTAAATTTCTTGACATTTTTCAGTTCTTTGACGGTGATGTCTTGCAAATGGACATCCCCATTTGTTGTTCTTTCTTTCTCTTCTTTTCAATTCAATACAAGGGCAATTAGAGGAGAATTTCTGAGTTCTTTTTGCAGATGCGGTGGGATGGTGATGCTGCTCTCCTTTGCATATGCTTGCGCAAATGCATTTGCTGCTGCCTTATCTGTCAATGTCTGTCCATCTTCTTCAAGGGTGATCTTCTGTCCCTTGTTACCCTCATCATTTAGTGCCTTGGTCAGTCTCCATAGCTTGGTGGTGTCTCTCTCCATATTCAGCCCTGCTGTCTTTTCTCTCCAGCTTCTTCTCTTGCACTCTACTTTTGTTCTTAGCAGTTTGGCATTTGTTTCTTGCAGCTTGATGTTGTTTTCTTGACTGGGGTTGGTTTCTGCTTCTTCTCTGGCTTTTGTCAGGTCATCATGGGCTCTCTGAAGTTCTGCTGTCCAGTACGGAGTGTAGTCCTTTCGCACCCCTCGTGGGATAGTTTCTTTGGCTGCCTTGATGATACTGGCATTGAAATCTTTGACGACGTTGTTGATGTTTAGTCCTTCATCTTCTAGTTCTTGGAGTTCTTCTGCAAACTTATTGGAGGAACACTTTCCCAATTAAAGAAAATGAAGGGATTACCATTACACCTCATAAACTCTGTCCAGTCAGTATAAATCAGTTCTCTGCAGATCACCCTATACCCACATATGCATTAATGAAGTCTCATTATCATTATTTTCAGTGGTACCGCAATGTCATTTATAACATACATGCAGTATAAGATGTATACTTGGACGTTACAACTTATAATACTTATATACTAATTGTTAAAACATAGCATACACTCAGTTGTGACATTAGTCTTTATAAAATGTATGATATTCTGATAAAACTCTAGTTTGCTTAGGGTCTGCTATACCCACATATGCTTTCTCTTTATTATTATTTTCAGTGGTACCGAAACCGAGCTAATCGCGTCATCAATATGGCGGCTGGGGAAGGTACCTCTGCTGGCCCTCAGCACGTGCCGGCAACCATTCATTATTTTTGAACATTTGAACAGCAGCGAGGAGGATAAACTTAGTTTTAATATTCAAATTCCAGGGCTTCGATTTCTATAACAGTGCTAAGTGTTAATATATTATACATGACTTAATGATTAGAGAAAAATATGGGCCCATTAAGATTATCAAAACTCTAGGCCGAAGTGTAACCATTATTTATTAAACTGTTTCAATCATGCAGATCTTACTCATGCTGCTTAATGCCTTTGAAATGTAGGCTTCCAAGTGTGAAGAGTAGAGGCCAATCTCTTGGCATGCAAGACTCCTCAGTGTCATCAAAGCTATTCTATAGACGCTATAGAACAGAACATGCCATGAACTGGAACACAGAGCCCTTGACTATTCCATATAAAACAAAACCCATATTTGTACAGAAAAATCATCACATAATATAGCCATGCAAGCTTTTGTCTAATTTAATGTGTTAAATCATTGAGAAATGCAGAGAATAGGACAGGGATCCAGATTTACCCTGTTTTAATCCTTTTGGGCAGTTACAACATAAAGTCAGGTCCCCACCAACCCTTACTCTGTCCTTAACATACTTTTGATAGCTTTAAACATTTTGCCAGGTATACCATTTTTCTGTAATACGGTCCAAAGAAAATGAAGGGATTACCATTACACCTCATAAACTCTGTCCAGCCAGTATAAATCAGTTCTCAGCAGATCACATTAACACCCACATATGCATTAATTAAGTCTCTTTATTATTATTTTCAGTGGTACCGCCACCGACGCGATTTACGACTTCGGCGGACTCCGGGTCCTGCAGGCGGAGAAGGGGAATCAGCCTGGCCAGCGCCCGGGCCAGCAGCCGGGCCGTCAGGAAATCCCCGAAGAGGTCAACCCTCATGAAGTTTTATCAAATTTACGAGCAGGAACATTCTACATAGATCAAGCCTTGAATCTTCTGCCAGAAACAGAATCACATAATCTAGAAGCAGAGCTAGTTGAAATCGCGGCAAAGATGGCAACAACTAAGAAAGGAAAACAATGGGTATCGACGCGTTCATGATCCCAGTATATGACATTTTGGAAACTCATAACAGGACGATCGTTGATTTTATGTTGTGACTGGAAGAATGTGCATTATTTGTCATATAAATCTTTCAGATTATCTGATATTTAATTAAATGTCAAATCATATAGGTCCCTGTATGTCGCTAGAAGAATGGAGTGGGTATATTTGTCAGGTATCTGCCTCATCAGGAGGAACCGCCGTGCAGGTTCTAAATAATGATGGACTATCCTCTGATAACAGCCAAACTTTTTGATATGCAGGAATGAATAACGAAAAAGAATACAAAGCGCTCCTTCAAGCGAACTATAAGGTAATTCCTTCATGTTTGTGTTTCAATGCGATTCAATGCGAATGTTATTTTTGTTCTAGTTGTTTATTATCCGCGATACCAGTTTTGGTATTTGACATATGGGATTGTGCGTGCGCATTTTTGCATGAACAATTTTCGTTGCGACCCTTTTTGCCGTCATCATCATCTGTTGTATCCAGGTTTGAAATGATAAAATACTGTCAAGGTCAACTGAGCGGGGCAATTTGTATTTTTGGAGTTTGGCTTCTCATCTGCTGTTTTACTTCTTGGTAAAGTATTGTGCTGACACCTGTAATAGGTTTTCAGTAGCTTTCCTTTCCAGTAACTCGGGCAGTTGTTCTTACGCGCCATGTAATCTGGGACTTTCTCTTGTGTTGGTCAAACCAAGCTCTTGCATCTTCTGCAGTAGTGATAGGCCTATATAATGGGCAGATGTATATATTTTTGCATGCGTCAATAACGGTGTCGTATGGAAGACCGCAGAAGCGTCGACGTCGACGTCGCCCACCTAAAAAGGAGACTCGATCAACAGCGACGTCTACGCAGGGCCGTGCTTAGGGGCAGGCGGACGAGGCATCTGCCTAGGGCCCCGCGCTTTAAGGGGCCCCGCGCTTTTGATTGACCTATTGACGAACGTTACAAATAAATTAATCGTAGGCTTATGTTGTAATGTGTATGCAGCGTGCTGTCAATGATAAAAGACAAGATATCCCTGAGAAAAAAAGTGACTTTAGATCCCAACTAAAACCGTGTGATCGTGGCGTGAGGGCCCCGCACATGCCCTTTGCATCGGGCCCCGCGGGGGCTAAGAACGGGCCTGCTCTAAACATGAGGTTCAAAATCTTGTCAAAACTTGTCTTTTTAGTTTCAAACTGAAACATGCAAAGTTGATTGAGACTCCAATGAGAAACCAAAAAATATCCTCAGTTTGTATCATTTATAACATACATGCAGTATAAGATGTATACTTGGACGTTACAACTTATAATACTTATATACTAATTGTTAAAACATAGCATACACTCAGTTGTGACATTAGTCTTTATAAAATGTATGATATTCTGATAAAACTCTAGTTTGCTTAGGGTCTGGTCGATTAGACCATTTGCCTATTCGACCACTGCACCACTTGATTCGACCAGCCCATAGTCAATTCGATCGCATCATCATCCACGTAATGATTCAACTATACAAGATACAAAAGACATCTTTATTCTCTATGTCTGGTCGCAACAGACAGAAATTTTTCTTTGTTGCTGAGAGCTCCCACAGTCAACCGAGAAAAATATACAAAAGAAAATGAAGGGATTACCATTATACTTCTCATAATTCTCTTTATTATTATTTTCAGTGGTACCAGAATCGTGTCCACCGCAACATTGACGTTGGTGCGGGTGAGGGAACCTCAGCCGGCCCAGTAAATGTGCCGGCAACAACTCGAACCACGGTTACGACCAGAGCGCAGGCCGCGGCACAGCGCGGGTCTGCCGCTGCAGTAAAATTAGACCAGGACTCTGGTTCATAAATTCTGTTTTAAATACACTGCCCGTACAGGAGGCACTTGAGAACGAGGCACGCTTCGTAACTCAAACTGCCAACCTAGTCAGCACAGCGAACACAGCCGAAGAGCCAGGTGATCAAGAGCCAGGTGATCAAGAGCCAGGTGATGACTCTGATGATTAACTTAAGTTCAAACTTTAGACTTTTCAAGCCTTTAAAAAAAACAAAATGAAGATCTTACTCTTGGCATTTGTCATTCTGTCTTTACATTTATAACATACATGCAGTATAAGATGTATACTTGGACGTTACAACTTATAATACTTATATACTAATTGTTAAAACATAGCATACACTCAGTTGTGACATTAGTCTTTATAAAATGTATGATATTCTGATAAAACTCTAGTTTGCTTAGGGTCTAGTCGATTAGACCATTTGCCTATTCAACCACTGCACCATTTGATTCGACCAGCCAACCGAGAAAAATATACAAAAGAAAATGAAGGGATTACCATTACACCTCATAAACTCTGTCCAGTAAATCAGTTCTCTGCAGATCACCCTATACCCACATATGCATTAACTAAATCTCTTTATTATTATTTTCAGAGGTATCGCAAACCGACGACAACCACCCGACCACCCGGGAGAAGGCCCATCGTCTGGCCAGGGCCGACCACCTACCACCGGCCCACCGACCACCCAACCATCTGTGCTAGAGCAGGCCCAGAACGGACACGGACCGTATAGACCAACGGCTGAGGATCAACCGGGGCCATCTTGGGCAGCTTCAGATCCAGAGCTTGAGCATGAGCAGTTCTTGCCTCCTGTGCTGGCACAGGTCCCGGCACCTGGGCCAGCAAACCCAGCAGTTCAATCCAACAATATACGGCCAGGCTGCTGTTACATAAGTTATTGTTTAAATCTTCTTCAGCCTGCAGAAGCTAATGAACTCGAGGCTTTGATGGTTCAAGAAGCTGCAAGTAGAGTCAGGGAGCTCCATGCATGACTAAAACGAGTAATTAACACAGAAGTCGTTCGGACTCTGGCTGGACTCCACGAAATGAGCAATCGAAGAACAAGTCCGCACTTTAAAATCCGGTATGACAATGACAATGACAATGACAATTCTTTATTTACGAGGGGTAAAATAAGCAACTGAGCACTTTTTTCCACTTAGCCCTCGCCCTTTTCAGGGAAGGAAATTAACTATATAAATGAATTAATTAAGCATTAAATATAAAAAGATAATAAGCACAGAGAAGGGTGGATATGTACCCAGAAGCCAAAAACGACCAACGCGACAAAGAGAAGAATACCGTGAACCGCAGAGAACATACGATTTAACATACGATTTAAAGAAACGCCGGAAATGTCGCCAACAAAAAAGCCGTCGACGTCAGAAAAGCCACCAGCGTAAGAAAAGGAACCATCAACAAAAATGCCGTCGACGGCAAAAGCAATGCCCTCGGAAGAGTGGTCACAATTATCAAAGACATAAACTGAGAGATCACCATCGACATCAATGGAATCAGCTGCCTCCTTCAGCATTCTCCAACAAACCTTCTGGAAACGGTCTTCACCTTATGCTTACCAAAGGTGGGACCGATTTCATAAACAGACCTGGAACATCGTCGGGCTGTAACAATGATATCAGATATCTGCCACTCCAATGTGCTTTAGTCAACGAAGATGGTACTCTTTCATTAGTTGTGGATCCAGCCAGGGCTGACATGGTCTAGCAGATGAGTGAAAGCAAGATGAAATAATAGTCCCTGTCATTGGACTAAGAATCTGCGAGCCCCAAAGAAGAAGGAACAAATTATATATTCATAAGATACAATATAATCTGATTATAATGACTTTGAGATGAGTTTTATATATATATCTCAAATTCTGTTTAAACACATCATGCTACCCGATACTCATTTTGAAATTTTTTTTTAGAAAGATAGACTTTGAAAAAGCAGAACATAATTTGTATGTTCTCAATGTGTAATTTGCTTTTTGTATGCTCATTTCACATGAAAAAAACCTGTATGTTGTAAAAGTACATGCTGTGTCAGTGAGGACAGAGCAAAAATAACTAAAAGTGTGCTATGTAAACTCATAAACAACAACAATCAAAATCTGATGCTCTGATAGGGATATACATAAATGTACATTATAACTGAACTAAGTCAACCAAAAAAAAAGAGTAAACATTATTGTTATCAAATGATGGAAATGATCTCTTAAATACTTCTTTCCAGGAAAATTTCTCCAGTAATAATCCCTTTTTGCTCATAATAGCCACATCAAATATGTTTAGGAACACTTGTTCAATATACAAAAACTATTGGCCACCATTCTGGCATGCTGATTTTTTAATAAAATACGCTACAAATAAAAAAAAACAAAACCAAAAAACCGAGTAATTAAGAACTAATCCCAGTTGTTTATTTTAATATCAATATCTGCCTTTTAATTTCTGCAGCCATAAATGCAGAGCAAGTACATGTACATGTATTGCGCTCTTGCAGTTTCGGCTAAATCAGATACCTGGTGTGATGTTATAATCAGCATTTTTTACACTGACTGCCTATTATGGATAGGGTGCATCAGCTTCTTCCATCTTTACTTAGTAGTACAAAACTTTATCGTGAAAATGGAAAAAAATGTACTAGACTGTTCGTAGCAATGCCAGACCAGACCATAAGCCCAAGTGCATGCTTAAGCATCCCCGTAGCCAATCAAAGATACAATCTCTTATTGCAAAGTGGTCAATTCACTTTCTTACTGATGATAAAAATTATTTCAACATTATATGCAGTATATTTTTACCTTACAGGTCAACAGCTTTTCCTCATTCAATAATCCAGCAATACTTTTATCTTAAAAATAATAAGATACAGTTATCATCTGAATGTGGCATTCTTAACTGAATGACATTCAAGTGTTTTTGAGTTGTAGTTCAGGAAGTTCTGCATTACACGCTAGTACTGGAGACAGCTGTGAGAGTTGATTGCCATGTGAGGACCAGTGCTCCCATCTGTCCCAGGGTACACTGCTGCCGGAAAGTCAAAGGTGTTACCTCTACATGGACACCCCAGACATTCTCATAAAATGAGAGAAAATGACACATGACATAAAATGACGTAAAATAATGTGACGTCAGAACTAAGTGACGGTTCTACAGCCAAAGAAATAATAGAGTACAGGCTGTTAATTGAAGAAGGTAAATGTAAGTATTACTTCTAACTAATAAGTCATTTGCATGTCACATGGCCGCGTTCCTTCACTGCGTCACCTTCTGAGCAATCCCTGAAAACCACGAGATCGTTCAGTTGAACAGGCAAATCTTTCTACCCCCCATCTCTTTCGGGTTCCGGTTTATGGCACAGACATTAGATCTGATCGCCGGTTAAGTTGCGACCGTGCGGGGGAAACGGTATATTTTCTCAGCAATTTCAGGCTTGAAGGATTTATTTCATACGAAAATTGCCTCTGTCCTAGCCAAATATGAGATGTTCCCGATATTTTAAAAAAAAATTGAATGCAAGGATTGTCTGCAGGTTATTTTGTTGTCGGCTGTTTACTACATGTGTGGAGAGGTTCCACCCTTCCCCCCGCCATTTTCGATTTAGAAGATGGGTGGGATGATGCATGAGTACTTTGTGATGCGTGCTTTTTTTGTTGGTTTTTTTTTTTTAAGGGGGCAGGCAGGGTGTTTACAAGGTAAAAAAAATAATGTAACCGGACTGACCGACGCCTCTCGCTAACACACTATCTTACACCTTAGCGCCACATCAGTCCGTTCCTCTTTGTCGCTCCAGGGAAGAGGACGGAAAATCCCTAGGAGAATTTTCCGCTCTACGAAAATTCTAGCTCTCATTAGTCGGGTGCGTCGTCTAGTTCTTTTTACGCGTGGGGTTCCGACGGGTTAGCACGCGCCTTGTTCCAAACACCTTCTTGGCGTCAGACCGCTGTATCCAGAGTCTCCTTTCTACCCCCCATCTCTTTCGGATTCAAAGCGGGGCCACTCTTTAATGATTTATCAAAACAAATTTTAACTTACTTTTCTTTTGATTTGTAGATGGCACCAAATAAGAAAAGGAAGCAAGAAAGAAAACAGAAAAAAGTGAGAAAGGTAATTCCACATTGTTTTTTTTTTTCATGTTTGTTTATTCAAACATTGGTTAACTATAAAAGCACTTTCTCAAGATAAGCTTGTGCTACAGCACTCAAATTTTGCAGTAGTGTTTATAAATGCATAAGCTATATGATGATGGAAAAAAGATTATGATTGAAACATTGCTTGTGATGAAATTAACACTTTTCAAAATTTTTAATTGCCTCATTCACCTTGAGTGAGGGGTACCATGTTTGATTTCTTATATCTCCTAGAAATCTTGAGATATCAAAATGATGTTCCATCATCATTTATATCAGTGCCTCTAGTTTACAATGCACCCAAAATATTTGGTATATGACTTATGGTATTGTGTCAAGTAGCTTTTAAAATACTTGTATGTTTTGAAACAAAAACGTTGATCAAAGTCACAATTTTCTGTCCAGTAAATCAGTTCTCTGCAGATCACCCTATACCCACATATGCATTAAATAAATTTATTATTATTTTCAGAGGTACAGAGAAAGAAATGTTGGTGCTGGCGAAGGCCCATCTTCGGGCCGGGGACACCGACCTGCACCTACCAACCACCCGACCACCCGGGAGAAGGCCCATCGTCTGGCCAGGGCCGACCACCTACCACCGGCCCACCGACCACCCAACCATCTGTGCTAGAGCAGGCCCAGAACGGACACGGACCGTATAGACCAACGGCTGAGGATCAACCGGGGCCATCTTGTTTTGAAACAAAAACGTTGATCAAAGTCACAATTTTCTGTCCAGTAAATCAGTTCTCTGCAGATCACCCTATACCCACATATGCATTAAATAAATCTCTTTATTATTATTTTCAGCATTATCACATTAGAAGACGTCATTTCCAGCCAGTTAATACTGGTGCTGGTGAAGGCCAGTCTGGCCCGGGCCCCCAACCACATAGAGCGACTACTCCTTTTTTAGACCAGGCACAGGCACAGGAGCAGCCCGGACCATCAACAACCATCTGTGCTAGAACAGGCTGAGGAGCAGCCCGGACCCTCTAGGAGGGCTCCTGTGCTAGAGGAGCAGCAGCCGGGACCATCTTGGGCAGGAAATCAAGCACCGGAACTGGCGCAGGTCTTGCCAATAACAATTATGATACAATCCAACCTTCTTCCCCCGTATCTCACTTAGTGAAAATGTTCTGAAAGGCACTTAAAAGAGAATGAGATTTAGGTGTTGTAAGAATTACCAAGAGAGATAAATCAATTTATTTTGAATGTTTATATAATCTTTTCTGCATCTTTTTCGTGTGAAAGTCAGACATGCATGCCACGGTATGAAAACGTGTATTGATTAATCATAGTGATTATGACTTTATTGGTATCTCGAGTCATCACAACTGATTATTGTGATCTTCGTATTTAAAAAAGACCCCCGCCCGCATTTGGTCTCAAAGAAACCTCACTTGAGCAATTTCCACGTTGAATGCCCGAATGGCAAAGGCAGCTCTCTGCACCTCCTTTGGCATCAGCAAACACCAAAGGTAGTTTTCAAAATCAAACTTCCTGAAAGAAAGTGTAAGCTAAACTGAGTTTTAAAAATTATTCTTTTCTTTGCGATATTTTCTGCTAATTACTCGGTTTCTTGAACTTCAAGGACAAAGTCTGGAGGAGTGTTTCACTTTAGAAGCAAAATACTTTGAAAGTCACTGCGTTGATTACACGTGAAATACTCACCAGAGATATCTATACACACACTGCAGTACTAACGATACCTGACTTATGTTTACACATATTTGGCTATATGTACTTGGGAGCAGACTTGAGAGAGAAAGAATAAAAAGGTTCAAATTTCGTACTTGACAAGCAGATCACCCTATACCCACATATGCATTAATTAAGTCTCTTTATTATTATTTTCAGTTGTACCACCACCGACGAAAACAGCTTCAGAACCAGATTAACGTTGGTGCGGGAGAAGGTACCTCTGCTGGGCCGGCCGCCGGACCGCCACCAGCTCGGACAATGGCACCTGTGCTGGCGCAGGACCCGGCACGTGTACCTCACAATATCAGGCCTAGCTGTTCCTATTTATCATTTTGCTTCAATCTTCTTGATCCAGCAGAAGCGAACCGTCTTGAAGCGCTAATAGTACAAGACCTTACAAATAGAGTCGGGGAGCTGTATGATTAAAGCAAGTAATTAAGAACTAATCCCAGCTGTTTATTTTAATATCAATATCTGCCTTTTTATTTCTGCAGCCATAAATGCAGAGCAAGTACAGTTTTTTTAGAACGAGGCACGCTTCGTAACTCAAGCTGCCAACCTAGTCAGCACAGCGAACACAGCCGAAGAGCCAGGTGATGACTCTGATGATTAACTTAAGTTCAAACTTTAGACTTTTCAAGCCTTTTAAAAAAACCAAAATGAAGATCTTACTCTTCCTTCAAGAAGATGACTCAGATATCGCTTTGAAAGCTTGAAGTACCTAACTGCCTTTAGAACAGATTTCAAACAAAGTTTGTTAAAGACATTTTAATATTTTAAAAGAGACTTCGAACATTCACACAAAGTATTAAAAAACTGAATGTTGAAAACTGCCTACAATCAGTCACAGCATCTATAAAATGAAAAAATATACATAAGAAAATGAAGGGATTACCATTACACCTCATAAACTCTGTCCAGTAAATCAGTTCTCTGCAGATCACCCTATACCCACATATGCATTAATTAAGTCTCTTTATTATTATTTTCAGTGGTATGTACAATGTTGGCATGCTATAGATCTAGCTGCGGGAGAAGGAACATCAGCCGGGCCAGCCCAGAGACCTGTTGCAATGCAGCCAGCATCTGTTCGACTTACAGCAGGGTGCCTTTACTTATGTAACATATTACAGTTATTGCCTCCAGACGTTGCGGCTTTATTCGAAGCTGACATTGTTCAGCAAGCCACGAACAGACTGAGGGAGCACTATCATAACCCAAACCCAAACCCACAATAGGGGATCATTGTTGGATCGTAGTTGTTTTTTCACAATTTTATATACATATATTTTGGACGCAGGGCACAGCTCCCATGTTTAAATTGCACCTTTTACGGACTTTTATATTTTCGGAATAAGGTCAACACATTTACAAGTCAAGTTTCTGTGGGATTTTGATCTTAATGAAGTCTATTTATTATTATTTTCAGTATTACCGCCGCGTCCACCCATACCGTCCTCGGCGAATGCCAAGACCTACAGACCCTGCTAACCCAGGCCAATCCTGCAGGAGGGGAGGGACACGGTGCCGTACAGTAGTGATAGGCCTATATAATGGGCAGATGTATATATTTTTGCAAGCGTCAATAACGTTGTCGTTTGGAAGACCGCAGGAGCGTCGACGTCGACGTCGCCTCACAAAAAGGAGACTCGATCAACAGCGACGTCGACGTCTACGAAAAATTAAAGAAAAAAAGGATCGCCTTAAGATGCAGCGATGGCGTCAAAGACGCCAGCTGCAGCAACAGCAAAGACGCCAGTTGCTGCATCTTCAACAGGCCCAACCTGCCCTAACCGGTAGGGTAGGATTTGTCATTCAGCTAGTTATTTTGATATACAGTTTTTTTGTACACTTGTTTTTATATTTATATTTTTATGATGACTGAAGTGGAGTTCAAGTATATACAATTCACCACTTATAAATATAATTAAACATATTAATCTAACACTTTCTGGTGTTGGTTTTCATGAACTTATTGTAACCAGTGTTTGCCTTTAGTTGGCTTTTGAGAGCCTACTATTTCTCTGTGCCATGATGCTTTCCTGTCTTCACTTGGTATACACTTACATTCCTATAGTCTTGTCTCTGCATACCTAGAATTTTCAATAGGTAGAGATTAAACGTGAGAAAATGAAAGAAGTGGCACTAATATTTCTGGAAAAGTTTAGTATAATAATATACAGGCATGGCATAGCGCTTACAGCCCTGTAAACAGATGCCACATGCAGAGAAAGAACAGCGTGCCCGAGACGAGAAATGAACTCGGGGCAGCCAACCTTCACTGTATTGGTGACAGGCGCTAACCGTTGCGCCACCGGGCTGCTCCCCACAAAAAGGTGGGGCGGGGGGTAGGGGGAATTTTTGTTATTGTTTAAGAGTTTTTACCGTCCAATGAACGGCACGTGGACGAAGCAGCGCTGATACAAGCCAGAAGGAACAGTATGCCCACCGTCACCAACAACCTGTTGGCGGTCCCCACTGGCGGCGGCGGAGGCGAGGGAGGAGAGCCGAGAGAGACCAGGCTGCGGAGGGTGCGGTCCTTCAAGACCACCTCCAAGGGCGTGGTGGTCAACAGAGGCGACTCCTTCAAGAAGAAGAGCACCCACAGCTTGATGTCCACCGGAAGCGAGATCAAGGACGGCGACCGGAATAGCCGCGCGCGCAGCAGCAGCAACAACAACAGCGCCCTTGACCTGGGCTCCTCCAGTCCCACGTCACCCGCTTACTTCCGGGTCAACATGATGGGCGCTGCTGGCGTTGGCAAGACGTCCCTCGCGCAGCAGTTTCTGACATCGGACCAGTTCTAGATAAAAACTATTAATTTCTTCTGGCTTCGCGTTTCGTAGTGTCGTCTGATAAAAGCTCATCACAACAAGGGCAGGAACTGTGAGGAGCATACAACACTGGTGGTTATTTGGTTGCATCTAATTCTTATCTTCTGTGGCATTTTTTCGATCGAGGTAAACGTGAAGCAAGAGACAAAATGGACAAAATGGATAAAATGAGCGTGAATTTTGTCTCTTGTGAGGTAATCCATATAAAAGTACAACAATATCAACAAAGCAATATCTTTCTTACAAATTCTTTTGTATTTGTATAGTTCTTTACTCTGTTCTATAGCGTCTGTTGGTCTGTGTATCATTACTAGAGTCATTTATGTACATACACAATTATTTAGGCACTCTCCAGTCAAATGTAATTTGATTTTCATTCCAAATCGTCTCGAACAAAAAAGAAATATATTACCAAAGAATGCAATGTATGACATTTTACAGACCAAATAAACTCAAAATTATGTCAGTGGTAAGCAAAGTGTGTATACCATCAGACGGCGCATTTGCTGTGCTGTTTTCCTCTTGATATTTGTTAAGATAAGCCTGCGTTTTAAACTTTGGCTATAATTATTTGTTTTAACCCTGTGACCATGCACGTCATCACATTTAGTTTAAGCGCTGGTAAGCACGAGGCTGTAAAAGACTGGCATGAAGAGGAGGCAGGTGAGAAGCTGTGCGGGGAGCGGAATTCTTTTTCCCACCTGAAATATGGGGGGAGGGGAGGGGGGCGGAAATTCCGCCAATCGGAGTGCACGCAAAATATGCCATAAAAGGTCAGTGTGACCCAAACCTGTTCACTGCGATAACTTGACGATTACTAAAATCAGATCAACACAGCGGCGTTAAGTCTGGAGATATGAGATATGAGAAACATTTTAGTATACTATACTTATGTAAACGTCATTATAAGTGCGAGATCCATTCAACCTCTTACGTTATACAGCTGTTTCACACTATGTATCACGTGATATTCCTCGAGGCCCAAGTTTTGTTGACGGCGCGAAAAGCAAACTCAAAATGCCGACGGAACTTTGCTCTACGTCAGTGGTTCTCAATCATTTACTTGTGACGCCCCCCCTTGAGGAACATGAGGCTAACAGACTCGAGGCGGATGCCGTACAGTTAGCAGTAAATAGAATTAGGGCCCACTACCAATAGGAGTGAGGTGGGAGGAAAGTATTAGTCTTGATTTATTTTTTTACTGTTGACTAGTTTTTATTTTGTTTCAATAGTTTATAGACAGCGGTGACAGTGAATGCCAACAATAAAGGAAAGGGAATCAGCAAGGATATTTCTGAAGCCATCACTCTATATGTAAAGATGGGCAATCCAGTCATTTAATAGAGGCCTGTAAAGGTTATTTTTATTTTTAAAAAAAAATAAGGTCAGACTGGCGCTTAAAATATCTAAAAGTACTGTTTCTGAAAGTTAGGCGGGGGAATAAAGTAAATGTGTACATGCAGTATCTTCCCCTAGAGGACATTTTGCAACTTGTTGCAGAAAGTGTGGACAGGTATCTGCCTCATTAGGAGGAACCACCGTTCCCTTACGAAATTGCAATCGACGTCGACTGCAACAACGGCGACGTCGACGTCGACTGGAGCTGCAACAAAAGCAAGTTCGACTAAAGATGCAGCGATGGCGACGAAGTAGCCAGCCGGAACGTCAGCCGGTACGTCAGCCGGGACGTCAGCAGCCTCAACCTGCCCTACCCGGTGTAGGATCTGTCATGAAGCTAGCTATTTTTCTATACAGTTTTTTTTGTACACTTGTTTTTATATTTATATTTTTCTGATGACTGAAGTGGAGTTCGTCAAAAACATACAATTCACCAGTTATAAATATAATTAAACATAATAATCTAACACTTTCTGGTGTTGGTTTTCATGACACACCTGTAATAGGTTTTCAGTAGCTTTCCTTTCCCAGTAACTCGGGCAGTTGTTCTTACGCGCCATGTAATCTGGGCCTTTCTCTTGAGTTGGTCAAACCAAGCTCTTGCATCTTCTGCAGTAGTCATAGGTCTATATAATGGGCAGATGTATATATTTTTGCAGGCGTCAATAACGGTGTCGTCTGGAAGACCGCAGAAGCGTCGACGTTTCAGTATTACCGCCGCGTACACCCATACCGTACTCGGCGCATGCCAAGAGCGACAGACCCTGCAGGAGGGGAGGGACCGTCAGGTCTCGCACAGGTTCCGCACCAAGTAGGAAACCCCCCAGCAGGTGTAGTGCCACTGTCACGAGCTCACAAATTGCCGAGCCCAGGAATTGCTTTCTCACAGTGCGCAGGCGCAGAGGGGTCAACAGGTCATGTTTACCACTGACGGGTCATTTCCGCCAATTGCCTTAAACACCAAAGGTAGTTTTCAAAATCAAACTTCCTGAAAGAAAGTGTAAACTAAACTGAGTTTTAAAAAATATTCTTTTCTTTGCGATATTTTCTGCTAATTACTCGGTTTCTTGAACTTCAAGGACAAAGTCTGGAGGAGTGTTTCACTTTAGAAGCAAAATACTTTGAAAGTCACTGCGTTGATTACACGTGAAATACTCACCAGAGATATATACACACACACTGCAGTACTAACGATACCTGACTTATGTTTACACATATTTGGCTATATGTACTTGGGAGCAGACTTGAGAGAGAAAGAATAAAAAGGTTCAAATTTCGTACTTGACAAGCAGATCACCCTATACCCACATATGCATTAATTAAGTCTCTTTATTATTATTTTCAGTTGTACCACCACCGACGAAAACAGCTTCAGAACCAGATTAACGTTGGTGCGGGAGAAGGTACCTCTGCTGGGCCGGCCGCCGGACCGCCACCAGCTCGGACAATGGCACCTGTGCTGGCGCAGGATCCGTCTTGAAGCGCTAATAGTACAAGACCTTACAAATAGAGTCGGGGAGCTGTATGATTAAATCAAGTAATTAAGAACTAATCCCAGCTGTTTATTTTAATATCAATATCTGCCTTTTTATTTCTGCAGCCATAAATGCAGAGCAAGTACAGTTTTTTTAGAACGAGGCACGCTTCGTAACTCAAGCTGCCAACCTAGTCAGCACAGCGAACACAGCCGAAGAGCCAGGTGATGACTCTGACGATTCAAACTTTAGACTTTTCAAGCCTTTTAAAAAAAACAAAATGAAGATATTACTCTTCCTTCAAGAAGATGACTCAGATATCGCCTTGAAAGCTTGAAGTACCTAACTGCCTTTAGAACATTTCTGATATTCTGATAAAACTCTAGTTTGCTTAGGGTCAGGTCGATTAGACCATTTGCCTATTCAACTATACAAGATACAAGACATCTTTATTGTCTATGTCTGGTCGCAACAGACAGAAATTTTTCTTTGTTGCTGAGAGCTCCCACAGTCAACCGAGAAAAATATACAAAAGAAAATGAAGGGATTACCATTACACCTCATAAACTCTGTCCAGTCAGTATAAATCAGTTCTCTGCAGATCACCCTAACACCCACATATGCATTAATTATGTCTCTTTATTATTATTTTCAGAGGTGCGGACGCCGCAGACAGCACCAATATCTACGTCGTCGGTCACCCCGCCGCAATCAGGCCAATCCTGCAGGAGGGGAGGGACACGGTGCCGTACAGTAGTGATAGGCCTATATAATGGGCAGATGTATATATTTTTGCAAGCGTCAATAACGTTGTCGTATGGAAGACCGCAGTAGTTGAAGTCCCCGTAGTAGTTGAAATCCCCGAAGAGGTCAACCCTCATGAAGTTTTAATACCACCCCCACTTCCGGCGGCAGGAGAGGGGACTGCCTCCATGCAGCCACCACCAGCAGACCGCAGCCAAATAACGCCAGGTTGCCGCTATATCAATTACGTTCTATATCTGCTGTCCCCCCAAGAAGCATATAATTTTGAAGCGGACATTGTCCAACAGGCAGCCAATAGAATTAGCGAGCACTTTCCGCTCCCTAACCCAAACCAGTAGTTACTGCAACAACTGTTCACAGAATATACAGGATAAACAGAAGCAGGGATAAAACAGCCTTGGGGTGAGTGGTGCATGTTGTGATAGAAAAAGTACCATTGACAAGTACTCTCTACAGCCTATTAATCAGAAAGTAAATGACTAAGACTAGATGAGTCACAGAAAAATAATCTGCAGGTAAATCTGGCGGCAGGAGAGGGGCCTGACTGCAGGGCAGCCACCACCAGCAGACCGCAGCCAAATCACCGCAGGGAGCTCTTTCCGCTCCCTAACCAGAACCCTAACCCTCAATAGGGTTAAATGTATTCTTTGACCAGATTGTACAGTAGTTCTGATTATATTCTCACATTTTAGCGACTGACGAGTTAGATACCTTGGTGACACCTATCCAACATTTATCAGAGGAATAGGATTGTATATATATATACTCTAAACATGAGGTTCAAAATCTTGTCAAAACTTGTCTTTTTAGTTTCAAACTGAAACATGCAAAGTTGATTGAGACTCCAATGAGAAACCAAAAAAATATCCTCAGCTTGTATCATTTATAACATACAGGCAGTATAAGATGTATACTTGGACGTTACAACTTATAATACTTATATACTAATTGTTAAAACATAACATACACTCAGTTGTGACATTAGTCTTTATAAAATGTATGATATTCTGATAAAACTCTAGTTTGCTTAGGGTCTAGTCGATTAGACCATTTGCCTATTCGACCACTGCACCATTTGATTCGACCAGCCCATAGTCAATTCGATCGCATCATCATCCACGTAATGATTCAACTATACAAGATACAAAAGACATCTTTATTCTCTATGTCTGGTCGCAACAGACAGAAATTTTTCTTTGTTGCTGAGAGCTCCCACAGTCAACCGAGAAAAATATACAAAAGAAAATGAAGGGATTACCATTACACCTCATAAACTCTGTCCAGTCAGTATAAATCAGTTCTCTGCAGATCACCCTAACACCCACATATGCATTAATTAAGTCTCTTTATTATTATTTTCAGAGGTGCGGACGCCGCAGACAGCACCAATATCTACGTCGTCGGTCACCCCGCCGCAATCAGGCCAATCCTGCAGGAGGGGAGGGACACGGTGCCGTACAGTAGTGATAGGCCTATATAATGGGCAGATGTATATATTTTTGCAAGCGTCAATAACGTTGTCGTATGGAAGACCGCAGGAGCGTCGACGTCGACGTCGCCTCACTTCCGGCCGAGGCGGCACAGCGCACTAGACCCGGGCTGGCATACATACACTTTTTAATGTCACTGCTACCTGCAGAGGAAGCAGCTATGCTTGAGGCTGAAGCCGTGCTTCTAGTGGTAAATAAGATTAGAGCACATTTCCAACAGGGGGGGGGGGAGGTAGGGGCAATAAGGATACAAATGGACATTTTGCAACTTGTTGCAGAAAGAGTGGACAGGTATCTGCCTCATTAGGAGGAACCGCCGTTCCCTTACGAAATTGCCATTGATCCCATTCTTGTTACAGTAAATGTGTACATGCAATATCTTCTCCAAGGGAGACAATAAGTCCTGGGCCATCGACATTGCTGTGCACCGGTATTGGTCTCGGCAAATTTTTATCTACAATATTTTCCTCTTAGGGAATCTTTAAAAATTAAACTTGAATTTTTACAACTGGTTGCGCGGCGCTTGAGAGGTATTTACCCCCAAAACAACATGCGTCACATCAAAATTTCAAATGTTTCCAGTGTACTCTAACACACATATTCATGCCTAGACACATTAATTAAGTCTTTTTATTATTATTTACAGTCCGCCGCCGCCGCCACGGACCCAACCATAGATCCGATTTTAATCGCGGTAAACAGATGGATACAACATCTACAAATGAGCTCAGGCAGCTGGAATTGGACATTCTAAGACTAACCGCAGGGCGAGTTAATGGCTATCTCTCTCAATATGAGAGGAGGTAGAAGATCTGCAACAGGTCTAAGGTATGAGGATTTATTATTTTCATGTTTTTTAATTAAATATGTTAATGTTTGACCGGACCTTTTGGCCTGAAAAGGGTGTAAGAGTGTGGTGATCGAGTTTTACATGCAGATGTATATTCACGTGCTACAACATTCAAATTTTGCAGTTTTATTAGAATTGCATGAACTATCGGTTGTCATAAATATAACCTGGTAGAACAAAATTAGGTGACAATATTAATGGGGGCTTATCAGGGTTTTATAGTCAATGTATTGTCATTTCAGAAGAGGTTAGAATTTTTTATATTTTTTTTTTATTTGGTATAGGGAACGTAGTGTTGCTTTAAACTGTTAAAATTTTGTTTGTAATATTTTATTGGTGTCATGGCTACTGGACTCGAACCAAAGGATGTAAAGGAAACTGATCCTACCTCAGAAGAGCTAAAGGAAATGCCTCTCATCCAAATTTCAAATGTTTCCAATGTACTCTAACACACACATATGCATGCCTAGACACATTAATTAAGTCTCTTTATTATTATTTACAGCCCGCCGCCGCGCCGGATTCACCAATGGATCATTTACATTTAGCTGTTAATCGTTGGATTCAGTACTTGCCACCAAGAGAGCTAATCCGAATGAATTAGAGTATTAAACATTTTAAGACTAGCCGCAGAACGTGTAAATAACTATCTCCCTTAGTAGGAGAGAAGGTAGAAGATCTGCAACAGGTCTAAGGTATAAGGATTTATTATTTTCATTTCTTTAAAAAAAATTAGATATGTTAATGTTGGGCCGGACCTTTTGGTCTGAAAAGGGTATGAGTGCAGTGACCGAGTTTTACATGCAGATGTATATTCACATGCTACAACATTCAAATTTTGCAGTTTTATTACACTTGCATAAACTATCGGTTGTCATAAGGGTAACCTGGTAGAACATTAATTTGTCCATTGACATTTAAAGAGAGCAAAAAATACTATTGCTTAGTCGACAGGTGGGTAGCATGTTTGACTGGTTATATCTCCTAGACCTCTTGAGATAACCGAAAGTTCTTAAGGCATGGATTAGATTACTGTCTCTTGTTTATAAAACACAATAGTTTTTTTCAAAACTTTTACGTTTTTTATTCAAAACATTGATTAAAATCAAACTTTTCTTTGCAGGCACCGAGGCTGTTTTAATTGTTTTTATTGTTAAAGAGTTTTGACTTTGTTTTAATAGTTAAATTTATACGTTTGACAACTGTCTTGTTGGTTGAGTGTGTTTGTCACTGTGTACGCGTGTGACTGGGTGTGAGGGCGAAAGTCCCAGGACATAAAAGGACTTTATACAGATGGGTTAAACTATGAATACCTGTGTGAAGAACTACTGTTTGTAAAGTAAATCTGAGTTTTTCTCTGGCACCTGAAAAATGGTACATTATCTGAAATATTGTCTTTGCCAGCCAACACTAGACCCTGCAAGGTCGCATGTGCGTCTGAAAACTTAATATCATCCCGATAATGGACACTCTGGCTGAAGCAAGGATCAAAGCACTGAGGGCCAGGATCTTAAACAATTTAAATGTGGTAACCAGGGTACAGAGATCCTGCTTGATGATATCACAAACTGTAGACAAAAGAGGAAGGTTTCTGGTGTCAATGATGCCCACACACTAGACTAAATACTGACTGTGCAAAGGGCAATAAATACCTTGGGTTTTTTTTTCATTTCTGTTTTTCTAGTTTAAAGCTAGATCAAATTCCTCAAATTACTAATGGTTCAGAAGACCGTGTGTATATAGGCATGTGTGAGCATGCATGTGTAAAAAGTTACTCTAGCGGAAACGTGTGGTAGCCATCTGGCCATCCACTGTCAGCAACAAAGTTATCAATGTGGATGCCCTGAGCGGCTCCATCAAGAGAAGTAAATCCCTGATAAAAAAAAAAGATAAAGCAGCTCAGATTTACTCACCACTCATGACTGTTGACAAATTGTAGGTAAAAGGGGAGGCTACACTGGCATCTCCTAGCCTAATGACTTGTGCCTTCTCCTCTTCCTCAATCTTCAAAATGGCTGCCAACTTGTTCTGAAAGTACACAAGTAATTACAGAGGCCATTAATCTATTAACATGTGTAAAAAGTTACTCTAGCGGAAACATGTGTGGTAGCCATCTGGCCATCCACTGTCAGCAACAAAGTTATCAATGTGGATGCCCTGAGCGGCTCCATCAAGAGAAGTAAATCCCTGATAAAAAAAAAAAATAAAGCAGCTCAGATTTACTCACCACTCATGACTGTTGACAAATTGTAGGTAAAAGGGGAGGCTACACTGGCATCTCCTAGCCTAATGACTTGTGCCTTCTCCTCTTCCTCAATCTTCAAAATGGCTGCCAACTTGTTCTGAAAGTACACAAGTAATTACAGAGGCCATTAATCTATTAACATGTGTAAAAAGTTACTCTAGCGGAAACATGTGTGGTAGCCATCTGGCCATCCACTGTCAGCAACAAAGTTATCAATGTGGATGCCCTGAGCGGCTCCATCAAGAGAAGTAAATCCCTGATAAAAAAAAAAAAATAAAGCAGCTCAGATTTACTCACCACTCATGACTGTTGACAAATTGTAGGTAAAAGGGGAGGCTACACTGGCATCTCCTAGCCTAATGACTTGTGCCTTCTCCTCTTCCTCAATCTTCAAAATGGCTGCCAACTTGTTCTGAAAGTACACAAGTAATTACAGAGGCCATTAATCTATTAACATGTGTAAAAAGTTACTCTAGCGGAAACATGTGTGGTAGCCATCTGGCCATCCACTGTCAGCAACAAAGTTATCAATGTGGATGCCCTGAGCGGCTCCATCAAGAGAAGTAAATCCCTGATAAAAAAAAAAAAATAAAGCAGCTCAGATTTACTCACCACTCATGACTGTTGACAAATTGTAGGTAAAAGGGGAGGCTACACTGGCATCTCCTAGCCTAATGACTTGTGCCTTCTCCTCTTCCTCAATCTTCAAAATGGCTGCCAACTTGTTCTGAAAGTACACAAGTAATTACAGAGGCCATTAATCTATTAACATGTGTAAAAAGTTACTCTAGCGGAAACATGTGTGGTAGCCATCTGGCCATCCACTGTCAGCAACAAAGTTATCAATGTGGATGCCCTGAGCGGCTCCATCAAGAGAAGTAAATCCCTGATAAAAAAAAAAAATAAAGCAGCTCAGATTTACTCACCACTCATGACTGTTGACAAATTGTAGGTAAAAGGGGAGGCTACACTGGCATCTCCTAGCCTAATGACTTGTGCCTTCTCCTCTTCCTCAATCTTCAAAATGGCTGCCAACTTGTTCTGAAAGTACACAAGTAATTACAGAGGCCATTAATCTATTAACAATTTTACATATATGAATGAATAAGATTGTAAACTGCATGATAATGAAACCGCACAATTTCTGAGGACCAGAACCCGACACAGCAGAATGAGCCAGAGTGGAAAGTTTATAGGCTGTATGATGAAACTGCTAGCCACTGAGCAAATGATGGAAGTTATATGATCTGCAGATGAGACTAGGAGTGGCATTATTTTTGTCAGGAACGCTGTTTTTGTTTTTTTAATCTCACACTTTCACTTCACGCACGCGTCCCCTTTCGTGTTCTTTCCTTCACTCACAAAACACTTAGATTTGTCGTAGGCAACAAAAACTTTATAACAGTCAACATTAACTAAAGATATAGAAATGTCTGAGTCTTTCAGTTTGCTTCTAAATTATAAGATATATGTCAAATATCTTTCAATTCCAGAAATACTACAGCGCACAGGCTGCTCCAATAGTTCTCTTCATGTCACCAAGACGTCATACACATGTTCCTTTCAATATTCTACGAACTGTCATATGTTTCTGAATAATTCATTATAGTCTTACTTACTCACATCCACAATTGCCACGTCTACGTAAAATCCTCTCTGCCCCAAAACTGGTACCACACATGATCCGCAGGGATCGACCCACACAGTATCCGAAACGAACACCACACACACTTTCTGACCGCCTCTCTTCCCTGCTCACAGCCGTCTGCTCTCTTCCAAATAATTTTCACTCTCATCCAAACTAAAATTACGTCATAAAATGACGTCGGGTTCTGACGTGAAACCGCCACGCAACCAACACACTCATATATGTGAGGTAAGGGCAATAATCTTTAAGAAAACAAAAGACAGGGGCAACAACCTCCTGTTCCTTATAGACTGGTCCGTGACAATTCTGCATATATAGATAGCTTGATCTCTGTCTGCGAAGACTGACTCTTGGCCTCTTGCAAAATTCTTCGCGGTCAGTCTCGGCGAACAAGACGACAACCTTACTTATGGATGAAGATAGAATTTAACAAGATTTTCTGTATCAACAATATGATTACCGTAAGTGCATTGCTTTGCTGCACTCTTAGCCAAACTTTTGCCTATTTAGAACACAAAAGTATTTGCTTCATTAGTCTGAACTCTTTCCTATCAAATTGTAACCAACACGTCAAATGCCTACGTAGAGTGGGCTGTCGTACCAGAAATAATACAAAGATCGAATTCGACACTGAAGTTTTTGATTCAGTTTTGCTCAGCAGCTGGCCTAACTTCTCTCTCTCAAATTCACAAAACATCCCATACCACTGTCAGCCATGCTATTTATTCTCCCTAACCTCGAACATTCTAGACGTCCCTCGCAACAGAGACATTCTACTTTGTCGCAACAAAGACATGCTACTTTGAACATTATAATAGTGTTGAACATTGCAGAACATTCTAGAGTCCAGATGCAAAGGAATAAAGACATTCTATTCTACTTTGTCGCAACAAAGACATGCTACCTTGTACATTACTGCCGTGCTGAACATTCTAGAATATAGATGCAAATCTACAACCCACGCGGCAAAGACATACTTCGTACACTACTAGAGTGCTACAAAATGATAAATATGAAACGCACATAAACTCGAAGCTCGACAATCACTGACGTGTTCATATATTTGCTTCACCTTGGTCTCTTGCTTATATAAAATCTGCTTTTATTGGTTGTAACGTTTTGTTGGAGGGTGCGTTTCATATGAATGCGAACGTGCATAACATCTACATGTAGAAACACGCTCGCCGCACTCTTACTCTTTTTTCATGCAAAAAAGACCGACCAACGGTTAACACATTCAATGTTTTAAGAGGGAAAAGGAAGGAAAGAAAGAAAGAAAGAAAAAAAAACTCACAAAAAACGGTGATTAAAAAAAAGTGATTGTAATAAGAAAGAAGAAAATGAAAAAGATCTATAGCCTACTGTTTCTCGTCTGTAGAAAGTTGATAAATTTCCCCCGACATTCGACGCTCCACTCTTCAGGTAATCAGATGCCACCAGTCAGAAGATTCAGTGTCCACACACACACACATTGTCGATACAGGAGTCCACCGAACTTAAGTCCACGATCGTTAAGTCCACGCCGGGGAATTGTCGTCACGGATGTCGCAGATGTTCCTTCGAACTGTTGACTGGCGAATTATATCCCAGGCACCTTCGGTAGAAGATATGACGGTTGGGCTCTACCCTACGGTAGGTGTCGTGATGCAGTGGAGGGTCGATCTGTCCTGAGTACCCCGACCGTCGCGTACAAGAGACCAATGTCCTGAAGTCTTCACCTCAAGCTCATCTTTCCTTCTGCTCTCAAGGACCGACGCTCATTCACCAGATTCAACTTTTACTGGTTTTATCGTCTGCTGCTAGTACTGGAGCACTATTCACTCTGTTACAGAGAGGGTTAACGCATCTCTGAAGTCAATTGCCGAAGTCGACACACTTCTCAGGGTTGCAGTGAAGAACTTGAACAGCCTTGAGCCGACCTCAAACAACTTTACTCCACAAGAGCCACATGCAAAAGACCAAGACGCTGATGTCACTCCCTAGAAGTTTCTAGCCAAAAATTCTGAGCCGGCATCTAGATCTTTCTGAATACATTAGATGACGTCGAGAAAAAGAAATCCACGCGAAAATTGCGTCAGCATTCGCGCGTCTTTGAATTACAGACAATACCAAACTAGAACACTGGCAGACAAACTGTATTTCTACATTGTATGTACATATTTGTGAGACTTCAAAATCTTGTCTATAAATAAGCACGTAACAGAGCTTGTATTTTCGTTACTTAATAAAAAGTTGGAAAGTGTGTGTGTGTGCATAGGATGAAGGGGCAAAAGCAGTGTATATATATATTAGGGCTATGCTGAGTCTTGTGAAACTTATGTTGTGTCACATGTAAACTCTTGCAAGCATTTTCTGGGAGATTTATCCTGTCAGGTTCCTGAAATCTTCTCTGGTGGGAGGGTGTTTTAGGAAAAAGGCAAAACAAAAATGAACAAATTCTTACACACAACAGATACTGTAACAACAGGTATGAGTGAATGCAAGGACAGACTACAAATCGTCCCAAAAAGAAATAAATGATGCTGTTGATGCACACCACATTCATTTTACCTCCTCTTTCCAATATTTCTTTTTCTGGGCAGTCTCTCTGGGGCATTAGCTAACAAGGCCACACCTAGAACACAAAAGAAAGATGCAGCACATATTTTGCTGGAGGACACACCAATGCTTTGTGCATACTCTTAAAACAATTCACAATTTATTTAAAGAAAATTAAATTTAAGTCTTATTTATCAAGTAAGTAAAATAAGTCTCACACCACCAAAAATGAAATGTCCAACAGTCTTTGTAATACTACCCAACATAAGCGTGTTTGAGCGCACCGACATCGTTTGTCCCATCGCCGCACATAAGAGTGATGTGCCCTTGGGCTTTAAACATTTTTAAAATTTGAATTTTTCTTTAAAACTGTCACGACGCCGCCAGTGCCTTTCGTTTTTCACTCTCTCCAACACACCAGCGGGTCGCAAAATTGCGCGTTCTTTCTCTCAGAAAAAAAAAAAAAAAGATTCGCCTGTACGAGTTTTCCCTTGTTAACTAAACAAAAACTCAAAAGAACAAATCCTGACTAGAAAAATACAGTCACTAACACAACGTCTTTTTCTTTGACTATCACACTCAATCTTTTACTCACTCGCGAGGCGCATTGTCTTGGCGAAGGCTCTCTTCTCACTCCGTCTTCTATCGGCTCTCTAACCTCCTTCTTCTTCCACTCGCTAACGTTCTTCCTTTTCTATCAAATCTCTAACATCGTCTTCTTCTATTTGCCCTCTAACGTCCTTCTTCTAGAATCTAGATGCTTCTTAACGTTTTTCTGCTTCTAGTTGCTTCCTAACGCTACCTCATTTTCTACATCACTATTTTTGACGTCACTTTACGTCATTTATCACGCCCCATTTAGAAAACTTCCATCATAGCCTTGACATAGAAACTAGTACTGGGAGGATGAACACTGTTCCATTTTAAGAAATTTTGATTTTAAACGGTATAACGACCAAACTACTAAATATTTTTAAAACGCTCTTATAGAAATGTTTAAATATGGATAAAGAAAACTTCAATCATTTTAGGCTTGTATCGCATGTCAATATAAAGTTATAAGCTTTTAAACTAAACAAGCTTAATTACTAAAAGAAGAAACTGAAAAGGCGAGGGAAAACAAAGTGAAAGCTTCGTAACTACTAAACCCTTAATTATTATTTTTTTTTAAACTCACTGAAATGTTTAAATATAGAAAGAAAACTTGAACCAAATTTTAGGCCTGTATCACACGTCAATATAAAGTTATAGCGATTTTAAGTAAACAAACTGTAATAAAAACAAGGAAAGAAAAAGCGAGAGCAGAAAGTTGAAGTTTAGTAACTAAATTTTTTTTCTTAGCCTTTCATGTAATTTACCTGTTGAATGGAAAATATAAACATCTTTTAATGTGTTACTACATATAACTCTAACATAACTAATAAATTAATTATTTTGTTAATTATTAATTATTTCTTAGCCTTCAGTTGCAGGGTTATGGGATCAACATCTTTCATTAATGAAATTATTTTAAAAAGCTTATAGGGGAGTATAACCTATTCTTGCGGTGTAGCCAGACAAATGTTCCAACCAAGAATCTGCAGGTTTGACTACGGACTCTGATCTCCAGATAGGTCTTACCATGGTTTGTTCACTCGCGGAAAGACGTGTAATAAGGATCAACGGTGTGATTTTTAAGTCACATGACTTGTCTAAAGAATAAAATACCTGTAGTACATAATAATTTCATAATCATAATAAGAAGAGCTAAATATGAGCTTTGTTGCGATCCCTGTATATCTATAATCTTAAATTTGACTAATCCATACATTGCGATGTGGATTTTTTCCCCTTTAACTTAAAAGCTGAATTGCTTCTCTGGGGGCATCTCACTAGCACAGTGGCAAATCTTTTGCTGTTTGGTTTGCTTTTTATTTTATTTGAAAGTAAAAATGTTTTTTTTTTTTCAACGAAATGGTGGTAGGGACAATTGACAGAATAGAGGGACCGTCACCGAGCCTTCTGGTTGGCCAGCAATGTCCTACGTCACTACTGTCGTCTGCTCATTTCGAAAATTTCACACAGTCAACGATGATGTGGCACGAATGGGTGATTTTTACTATGCCAGGTGAGAAAAGATCACTTTTAACTATAAGAATAGGGTTGGGGTTTTTTTTCGAGTTGATTATGAGCACTCGTATCATTCACAATGATATATGAAATGAATATTCAAGATATACAACCTTGATAGGTATTTAACGCAAGGAGCTACCCACGCTGCTTTTAATTCCCAGCAGAAAGAAAAAGATTAGGGAGGAATGCTGTTCCTACCCTCTTTGATGTTCAGTCTGTCACTCAAAACTGCCTAATAAAAGCTAAACTGAAGCAACTACAAATCAAAATTATCAAAATATAGATAAAGATCGATTTATATAACCACCGATTTTTTTTTTTTTTTTTTTTTTTTTTTTTTTTTTGATACATGGCTGAATTGATACTTACAATGTTTTTATACTTTGCTTTAAAAGCTTACTTTGGCACTTGTGGAAATAGATTTTCTGTATTTATTATTTACTCGTAGTAAACGTGCGACTCGAGCATGTACGCGCAAAGGGAGATAACCGCTTGCCAGACGAAATGTTTAACGAAGGGAATCGACCGAGTGATCGATCTTTATAGTACAGGTACAGTATATCATCTTTGCTACCCACATTACGAACAGAATTTTCCAGCATACCGCAGGGAAGAAAAGGAAATAAAATTTAAAAAGGTCATATTCTATAAACACCACCTGTCTAGGTAATCTAACCTCGAGACTCGGCTCCCAAAGCAAATGCCACGTTTTCTTTCTTTACTTTTTCTTCGTCTTCTTTTTTTTTTTTTTGAACGTGCGACACACACACCACACACACTCATCTTATTTTTGTGCTTGAGAAAGGTTGGCAGAGGTCAAACGGTTCTAAATTATCAAAGGGCTTATTTTCTTATATGTCTTATAAAGTGTATTTTTGAAAAAAGAAAAAGAAAAAAGTACTAACATTCTATTTTACAGATATGTTTCGATTCTAGTTAGCAGATTAAAGGTAAAGGTATAGTAAAAATCATCCCCTACCTTTTTTTTTTTTCTTTTAAATGCCATTGGAGAGTGAGATGTTATAGGAAAGTGGTATCCATTTCCTTTTACTCGCTTCCTTAACCTTCCCGAACCCTCTATGGAGTCAGGTACCCATTCCCAAAAGCTCGGTCGACTGTGGGAAACTTGGTGCGCCGCACGGGTATCGCACTAGCCACGCTGTTATTCGTTTCTCTATTTCGCAGATTAGTGTATATCTATTCACGATCACTCAACCATGTAGTTTTGCTATCAGTTGGTATAAATATTCGCACAGCTACGTTCATGAAACAAACACTATCAGATTAATCTCAACGATTTCTCCAGCAAGCCGTTGGCTCTATTTAGCCAGTCGGACCGTTTGGGGATCGGGGGAGGTGGGGTGAGAGGGGCTCCTGCAGATCCCGCAACTACCTGGCTCATGTTATGCGTGACTCAAGATCAATGGTGTCAAAATAAGCATCCTTGTACACATTTTAACTATACCAGAATTGAATGTCCTTCGAGCATTTCGGAATGCGCGCTTTACTTTTATAATCGTCTGTTAAACGGTTACGTGACGTGAACAGTGTGTTTGATCATTATGCCCATGAACGCGCTGAATTTAACAAATTATATCAATGTAGGTTGCCTATAATGATATGGCATGCAAGTTTATGAAAGCATCATGCAGGTATAAAGGATACAATTTCCAGCGAGTTAAATCGTTAATCTAGTCATGAAAAGTCGAGCATGGGCTTAGGTGAAGGACATTACTTGCTTCAGGGTGCAAAAATTCAAGAGGATCTTATATAATGAAATTCGATCAGAGAGTACAGTGCAGATTTACTCGCGTGGGAATAATTATGACAGTTAATTGTAGTGAGTGCGACTCCTGGCGTAGACCGTGATCGTGGCTTGCGACGTTTAGAGTGAAGACTCTGCATGGTGGCCTGTTCCACCTTTTACCCAATCCTTCGTATCTAGCCTTCTCGCTAGGGTTCGGTGATTAGCAGGGTAGTGACTACATTAGAATGTGAATGTGCCTAGACTAGTCTTACATCTCATCCTACAGATGATTCCACAGACTGAGTCGATTTTGTTTCGGTTTTTGTTTGTATTAGCTGGTCTAATTTCGTCTATGCCATATAAAGTTCATTTTATTGTGCAAGTTTCTGGTGCATATTTATGAGCTATACTTCCAGCATAAAATCATTTTCAGTTTTATTGATCCGAACATAGGGAGAGACTTGACAAATCGCTGGCTGTGTGAGACATTAGACACAGCACATGATTTGTTCCAAAGTTTGCATAAGAATTTTATTTTAGTGTGACATCCAATACATACATCAGACATACAAACACATGCATGCGTATACATCCCCTCCTCCCACCACACACACAAACACACCTATATCGATCCTCTGCCTCTCACATTGAATTAATGCACTGTTTCAGTTTCATCTACTTATATCGAGGCCTAGATTTAAAAAAAGTACAACTTTGCTTATTCTATTACCCTCGTAAATAAAATATTTGTCATTCTCTCTCTCTCTCCCGCACACGCATATAAACTGGATTAGTGGGCACAGAGCACCGGGCACATTCCTCGAATGGTAATGGACTATATAGCCTCAGGTAAAAGGCTGGACCATAACATGCTTTCAATAACCGCATGATAAAAGCGTCACGAGCTCACTATAGACATGCCGAATTTTCGTTCCAGAGAAAGTGCAGCTGCTGCTAACATTTCTTCAAAACCAAAGATGTATCTACATTCCAGCTGAGCGAATCATTCTTGATTGTTGTTCTGAGAAATTTTAACACATTGATCTGTTCGACAGAGGCATGAGTGAAGCCTTCGCTTGTTTAAAAATCTATAACAATTAGTTTCTTGTTTTTTTGTTTTTGTTTTGTTTCTGCTTTTTGTTGTTTTATAATTTGAGTTCAAGGTTACTACCACGCCAGTCAGTCTCTTAGCCACTAATGTAAGCAGTTTAATCATCGTTTTCAGAAATAATAATGTTTATAGTGTCTTACCCCACAAACAAAGGCGTCGAGCTAAAAGCCCCTACTTACATGAAGTCGCACGAGCACAAACTAATTATCAATATACTATATAGGCATCAAATGCGTCTTACCAATGCATTCAAATCAAAGCTATTTTCTCTCTCACACACCGTGTCTAGGAAACCGGAGTACTCGTAGAAAATCACCGAAAAACATGTAAACAGCTGTCACATTCAGAGAATGTCGCAACCGAGGTACGATATCTCACGACACCCGATTCTCCCTGACGTGGTGACAATTAAGCACCCTGGCCACTGCGCCACCAACCACCATTGAGACCGTCTATAGCTTTGTCGTCAATACATCTGAACATTCCGGAGGAAAGTTATAAACATACACGCCCAAAACGCTAATATAAGCAGTACTCGATCTAAGAATCCGGTTTAGTGCAATACACTTCTGATGATACTGAAAAATGTTCCTTAACAGACGTACTGTAAAAGGTGCGGAAAGGCCATCCTCATCAGTAATTATATACACTAATGTCCTGGGCCATTCTCTAATAATCTTTAATTGGGCATCAGCGCAGTGAAAGAAACAAAAGGTATATGTCTTTATGTTCAGGACTGGTGGGCAAAATCCAAGCTCATGAGTCAGTTCGCAGACACGCCAGACTGCAAATCCTGCAAGCTGTCTCGCTGCCGCAACTGTACTTTGCTTTACATCTTGCATTTTGTTTTTGCGGGATTACAGTGGATTGTAGACCCCGTCTGATGCTGACGTCATAATAACGGCGTGTCGGAGACATATATCTTAAGTCAGCTGTGCTGGCCTACTACCATTAAAAGCTATTTCTACACTTATATACTAGGAGAAGAATGTGCGACAAGGCAAGCCCTCAAAGCGGTAACCACCTACCTAAGTACAGTGGAACCTCGGTTAACGAACTTAATCCGTTCTGGAAAGCTGTTCGTTAACCGAAATGTTCGTTATCCGAAACAATTTTTTCCATAAGAAATAAAGGAAATAGATTTAATTGGTTCCCAGCCCCTGTTGACTCGCTATTTGAAAGTTACAGGCTGTATATAGGTATTTGTTTTAATGAGAACAGTTATAATGCAATATAAATGGAGTTAAATAAACATAAAAACATTAACGAAAGCATTTAAACAGAAAACTTGTTTTGACGGCGTGGGTGGAAGCAGGTGTGGGGAGGAAGGGGTGGAATTACTGCTTTGATTCCCCCTCCATGAGCACACGTGACATTATAAAATCGGGGAGACTTCCCTTTTCTGTAGCTTTGAGGTTGAAGAAAAAACTTGTCCAGTGTCTGCTTCTTCTGCCTTTTTTTGTAAAACTCTTCGGTAAGACGACATCACATATCCGACAGACGCATGCCACCTTCATACTTTGAAATCATTTCCTTTTTCAATTCATTACTTGCTCTTAATCTTCTTTGGAGCCATGATTGAGGATTATCTTATTAAAATAAAGCACAACAATCACTAAATAAGAAGGATGCGCACAGGTAAGGAACGACTGATCGTAATTGTCTCGAGCGCGAATGATTACATGCTGGTCGGTCACGTGTGGTTCACGTGGCTGTTCGTTATCCGAAATTTTGTTCGCTATCGGAGACAAATTTTTAACGAAATTTTTGTTCGTTATCCGAAATTTTGTTCGCTATCCGAGACAAATTTTTAGCGAAATTTTTGTTCGTTAACCGAAAAATTCGCTATCCGAGGCGTTCGCTAACCGAGGTTCCACTGTACTTATTTCAAATCTTTTGCGAGTTTCTTTTCACTGCCATTTGGCCTTGGCCTCGAAATGAAACACGCGGTAGACGTGAAGGAAAATCCCCCATATCGCGTCACCGACTTTTTCGTCCTCGGGGTGTAAAGCACACAGTGTGCACACTCATAATACACTCACGCTGTAGCCCGTTTTCAGCACCTGGCCTTCAGCTGCAGGCACACAGGTGCATGGGACACAGGCTTGAAAAGAATTCTCGAGGCTCCTTTAGGGTTACGGTGTAAAACATATTTTCTAGAAAACTTTTTACACACCCATTTGCTCGTTATTAGATATGAAAAGTTCGCAAGTGTGAACAATTGGGGAATTTCTTACTTGACAGTGTACACCGAAATTAAAATCAGTGACTTGTAGACAATGTTATCCTTTGCAAAACTGATTAGTTATCCTTGAGCAAGCCTGCTCTCAGACACCAAGAGGTTATACATGTTCCGGTTTAGTTTCGAACGCATTGTGGGAACGTGGATGAACAGATGGCCTAAGATGGCGGAATCCGTATCTCGACCTGGCGGGGATTCCCTTCGATTCTTCCCACAGATCACTGCTGTGCGCTTAATTTGAATTTTTTTTTTTTTTACCAACCGCTATGATGGCCCGAAATAATAGGAGATTTCCGAGGACATCTGTCAAATTTGAGGTATGTTTATGCAACGCCGACAAAAACAATGGAAGTGCGCCGTCGTAGAATTTGGTAGAAAACCAAAGCCTGTGTGTCAGGAAAACAATGGACGGAGTACCGCTGTGTAAGACGATAGTGATTGTGTGTAACTTGTTACGAAATAAATTGCAGGCAGTTGGGTAAATTTTTGTTTTATTATTCATGGCCGATCGATCTGGCGTTTACGTTATGACATACAAAACATGCTGAACATCGCATTGTGAAACATCGTCATTGGATAGTTAGGCTGTTTGCGTAAATCGATGAGAGACACTTTCTAACAGTAGCAGTAATCACATATTATTTAGCATAGAACTTGCGCTGTTCAGTGAGTCAGAGAGGGTCTAACAGACAGGATGAGTTGCAGATTAAAGTGAGCTAACGGAGACAATAACAAGACACAAAATGCCTGGCAGTCGTGGAGTGTGTTTCGTTTGCGGCAGCCCAGGCGCCGAGCTCCCACTGTATAGTAAGCCGAGAGACCATGGACCGTATTTCCCCTTTTTGGAGCACCACGAGCCACCCAAAGGTTGTCGCCTTCCAGGACCCGAAGGAGTGGTAGACAGTTGCCGTGTGTGTTATGCTTTTCTGACACAGCAGTGGGACACGTATGAACGCAGTAAGACTCCAGCCATCAAGCGGCTTTATTGGTTGAAGCGCTCTGATGACCTCGCTTTTACAGGTGCAGAAATGAAATTACAGGGAGAATACATGGCTCAAGTGATGGGGCTTCAGTACCAGCCCAACTGTCATGACAACTGCTCAAATCCACCTCTTTCACCAGATGATCGTAGTGTGGCCTCTGCAAGCTATTCAACGTCTGGTGGCATCATCAGAGATGGTGGTAACTATGCTGGTTTGAACACATTTCGTGAAGTTGATAGTGTGGGAAGTGTGAGTGGGAGCAATGCTTCTCGAGCGGCTTTGCATAGGGGTGGTGCTGTTGACAGTAAACTAAATATGTGTACTTACGGGGGTGATGCTGATGGAGCTTTGGACTTAACTGTTCCCAGTAAGATAGGGTCTGGTGCAGGGGAGAATCGTAATGGAGATCACAGTTCTCCCCGCAGGTCTAGCAGTAGTACCTTCAAAGATTCTGTTGTATGTTTTATTTGTGGCTCAGAAGTTCATGCACTGGCCAGCAAAGTGGTATCTAGCATTCAGGTCTCTGTTGGAGAACCATATTTTCCTTTTCTGGAGAAAATGGCAGCTCCCAGAGGTGCAGTTCCACTTAACAGCCAAATGCTGACACGTGTATGTGAGACTTGTTTTTCATCCATGTATCAGCAGTGGCTTTCCTATGAACGTGCTTGCACTCCCAATAGTGCTAGAATATACAAAGTCAACGATCGCTACATTGACGGCTCAAATGCTCGTCATTTATCAGAAAGCAAGCCAGAAATTAAAGCTCATATTCGAGCAGATGAAGTGTGTTACCTTTGTGGACAGGTGAGACCCCATGCTCAGATATGTCTGCTGTATACTGTCCCCTCAACTGGTCGAAAGCACCAGATGTACTTTCCATTTATAAGAGAACTTCGGAGACCACAAGGAGCTCAGCCTTTAAACCCGGATGGTACAGTCTTGGTGTGTGTTTCATGCCATGGCAACCTTCAGTCACAATGGCAACAGTATGAGTCTGACTCTGTTCATCTGGTTCACAGACGATACTCTCTTCTGCCCATAATCACCAACCCCACCCTCAGCAGAAGTTTTGATTCTAAAAATGGTACAACAAGGATTGATTCACCAGGAAACAACAGTCACCAGAGACTGACAGAGAGGTCTAATGAAGGGGCTGATATCACACAACCTTTAAATATTCACATCAGTAAGAGCCCTGTTCTGTCCTCTTCAAATTCAGCTCATGGTCTGCTTGCCATTGCCCCTCAAACACCTCGCAGTATTACCAATGATGTGAGCAGCTTTGGAGCTATACCATCTGGCACAATAATGTCGGAAATGGTGGCTTCAGGTTCAAATTCCAAAAGCTCAGATTTGCCTCGAGGGTCTGTTTTAGGCACCAGTGTTGCCAGTATTGTTGGAACAACAGTACCACATCCACTGCAGCAGGCAACTGCCCTTCCCAAGAAGGTATGCTTTCTTTGTGGAGAAACCTGCTTAGTCTCTAAAGCTCACTTACTTTATTCTTATCCCGTTCGTCATGAAGCAAAATCCACATTCAGCACACCTTCGATGCCTTTTTTCCCATTTCTGGCCAACCAAGAACCGGCTGCAGGTGCGGAAGCAGTGACTGAAGATGGCACTGTCATTGCCTGCACCTACTGTTACCATAGCCTCGTCTTCCAATGGCGGGAATATGAAGAGTCCAAGAATCCAGCTGATAGCAACCGCTGGCTGAGAAAGTATTCTATCCGTGACTTTGTCTGCTACGTGTGTGAAATGGTGGTGTCCCGAAGGAGAATCCGTTCCCTTGAAGTGGACAAGTTCCATTTTCTGAAAGATCACAAAGCACCTCTGAATGCCTTGGTGCTGGATGGCGGGGAGGCAGTGGCAGTGTGTGATGCATGTTCCTCCAGCTTAACACACCAGTATGCAGAGTACGAACGGATGGGGGTTCCCATGGAGCTTCACAAATACAACTGGACCAAGGCCACGGTGTCCGAGGAAAACAGCCAGGATAATACAGATGCAGTAAGTAATTTACATATGGAAATATTAGGTCAAGTTGGGGATAAGCATAATTGTAACTTAAATTACAATCTATAATTAAATTGTATGCATGTGTCTGTTTCTGACAAATGGTGTATGGTCTTTGCGAAATCTGCAAATGTTGGTAAATAACAGGGCTTAAGGTGTAGTAAAGTCAGTTTTTTTTTACCCCCTAATGAACTGATAAATTTTAGCGCAAAATACTCCTGTAAAATGGCTGGGCAAAATGCAGCTAGTATGTTGGCAAAGTGTTTTCGTGCTTGCCACATCTCACTTTCAGCCCTCACTGCTGGCTAACATCAGCACTACACAAAAGAAGAGCAGGGCATACAAGCCTCTCCTTACCAGTGAATAATGGCCTTTCCACGGTGAGTCCTTTGCAGTATCTCCATGTGGCAAAAGGCATAAACTGGGCACCGCAAAGCCCTAGGCTAAAGTGCAAAGAATGTGAGGAGGTTTGGCCCCCAAGACGTGAGGCAGGCTGGCCCACCAGCTGATGAAAATGGCCTGATGCTCATGAACCATACCCCCGACTATGGGTAAATAGGAAACCTGTGCCTGTCACCAGGTTATCAAACCACCAGAATCAGAGAGCAAAGGCCATAGTGACATAGTTTAACCAGAGCGGGCTGCTCACACATTTTTAACATATGGCTGTGCAAACAACCTTTACCTGATGTGGAGTCATCTTTCTTGGACCTTGACAGGGGAAGGACAGTGTGGTCCCTCAGCCTCACAGAACCCACAGCGACCACCTATGGCTCTGATTCTTTGCTGATGTCTGAAAGAGGCCACAGTAAATGACTTTGGGGCTGAAGTTGATTCTGGGCACTATAAGGCCTAACCCAGTCAGTAAAGTGGTAAAGATGGCTGATATAGAACCTCCAGAGAATGTGTAGTCTCAGAGTTGTCATACAGGGTTGACATTGAAGAGGCTACCTTCACTTCCTTTACATGCAAGATTTAAACAGTCGGCTTAAGGGACATCATCAAGCACCAGTATAAAGTTTAAACAGCCGGTTCAAGGGGCAGCATCAGACACCAGTACAATGAGCTCTGATTCCAGCACAGGGACACCCTCAATGACAAGAAATCCCTACCACATGGATCTCAGCTTGCCTGACTAGAGCATTAGCCAAGAAGTGGACACCAGTACAATGAGCTCTGATTCCAGCACAGGGACACCCTCAATGACAAGAAATCCCTACCACATGGATCTCAGCTTGCCTGACTAGAGCATTAGCCAAGAAGTGGAATTCATTACCAACGACACTATTCCTGGGATTTTTTTCCACACTAGCCTTCAGTGAGTCTCAAGACTCTCATTTGTGCTGTACTGATGACCTGTACCCACCTAGCTTGTGGATTCATGTCTACTATAGATGAAGCAGAAGACAGAGGCACCCACAAAGATGGAAGGGACGTCTTTATCTTATTTACAAATGTCCATCTCAGCTCCAGAATGAATGCCTTGCACCATTGTTTTCAAAACATAAGTCCTTGTGATTTTAAACACTGCAGACTTGTTTTCCAGCTGCTGAAGAATCCTAAGCTGCATATCCATCTTCACAGACAGCAATGCATTCCTTCAAGCCCTTCACTTGACAGATCCAGACCCACTTATCCTGAGCCTCAGTTCCTCCCTTTCCACAGTCAGCAACAGCACCACCCATTGTCTAATTGGTTTCAGTGCATGTTGGCATCTCAGCCAATGACTTGCAGATCACCTGACCAAAGAAGGCAGCCAGCAGACCACACAACCTATAGGCAAAACAATAAACAGATATGGAAGAGATTGAGTCAATCTGAATGGCAGATACCAGACTCGACGGAACCCTATTCAGCAGCTTGACAAAAGCTAACAGACCTTCATCTACCGCCTTCATATGGGACATTGTAGTCTGAAAGTTCGTTTTAAGAGGATTGGTATTGCAGGCTTAACCCATTGTGAATTTGGCCACAGAGCAGACTCCATGTCTTGCTAGAGCTGTGGCTGAAGGAGTGTAGATCTTCACATTGGAAACAATCTTCACTGCACTGCCAGCTTTCTGCCATCGCTCATGACTGCACAGAAGTGATAAATACTATTTACCAAAATATCAGTGAATGCTCCCCTTATGTTCTTGAGATACGTACTAACAAACATCACTGGGCATACAAAGAGGTTTGACTTGTGAGATCACGTTTCTACACAAATATGCCTAATGAACATAAAGGTCCCAGCTCTCCCATTGGCTGAAGTCTTGAGAACATAAACATATAATAATAATAAGTGCAAAATTTGTAAAGTGCATACTAACACTCTTAAGAGTATGATCTTAGCCCTTAAGAACCAGGACAAAACATGGACAGCATATGAGGGACAGGAAAACAAACAACATATAGTCTATTAGAATAAACAACCGTACTAAAAGAAGAATAAAATCAAATACAGAAAACACAAAGAGGAACCAAATAACAAGAACAAGAGCTAAGAGTAACATGTTATTGCAAAAGGAAAGGTGTGAAGAAGAACTTGCAGTTTACAGTCCTTATGTCTGTCGTGTTGAGTATATGTTAATGTTTGTAGGCATGTATCTTAGGTATGGGAAGTAAGGGTAAAGAGTATTCACCCCAGATTTGTGCACAATATTTTATTCAGTAATTAGAAAAGAAACTTCACCTCACTAGAACTTTAATTATCAAGTAAACTGCTTCATCAAGCAGTGTCAGCTGACTCTTTTGGAATATATTCTCACCAAATCATTGGTTGTTCTTATGTGACAGTACAAGCATGCAATGTCATATTCTTTTCAACATAGGTTTCATTTCTTAATTGGCGATGACTGCAGTCTGAAGGACTCTAAAAGTCAGTACCAAGTTTTTTTTTAAATCGCTATAGATTGTTAAACATTTGAATCATATTCTAAAAGTGGCAGAATGGCAGATTTGCTGTTTACAATGATGGAGGCTTAGTTATTTCAGCCCAGTCTAATCTGTACTTAAAAATTTTACTAATAGTAAAGTAATATATTTTTCAAGAAAGCTTTCACAGGTATCAGACTACTGGATGCTGATAAAGATATTAAAACTCTTTCTGTACATCACATAATTTCACCTACTGGATGTGGTCTAGCTGATTTCTAGGCCAAGGGCAGAAAGACCCTGATGACAGTTTAACCTGCAAACAAGCTGCTATCAACCTTAAACTGCCAATTGTGGACTAGAAGCTTACTGTGTATGCCACATGCATGTACACAAACCGGAATCTGTAATGCTAAAAGTAAATACACTTTTCATATCTTTATGCCAACTTTCAAACTTTTGCACCCACATGGTGGTTTGTGCTGCTATCATTGGAACTGAAATAATTCTAGAGAACAAGTAGTGTAGGTTATACACTTTTTTTTATCATTCATTTTTTAAAATAATAATAGAGAGCACTTTTATTGCACATCGTCACAACCAAAGCAGATTGCACTCATTGTTGACTAGCAGTATTAAAGAAATGATATTAAAAACTCTGGCTAACAATAACATGATACACAAAACACACTCAGCTACTAAGAACAGGTTAAACAATAAACAGGTCCTAAAAATTTAAGTAAAATTAAATGAAAAGATACAGTTAATTAATAAAATATGTAAAAATGAATTGCATTGATGCATATTGGTAACAAAATTATTACTAAAGATTGAGCATTTATGGCATGTTTACAAGTTTAATTTCAGAATAACTTTTCAAAAGCATTTTACCCACATGTTTCATCTCTGTTAAACTTTTCAGAAGTATTTTTGCCCTGAAAAGGAGAGGAAATAATGTGCTAGTGAAAAAAGGGAGACAATTCATATTTAAAATATCAGGGGTGGAAATTATATACAACACCAAACCAAGGGTGGCCAGGTGGCACAATGGTTAGCGCCTGTCACGGATACAGTGAAGATTGGCTGTCCTGGGTTCAGCTCTTCTCTTTTCATACTGCTTTCTGCATGTGGTATCTGTTTACAGGGCTGGCTGCCTAGCCATGATATAGCCTTAGCTGCTGGCTCTTTGTAAAACACTAATTTCCCCCCTATTCCCCCCCTCAAAAAAAATTGTTTTGGGAGGAGGTGGGCGGGAAAAAAATTACAGATGTAATCAAGATACAGCATGAATTTCTGGCTTTGTCTCATCTGATTTCTTTAATTTCAAATACTTTAACTAGGTACCATTACCATTTTAATGTTGTTTTTTTTTACACTGATTGTGACTGATTTGCAGAATGGTCATTGAATAATCTATCTTTATTTCAAATACTTTAACTAGGTACCATTACCATTTTAATGTTTTTTTTTTTTACACTGATTGTGACTGATTTGCAGAATGGTCATTGAATAATCTATCTTTATGTGATATCTTTATATCTTTATGTGATATCTTTATCTTTATGTATAAGCTTACAGCCAGTCCATGGAGCCTTGCTCGTTGTACCAGTGTGTTATTACCCTTTTTTTCATTTGCAGCCCAATTGTAAATGATATTAAAATAAGTTAGGATACAAGAAAATACTTCAGCTAAGAATTTAAAGAATGTCATATTGGACCACTTGAATTTCCTGTTTGTGATCCTTGGGCAAAAGCCAGTAAACTAAAGAGCTAAAGACTAGTATCTGCTAAAATGATGTTGTCAGTTACTTGGCTTACAACAGTAAAACATTGTTCCTGTGCATCAGTTACACCCAACCAGATTTTCAAATTACAAATCAGTCTCTAATTTCAGGGAACTTTAAGACAAGTTTTTTTTTTTTGAGAGAGAGAGAGAAAGAGAGGAGCCAGAAGAAGAATTTTAAAAAATAGGAACGATCTTTATTCATTGGTACATTGAATCAACATTTAGGACCATAGATAAGGCAAAAAATTTTGTTTTTAGACCAAGAGACAGACTTGGGTGAACACTTGCTGTCTTGGCAATTTTTAACAAAATGGCAGGTAACATATAGCAGATAATGATCTTTGTCGATTTTTAAACGCTTCAAACAATTGAAACCTAGGTTTGAAAACTGATGTGGGCAAGCTTAGAGAAGAATTTTAAAAGCAGCTTTCCTTCCCCATCTCTCGCTCTCTCTGTCTCTCATTCACACACACACACAGAATGACAGAAATTCTTTGTTAAGTTAGGATAAGAAAGTGAGAGAAGCACTTTATTCTTTCACAGTATTTCACTCCCATCTGCTGGTGTCAAGTTCTTACACTAGTAGGTTATTATCCTGGAAGAGAATGATCGGTGATCTACAAATACAAACCATTATTTAAGGGATAAACATTACCTTCCTTTGACCTCACATTTCAGAGCAGCTTAGGTGTGAATAAAGTATCAGAAATGTGTAACCCGAGAAGGGACATCAGTATTCCATATTGTACTTATTGGTCTGAGCAAATAAAAAAAAGAAAAAAGTGACCTAACTTTAGGGGCTAAAGTAAAAGTGAAAATAATTTCCTCATAAAGTCATGTTTGCACAAAAAATCTTGAGGGAACAGTATTTTTGTTTCATCATTTTAAAAGTATCCATAAACAGTCATTGAATATAGATATCAGTGTCGGATCTTGGTTTGCATTAGTAACCGACCACCGCTGTCTCATCTGTGCTGGCTTCTACAGCTCAGAAATAAGGATGCTAATCTAGACCCTTATCCAAAGGAGTAGAGTGCAAGAAAAGGTCAGTCTGCAGTGATTTATCACCCACCATCTCTCCCCCAATCCCCCAAATAAACGAAACCAAAACAACACTAATGAATGCCTGTAATATAAGGAGGTTCGTTCATTGTAAATATTTCACGAAAAGATGATTGAAGGTCACTGAATGCACCATACTGTCTCCTGTTATTGTCAAAATAAAATGCACCGAAGGTAAACTATCCAAAAGCTTTTATGAAACTAAGATTAACCTAAACTATTAGTACCACTCTTTGTATTTCTCTCAAATTTGTGAAAATGGCAGCATAAGAAAAAAATCATACATAATTTTTGAAACTGTTGTAACACTAGTATGAATCTGGAAGTATGTGGATTCTTCTTGAAGGAAACTTGGCAGAATGACTGCTCAGCACTAACAAATTTTCCCAGCATATACAATGTATATGAAATAGGAAGTTATTTAAGAGGCAAATTTGAAATTTGGGATGCAGAAAATGTGCCAGGTTGACAACTATTCTCCAGGCCCGTACTGGCCTACCTCCCACACATCTTTAGACTACATGTCTGGTGAAGGCAGTACGATGTCTACCCCGCCTCCTCTCACACTGTCTTCTGCGATTGGCGGTCGTCTGTCCTTATCGGCATTCATCGGTCTAGAACATGGCGCTGAGCGCTGTCTGCCCGACTTTTCCCCACAACGAGCTCTAACCTCTTTGTTACAGCTGCCTCCAGATTCCTTAGCCAGACTTGCACAGTACAAGTTCCCCCTCCCTCGCAAAAAAGGAGTAGTGGGTAGGATGCAAGTTGTGGAGGAAAGGGTGGTTTATGGGTGGCCAACATTCTGTGCTGTGCACCGGTCAATAGAATGAGCCGAATGAGTGACTGTGTGTGAAGTATAAAAATCTTTGTTCCCACAAAGAATTGAAGAATTTATGTGGTGATCTTTTCCCTCTCCCACCCCCATTGTCTTAATATGGCAGAGGCATTTCACAGTAAAGTCTGGTTTGAGGTGCAACCCTTCCTGCCCACCCCTATATATTTTTTTCTCAAGGTCATGGCTGTTATGTTCAGTCAACCCAAACTTTATTTGTATGTGTACGGGTTGAAAAGCCCCCCAACTAAATGGTGAAATGATAGGGAAGCTGAAAACAACGTTGACTTGTCACGCTGACTCATTCATTCCAGGCTGGAACCTTGTGTGTTCGTGCACGCCCCAGCGCTTGGTGCATGACCAGAACCACAGCAACAGTGTACGTTAACTGCTACCGCTCATCAGCCACTGGCAGTAGCAACAGTCTTGCCTATAGGCGCTAATGTTTGAACATGGCTAGTACTGTAGTCATGTAATGGTACGAGTTGGCAAGGAACACACTTAATAAAGTTAAGATGGTCACCTTCACTTTCTTACTATGATGACCTAAAAACACAACAATTACCATTTAGTGTCATTAAATTTACAGTAAGTAGATTTCCAGTAATAACATAAAATTGTGTATATTTTATATACAAATGTTCACTCGTCTGTACAGATTTGTCTAGCATTTGTCCTTTTATTGCTATTTGGATGAAACATATTCTTTGAAGGAAGCGACACAGCCTTCTAGGTATTTTGTTTTGCTCAACATGTAATGCCAAGCATGGGTGTTGGCTTTATGAATAAAATGTGATTCAACAGAAAGTGAGGAGAGCTGGAGGTGCAGTCAGTACTTTTGGCAATAGGCTTAAGGAGTCAAAACACTAGATTAATTCCATGAAGTGGACACAGTTGGTTTCAGTTTTCTTACAGTTTCTTGAATTAACTTTATTCAGCTTTCTTTGTTAAGTGTGTAATTCTCTTTCTTATTTTTATGTTTTCCCCTTTTTTTTGTTGTTTTGCTGTCAGGTCTTGTCATTTTGTGACTCACTTATCAGCAAGGACAGAGCTTCAAATTTTGATTTTTTTTTTTTTTTTTTTTTTTTAATGTTTCCTGAAGATTATGTTGATAAGCTTCTAGACATTCAGATGAGGTGTTGTGTAATTTTATAACCAGAAACTGAAAAAAATTATGAAATAAGAGAGAATTTGAAACATTTTAAAAACAAATTGATATAAAAGAAGTAGCTGCAAACAGACTTGTTCTTTGTAGCTTTTGAGTTTGGTTTTAAAATAGTTTGTGGGACATTTTTGGTGTATTGCATGGCAACCAGTCCTTTAAATCAGGTAAAAATGTTTGTGAAGTTCAATGCTTCTTTACAGGGTTTCCCAGCAGTACAACGTAATGTCTTTCATGATGAGCCTTCATCCTTAAATCTTTTACATTTTCATGCTCCTGACATCAGATTGCGTTTTCACATCCCTAAGCAAATTTACTTTACATGACTTGGTGCTTTTTTATATGACTTACAAGCACTTTTCTATTGAGAGGCACTAACAAAATATGTCATACATACTAGAACAAATAAAAACAATCACACAAAATTTGCACTGCTATGTGGACCCTCAACAGTGAGATGTGAATTCATTGATTACCACAGTGATAGAGCCAGTCATACTAGGGGGAGCTATAACTGCTTGCAGAACTCCTTCCTACTGAATTAGTTGGCATCTAGATATTAGTTTTCTGGCTTCGGCTTGCATGCAGCTGACAAGTGACAGGTCTCACCTGTCTCATTCTAACAGTGTGTTTTCTTTCCCGTAATCCCCAAATGTATAAATTATTGTCTTTATCTTTTATGTGTAGAAAAGTTCGTTCCACTGATTGTTCCATGAGTTACATTCTGTAATATGATAGACCATAAGGAAAGAGAGTTCGAATTTTTAGTTTACTGCTCCATTATTGCCAGGTTTGTCTCAGAAGATTATGTGCAGCAGACAGTTGCTAACTAGGGTTCTTGCTTTGCTGTCATCTGTGTGTGTATATTTTTTTAAGGCAATTGGGTGGGTGGGTGTTTGGGGGGGGGGGGCACTGGCATAGTCCACAGTCGCTAATTGTAGTGCTGGTGTGATAATAAAGGTAAAAAACACAAATGTGAAAATTTGCTCACATATTTCACATTTTCATCTATACCCTATCTCCTTTATGTTATTTATATTAGTTTATTTCTCACTACACCTTTGGGAGCTTAGGGCCACAACAATGTCTCACCAGCCTCATCAGACATTCTTTGCCTCACTGTTTGCTGTTATTTATATGGCACCTGTAAATATGTGTGCACAGGTCTCCCTTGTATCTTGTTTCCTGCTTGCTTTCCTGGAAGCTTAAATGTCCAAGGACGTCTACTACTTTTCACTTGTCTCCTTTGTTTGCCAACCTTTTTTTCCTCAGTTAGAGCAGTTGGTCTGGCAGTTGCAGCATACAGGCTACAGCCCATTTTGCTTTTACTCTGCAGTGTTCATGCACCTGCCACAATCACTTCAGCAGCTGTCTGCTGCCTGCTTCTGCAGGCGTTGTGAGAGGTGTGCAAGTTACTGATGCCATGTCAGTTCAGCCAGATCCATGCTCTTGTGCAGAGCATATTACATTGCAATCAGTGGCATCTTTTTGACATCAGGCAAAGAATAGAGTGTTGTTGAAAAGAAGTTCAGTTATAATTCTTTCCTTGGGCATTTGGGTCTTTTGCATTCTGTCTTTGATTAGTTGATTTGCTTTGCTCTGTCTGTGCCTATCACAGCTGGAGATTCTCAGTCACTATCTTTGCTCAGGTTTACAATACTGAAAAATTCAAGGAACAATCACAATGGCATAAAAAATTTAAATTAACAAATACTATCTGTGTGCCAAATTTATAAGTCTTTTAAAAGTTTAATGTTCATGAACATTGACTGAGGCTGTTCCTTTACAGTTCAGAAAAGATAAAAATTGAGAGAAAGCATTTATTCAGTTGGGCATGCAAGGGGAGTAAATCTTATTTCATTTTTTTTTCCCCTTTATTGCCTACCTTGAAAATCAGGATTTTTATGAGTTGCCTTTCAAAAAATTCTTAATTTGCTTTTTGAAATGCTGGATTTATTTCTGTTTTTGATGTAATTTTCTTTTAAACTTATGCTTTATTAAAAGATTTAAGAATATCATAAATCTCTAATAGTGTAGCCATATTTCAAGTATTGAATTACTGTGATGCTTTTGTCTAAAGTTGTCTGCTTCTCACTTGCCTAGAATTTCTTCATTCTGCAGGGGTTAGGGGAGATAGGATGGCGCCGAAGTCATTTCACTCTAAGCGAGGACAGCAGCTTCAGTGGCCCAGATGGTGGACAAGATATTGACGACTCTAATCCTGGTAAGTCAGGTTTTTGTTTTTTCCCACTCTACTGAAGTGTGACCTGAATAAAAGGACGAAATCCTGCAAGATTAATAGCAGATTATTTTTTTTAAAAAAAGGTAATGAAAAGCATAGTTTCTTAGAAATTTTAATTCTGTTTGATGCCAGTTTATTGTGATAGTTAAGCTGAAACAATACGATTACATTAGTCCTTAGTACAGCTGTACTGCCGGTGTGAGGGGGCGGCACTCCTCCTCGCCTAATAACAAAAGGGATTCTCTCCCCTGAACAAGACCGTTTTTGGATTCATAGACTTTCTTTTGCCCTCGCTACAAGTTAAATGTGGCAGTACATAATAATTTATGTATGATACTATTGAGCACTTTGGTTTTTATGTCAACAGAAGTTATAAATTTGTTTCTTATGGGGATGTTGAATCACAGTGGGGTTTTTATTGTTTGTTATTGTGCTATTTTTAGAAATATTTGTGATTTCTAGTGAGAGGCGGGTTGGTGGGAATGGGCAGGTAATTGCAGATAAAAAAAACTGAGTATCTTTTAAGTCAAGGAAACAGTATTTCAGAATAGTTTGGTAAGTTTCTTTATTTTATTTGCCTAACTTTGTACTATAATTTTGTATTGTTAGAGACCCTATTTTTTTCCGTTGCTTATGAAGATTAGGGAAGATTTGCTGTGATGCATTCTGAAGATTTTTAGTGATGTTTTTGTTTTCTTTTAAAGTCATCTTTCTTTCTTTGTCCTGGTCCTATGTAGCTCTCACTTCAAGATAATTAAATGTTTTGTCTAGTTATTGCTTGCTACTGTGGAGCGAGTTCTGAAATGAAGTCTTTGTCCATGGAGGATGGATTGGAATGTGCTGCTATATTAGACCACAGTTGCAAATTGATGATGGATTTGTTTTTATCTGTTTGAACATTGGCATTCTAGGTCATTGCGACCATTTTGTTGCCTCAGGATCATAACCTGTTGCCAGCCTTTGGGGAGATTATAATTATTTATTGGTCTTTTGGAGGCAGGAATAATGCCTGCAAAAGGGTTGCTGTCTGAGTGCCTGGCATTTCTTCTGAAGAAGAAGGGTTGTGAGTTTATTAGATGTTTCATAGCCTTCTTCCCCATCTCAGGAAAGATCAGGGTTTAGTTTTTGATTTTGCTAGTATCGATTTATTTCCAGCGAGGGTTTCTTGGATGGTCAGTTCCTTTGTTGGGGTAAAAACCCTCAGTTTGTTTGTTGTCCTTAATAAACACTGAAACATATAGAAATGATTGCACTTTTTTGATCCAGTGTGGATTGTATGTGTTCTTGATTCTTTGGCACCGAACAAATTCTCAGTAAGCATAGCACATATTGAAGAGAATTTTGCTGAACAGTCTGGGGAATCTTCTTTGGCTACAAATAAGAATGTTAAGGATATTTGGTGGGTTGGGTGGAACAGTCTGTCAGTTATTATTTTAAGGATCCAAACAGTGTCAAAGACAGCCTGTAGTATTCTTAAGCCAGTCTATTTTTATGATAGAGATCAATTAGACTGGTTAAGGACAACCTCTAATGTTCTCTAGCCATTCCTTTCTTTATAGGGAAGAGATAATAGCCAGATGATTATTGAATGGAAGTTCCAACTGAGTTTGCTTATTCAAGAAATGCTCTGGCCTGTGACTAAAAACAGCTTGCCTGATCTACCCAAATATTAAAAAGATTGCAGAAGGAGTGGGTATGACTTCAAAATTGCTGTGCCCTAAACAAAGTGAACAACTTACACTATCCTTACAACCACTAGGCTATACCACCCATTACATTTTTTTTTAGCCTCTTCATAAAGGAAGCTGTCACCTTACAATTTTCGTTGTCTTGATTATGGTGTTGATTTTTAACCACACAATGCCATTTTCTTATAAAATTATTTGCTGTTGATGCAGCCGGACCAGTCATACTTGTTTCCATATACAGTGATACCTCGGTTCTCGAACATAATTCGTTCCGGGAGGACGGTCGAGAACCAAATTGTTCGAGAACCGAAGCAATGAAACCCATAGGAAATAATGGAAACGGGATTAATTCGTTCCAAGCCCCAGAAAATGCCTATTTACTGGCCTAATTTGTATATAATATGTAGAAAAACATGAGTCTCAACAAGAAATAAGAAATAAAAGTGTATTTATTAAAAAAATAATAATAAAATAAAATGTACTGTACAGTACAGTACAGTAAATTGTGTTTCATTTACTGTACCTGTACCAAACTTTATGGCAGGAGGGAATGAATGTGGAGGGAGGAGGGAAGAGGGATGGTTATTGTTTTGAAGGGGAGTCCTCTTCAATAAAAACAGAGGGTAACTGCTCTTCGGGTGTTTCTGTTCTCTGTATCTTTTGCTGAGGAGAATCAGAATCTTGCTCTGCAGTTGCTTGTCTGATTTCTTTACGGAAGAATTTGTCAATTGTTTGCTGTTTTTTTCTCCTTTGCAAAATTTTGCGGAAAGTGGACATAACATTGTCATTAAAAATGTTAACTGCTCTATTTGCTACCACTTTATCAGGGTGATGTTGTTCAACAAAATTTGCAATTTCTGCCCATTTTGCACACATTTCATGACTCTCTCCACAAAAACGTGACTCTCTCTCTCTGCACTCACACTGATGACGCAAGCAAGGCGCGCTGGGTCGCTCAACTCGGCTCATCTCGGACGTTCGGATGTTCGAGTTCCAAATATTTGTTCGGATTCCAAGACAAAATTTTCTCGAATTTCCTGGTCGAATACCGATTTGGTCGAAAGCAGGGTTCCCAGGTCCTTGCAAGGTCCTTTTAAGTCCTTTTATATTGAATTTTCGCCGAAAGGCCTTTTAAGTCCTTTTATTTGCCATGCGGTCCTTTCAAATTCTCACACAGGTCCTTACATTTTCTCTGTGACCCTTTTAAGTCCTTTTATCGATAAAATATTACCACAAATTTATTTCCGGAGTTGACTTTGGCGCAAAATACTGACGATTTTTCGCCGCATGTTTGGTCTACACATCTGTACAACACTAGTTGCCCTTCCGTATTCGCAAAAAACACTCTTTTTTCAAAAGGCCTTTAGAAACTTACTCTTTCTTGAACTTTGATCTTCTAGTACTACTGTGCATAGCTCTATTTCTCTCTCTCTTCCCGTCAGAGTGTGTGTGCGAGAGAGAGACATGAACTGACTTTTGTATTACACCAAAGAATGGCTTTCAGGTTTTGCAATTATTATTACTTAGATTTCTAGAAAACTTGGAACATTAACGGTGTGTTATCAGCACGCTAAGGACACTTTTTAAGTTATCTAATCTAAATATGGCAGACAGGCATCAAAATTAACTCTTTGATTATTTATTACTAGAAATACATGTATTTGAGAACATAGAGAAGACCACAGATTCATAAATAATACATCTTTCTGACCACACAAGAGAAAAACTTAAGCATTGATGACTGTCACTTAGGTCCTTACGAATGCATGAAAGGTACTTTTAAGGTCCTTTTAAGGTCCTTTTTTGGCACCATCCCTGATCCCTGGGAACCCTGGAAAGTCAAGGCGTTCGAGAACCGAGGTATCACTGTATACTAAAACTAATTATGGAAACCTGAAAACGTGATATTACAATGTGTTGAATATTTTTTTTATGTACCAGTGATGATTAGTAAAAGAGATAGCTGGGAGTATGACACAGATTTTTATTTTTCTAACAATTTAGGCCATGTTCACTTGACCTTAGTCTTGTTTGGTTTAATCCCAGGTCTGTCAGCATAGATGGAGGTAATGTACATACACATGCACTACATATGGTGGAACAAGCATAGCTACTAGACCCTGTTCTGTTCATTGGTACGCCCCACCCTTCCCTCCACTTGCCACAGCACGCTGTGATGGGATGGCGAAGTTTATCTGATGAATTGCAACAGCTTTAACCTGGCATACCTGGCAGCTAAACCGACAGAAGCCACCTGTTGCCTTGGGTAGTATTGCCAACAAGGTGGAAAGAAGCTGCCTTCTGGTAGCTTTTGATTTTGAGTGTTGGGATGGCGGGCAGATGGAGTGTGCGGAGATGTCGTTGGGAACAGCTGTGCCTGTATTGGAAATTGTAGCTGCTGCACCAGATGTTTTCAGCAGTATTAGTGGGCATCATAAAGAAAAATGTTAAGAGTTCACAGTGAGTTGGTCAAAAGTGGGACAAGTGACTGCCTGCACTCATTTTCAGTTTTAAAAAGAAACCTTTTCAATTTGGCATTACACATAGTCTGTTAAGAGTAGCTGTGGCCTCCGATCCAGTCTGCATTGTTCTTGAAAAAAATGTAATGCCTCATGGTTGGCAAAAATGTTTAATTAAATGCTCAGTAATTAAAGGTGTTTCAAGGTCTAATTGATTTCTGTATTATTGTCAGGATGTGACTTCTCCCAATCTTTGTGACAGTTTTGTGATCATTAGGAAGACCCTTTTTTGTTGTCTATATGACCGAGACCTGCCTCAAAACCTTATAAACCTTATATCTTTCATGAAGCAATGTTAGAATGTGTCCCTCCTTTACACCAGCATTAATGTTGAAAACAGCAAGTGTGTGTGTGTCTACTTGTGCAGATCTTTTTATTTTTCCTCCCACAGATGCATGAAACATGCAGCCTTTTTAACCTTGAACATTTTTACTAAAGACCAAATTGATTAACTCAATTTTCTGGTGTCTTTGGTGGGGAGGTTGATGGCTTTGCTGTGTCTTCTGTAATTGTTCAGTAGTTCTGTGTGTAAAACTACGGACCTGTCTCCATTTTACTATTTTAAAAGGGCTTTATAAGACAATATCTCAGTATACAATATGGGTTTTATTACCCTATCCAGTTATTGCAAGCCATAGTCATTTGCTTTTTTTTTTTAATCTCTCCCTCTTTCCCCCAAGAAAGGAAAAATATTGTGAACATTTCCTGAAAACGACCAAATTACCAAACATATAATACCTGGAAATGATCTTGGCCATTGCACCTGGCTGCCAAATTTGTCAATTGCTGAACACTGGCTGTTGAGGTGGTTAGATACAAAGGTGTTATTAGACAGATTGGAAACCCTTAAGACCAGTAGCCAGGTGATAAACTGTCAGACAGGCAGTTGACCTTCAGTGGCAGCGTACCGATCAGCCAGCCAGCTATACCTAGAGAGTGCTTTTGTGCTGGAGACAACAGGTTTTGTACAGAACACATCCGGGCCTGCCATGTCGTTGAATTTTTAATTAACCACTGTCGCGCAGTTCGTGAAAAGTCACCGCACCCACCACCTTCCACTTCCCCGACCCCTGAAAGCGGAGCCGTCCCTCGCCCCCGTTCCCCCCACATCCCTCAAGCATTAACACAGCGCTTCTGTTACCTCAGCTCCCTACCTCGAGTATTAGCATGGCGCTTCTGTTACCTCGCCTTCCTACCTCGAGCATTAGCACTGCGCTTTTGTTGCCGCTGCTGTTGATGGCGTCCTCTACGCCACCCACGTCCCGATGCAAAAACCGTGCTACAGGTATTTGAAAAAAAAAAGAAGGAATGTTTAGGGTATGTTGGTCTGGGGGTGTTGGTTGGTAGGGAGATCTGCCCGGTATGTCGGTACACCTGTAGTTGTTGTTTTTTTAATTTGTTGTTGTTTTTTCGCCTTTCCTCGTGCAGCGCACCCAAAATGACGGCGAAGATCGGGAAATAGGTGTGGCTGGTGGAAGGGGAGAGCGGATGTGAGAGACGGCTCCCGATGGGGGACGAGACACTTTATTTACTTCAATGATCCATTACATTAGACATGTCCTCGCGTTCTTTGCGTAACATGCAGGATTCAAACCCCCTCCCCTTCCCTCGATCTGACCCCCCTACCCCTTCCCGTCCGTGTCCTTTCCAGTCGCCGGGTACGTGAAAGGCTGGGGGGGGGGGGTTGGCGGGTGTAAGTTATTGTGCCTTCCTGGTGGTGTTGGAACTGCTACAGTCTATTATTTATTGAGAGAGGGAGGGGGATTGTGGTTTGAACGCTGGCGTCCTTTTATTTATTGTGGGATTGATAGCCGAGGTGCTGCCTTTATTGCGCCTCGTAAATCCGCCACTGTTCTAAGCGGGAGGACACATAGTTATGGGGCTCTTGCCTTCTTTGTGTGTGTGTGGGTGAAGTTATTCACCCAACCTCTGCACCCGTCTTTCGCTTGGTGCTTGCCTGCGTGCAGGCTTGAAATTTATAAGCACCGGCAGCTCCTGCCCGCCTTGCCTTGCCTATTTCCTGCTGTGACGCAAGGTGTGAAGCATTAAACCTTCCTTTTGTTAGGGGTCCTGGTAATGGGGTTACAAGTTATGAACCCGATGTGTGCATCGTCACCTTCCCCCACACTACCTCCGTCTGTCTCGCCAAGTAGCGTTTAACTTTCATGTGTCCATTCATTCTCTCGCTCTCTCGCGTGCTTGCTCATCTGCTGTCGCTTGGCGCGCCTTGCAGGCGAGAGAACTGTGGAGGCCGAGGCGAGCAAGGGGAGAGAACGCTAGAGCAAGGCGCGCGATGCGCGAGAACAATACAATAACAACAAGCGACTACTTGGGCTTACAACAAACTTGATGGGTGATTAATGAAAGCCCCAGCCTGCCGCCCGGTGTAGTAGGCGGCTCGATCGATGAACAACCGGTGAAACGCTGTCCGGCCATGTCCGTCTCTAGCTCTGTCTCTCTCTCCCTCTCTCTCACACTCTCTCTCTCACACACTCTCGGTGTGTGTGCTTGTGTCTGTCCGCCGGCCTTAAACTGTGTAATTAGTTCGGCGTGGCCGCCTTCGGGCTATTATCCCCCGGGAGGCTTAACAGCTGTCTCTACGGTTCGAGACTGCACTGTGGGGTTGGGCTCAGTGGTGCAGTGGCAAGAGGGGGAGGGGTTGAAGATGGGGGTAGTAGGTTGAGCAGGCTTTCTCTCAGGAGTGTTGATGGGCTTCGACCTCGACCCAAGGTGGTTGGCGTTTTTGGCCACTCCAAAGCAAATGACGGGGATTTGAACCAGCTGTCTCTTAGGGAGGGGAAGGACTGGAGCAGAGGACGCAGGGTGCTTGTGTAACTGCAGTGTGTTTGACAAGTCGAGTTTTGCAGTACCATTTCTTGTTTCACCGTTCGCATCCCCCTCCCCCCTTTGCTGCCTAGAGCTAAGTAAACAGGATGCGACTATACCTCCCCCCCCCACCTCATACCCCAAAGAAGTTCTGCCTACGGGTGCGCAAGCCATCTTTTAGTTGTTTTGACTCTTACTTTTTTTTTCTTGATTTGGAGAAGACGTGTGTTAAAACCAACAACTAAGCAACTTAGTTGACTCAAAGAGGCAGTTACTAGGTTTGATAAAAATGGATACGGTGGGAACGGGGGTTTCCGAACTGTAAAGAGTATCCTTTACAACCATAGTCACACCTGAACAGTCCGGGAAGTGTTCTTAGCCTGACTTATTAGTACCTGGTGTTAAGTGTGCGATCATTTGACCGCCCTAATAGTGATTATCTCTGAGTACGGCGGGACACCGGATAGCCTGTGGAGTAAGAGGAGCCACAGGTGCGCCGGTTTACCTGTACCAAGGCACCTCACGCTGCCCTACGGAGGCTGTTTGGCTTTGCCAAGGGGAGGCTATCCAAAAAGGAGGGGACGGGTCACGGTACTTGAGCTTGCAAAGCAAACGTGTTAGTGAGCTGCTGTCATCATCTCTCACTCCATCGCTGCCACAGATGCAGGTGATGGTGGTAGTGGTGGTGGTGCTGCTGCCTCCGCCGGATTGACTAGAGGTCAGGGAGGAAAATGGTATCACTGAGCTGCAGCGACTGCATGGTTGTCATAGGGAACCGAGCGGAAGCAGTGGGTCGCCGTAAACAGAGTTGAAGATTGTGTGGTCTCGCTTAGATGACGGAGTAATTGGTCTTTTTCACCTGCCCTTCACGCTGAAGCATTTTACACCTATATTCTGTACCCCTCGTGCGTTCATGACTGTGTGTGTGAGAGAGAGACAGAATGTGCGTAGTTCTAAAGAATGCCACGACTGCATGTGGTTTGGCGTTACCGTGTCGCTACCCACTGCGCGTGCGTGCATGGCAGGCAAGAGTGAAGCTCAGCCGGCAAAATGATTCGGGCCACGAGCTCGGAACGGGGTGGTGGTGGCGGGTGGGGAGACTGGCGGCGGCTTGCCTGTTCATCAATAATGGAAAAAAGCTGCTCGATTAGAACATATTACACACAATCACAGGCCTGCCTGCCCGCTGGCTGCCTGGCCTAGGCACTTGTGATCTCCCCTGCCAGCGCTCTCGTTTTTCGCGGCTCTCTGTGTGGTTGTGTGTATGGATCGGGCGGCTGGCTGCGGTGCTGCGCGCCTTGCTGGCTGCCAGCCGTCGGTCGGTGTGAAGCTCTCACGGGCGAGGAAGCGCAAGGGCCCCGGCGCCTCGGCTTGCGGCGCGGCACGGCACGGCGCAAACGTAGCGGCAACGTCACGACACGGCACTTGGCTCAGAGTGATTGAGGCGCTGGGCAAGCGCAGGCCGTATTGAAGCAGGCAGACGATCCGCCGCTCCCAAGCCCACAGGAGCCTAGCTGTCAGTCCCGGAGGAGAAATCGCCAGTGAGTTAGTTTTTCCAGGCGGCGGGCCCCGTTTCTTCTTCTTCGTCGTCGCATTGTGTTGTGTTGTGAGCGCACCGCGCGCTGGTGGCGACAGGAAGAGAGAGAGAGCTTCCACTGCTACTGGTTGTTGTTGTTGCTGCTGGCTGTGGTGGTGGTGATGGTGGTTAGTACGGCGCGTGCCCGAACAGCTACGCGTCCAGTGCGGTTGCTCAGCGAACCGTGTCTGTGTGTGGTGTAGAAGGTAGCAGTTGCGGACCCCCTCCTCCCCTTCTGTGTGCGCTGGTGGTTGTCTTTACTGCTCCTTGCTCCCTCCCTCGTCAGCGGCCTGTGGTGATGAGAGGTCGCGGAGACACTGCCTGACCGCCGCTCACTCCAGTCCCGAAGATTGGTATGCCGGAGATGGGACAGGCGCCATGGAGTCGTCAAGCAGACAGCTAGAACTCGCGCCGCCAGCAACACCAGCAGCAGCAGCAGCAGGTCCTGTGGCGGCGGCAGCGGTGGTGGAGGTGGTGGCAGTTGTCGTCGCTTCCTGTTTAGCCGCCCCTTGACGCTTGTGGCACCCCTTCCTCCCACCCACAAGAGGACTAGCAGCCACGCGCTTCGCACCTTCGCTATCTCTCGTCTCGACACCCGCTCTTAGCAGCTCGGCGTTTTGTTTTGGGGTAGCTGCTGATGGATGGGTAGGGCAGCATCATGTCGCTCAACAACTTGTATCTGGGAGGATGCCCCTCCTCGGGCTACCTGTTTCCCACGCCAGGGACGATTCCGGCCTACTTTACTATCCCAGGTGAGTGCTACGGTGTATGCCGTTTGTTTACCAGTCTTGTTCGTTTTCTCAGGTGCGAGTTACCAATGATCGTCCAGATAACCACCAATGTTGACGTTTCAGGTAACATCTGGGCTGGTGAGTGATGGCGAGAATGTGATTATAAAACACCTTCCACTGTCTAAACGTGGGGAGTCTAAGGAACGTCTGTTTATATTTGACAAAACTTCCAATGAAATAATTCAGACAAGGGGATATCTATCGAACTTCCTCCCCGAAGTGCAAGTAGATACAAGAATTGTGGTGGCAACTTGTTGAGTTAAACACTTTGTTTGTTTGTTTTTTTTTCCCCTTGTGCTTGCGACTCGTGTTTGTGTGTGTCCGCTGGTCGGCGTGTATAGCCCTCGCATTTTTGCACCTGATTTATGGCATCGCTCGTCACACGACCCAAGCGCGGCGGTTAGTGTGCGAACATGGCCGATACGCCACGCTGACAGCCATGACAAACTCCAGCTCATGATCACCAAGCCTTGCGCTCGCGGCAACACGTGTGGGTCAGTGTAATTGATTGTACAACCTGTTAGTTCTCCCAGATCACCCGCCATTTTGCTGCAGCTCGTAGTGCAAGCAAACGTGGGAAGAATGTCTCCTCCACCCTCGTAATGGCGTTGTGTATGTGGTGTGTAATCGAAGCATACTTCTTTTGTGTCGGGTTAATGGGTAGCACCGATCTCTACTTGTGTGTGAGAAAGAGAGAGGGGTAGGAGGACAGAAACACAGGCGGCGGGGGATGAGGGAAGACGACGACGAGGAAGAAAGACACAGGTGGCGGATATGCTGGCCTCCAGCTCATCATGTTAACTCTCCGCTACGCCTGGTGGTGTGACGGAAATAGATCGACCATTGTCTATAATCTGTCGCGATAGTGTGTCGTCTGACGCCCCCGGGCATGACCACCACTTTAACAGCTCTGTGTTGATAGTACTCGGCTGCCTCGTCTCGCCATGCGGCCAAGACGGGAGGAGAGACGGGGTGGGTGCGTGGGGTAATGTCACGTCTCGTCCCATGCCTAAGGATTTTCTGCACACGATGTTTGCCTTCATAACAGACCTGGCAAGTCTCAACAACCCGCGAGTGCATCTCCGCATCTAACCCCCACCCCTTCCCTCCGCGCCATTTCCCCTGTCCTCCCCTCCTCCTCCCCCACCCCCGTTTCAGTGCTGAGACAAACCCGTCAACGAGCCCAGCAACTCCGGGCGCGTCTGTTCAGACAATGGGTTCTTTTGTGATCCTGAACACGGAACGCCTCCTTCTTACCCTCCCTCCCCGCTTTATTGACACACCTCACTCGTGAGCAGTCAATTTTGCAGCCGTGTTCCTGAATTGTTGATCACCTTTCTGCGCTGAAAGACAGTTTCCAATGGGGATCAGCCCGGCTGTTGAGGAGATTTTTCTGAATTAGCTGGCTCACTCCTGCCTCGCAGTGATAACGTGGGGGTGGGGGTGACGGTGAGGGGGAACTGTGTGTGGGGGGTGGATGTGGTTTCTAGCTAGGGCGGGTGGGGAATGAAGGGGCAAGCAGCGGAAGTTTTAAAGTTTTGACATTTTTGTAGTTTTGACGCATGTTGAGGAGAGAGGGGCTTGCTTCAGCGTTGTTAAACAAAGGCAGAGACTGAAGATTGGGAGAATCGCGTTCTATAAGCAGATAACTTTAAAGGAAAAGAAAAACCAAAACAAAACCACGAATCGTGTAAAAGATACATTACACGAGGACAAGATTCATAACATGGATAAAGGCAGGTCTTTCTGATAACAAATGCTGCACCTGTCTGTCGTTGCGCTCGCGACTGACGAGTGCGGATTGAGTCACGCTTTGCGCCCGTTGTCGGCTAACGTTGACAGCGATGACTTTGGCACTTCGCCTGGCACGGGTAGAGGTGGGAGTGGCTGGAAGAGAAGGTGGTGATGAGAGAGGGGGGAGTGGAGGTTGATGGAGAAGGTCGGCGACCACTAGCCCTCGCTCACGCCCTGGACCTTCCGCTTGTGGCCGCCTCGCTTGTCTTCTGGTTAGAGTAATGGAGTGGAGTGTGAAAGTGGAATGAGAAATTGGTCTGGAGAGAACGGGGGAAGATGAAGCGCAGAGCGTCTAGCTCGCCAGATCATCGCCTACTGTTGCAGAGTGGTGTCGGTGGCTGTAGCAGGGGATGGAGGTGCCAGGCTGGCTGGCCGGCTAGGCCGGTGGGTGGGTAGGGGTGGTTGAGGTCTGCGCCGTCTTTTGTCGCCGAGACGAGAGTTGCACGTGACACGCACGCGGATTTGGTACTCCCACCTCTCCCTCCCTGTCATGCACACGCGCGCAGTCTCACGTGCCTCAGACGTCACGCTGTCTGCATCTCCCTTCATCACTTCCCATAGACACATTCATAAGGTGTGCATACACAGGTAAATCTAGTCTACCCCGCTCTTTTAATTTTTCTTTCAGAAATTTCGCCTTCCTGACGTCATCTGTACACGGAAAGACATGGTCTTGAATAACGGTTTTGAATTTACAATACTTACGATATATTTCAACAATTTGTTCCTACGACAGTTTGGATCTACCACTCTCTTAGCCAGGGGTAGATGGGATTTCTGGTGTACTTGTGGGGTGTGTGGTGCGAGGGGCTGATTTCTGCTAGCTCAAATACCTAACAGTTTCCTGGGCTGGGACAGAGCAGGCCGTTGGTGTGCTTGTGGGGTGTTAGGGGTGGGGCTAGTAATTTCAGGTAGGACGACAGCGTGAGCGCTTGTTGGATAACGCGACCATTGTGCTTTGGGGTATTGAGCCGCAACAGGTCAGTATACAGGGAGATTACCAGCCCTCCATCGCCTTTAACCTTGTGTGCCAGCATAATTTGTGAATGGCTGCCCCGCACGACCTGCCGACAGTACGTATGTAGATTCTGTCCTTGGAACAGCCCGTAATCTTACGCCTACCTGAGGAGACTTTCCCCCTCGGCAGTTGATTGCCTCCTTGACCTCCTCCACGTTCACTGTAGCTTCTCGTGTTGTTATTTCCCCTTGTCTCTCTCTACACGACAGTCATGACATTCTAATTTAACAGCAGCAACATTTGTCAGTCTAACAACATAGGGTCATTACAAAAATCTCTTCGCTAAGCTTTCCGTAGGCGGTGATATTGTAATGCAAACATTTACCTGCGCCGTTTACCTGACCTTTTATTATTTATTTATTTTGAAAATCAAAGGTTGGGGCAATGTCTCGACGAGCTGTGTTGCGTCATGCCGCGTGGTGTCAGGCGAGGCAGGGCGTCTGTGCACCGGGATGTGAGTGTTGTCCCGACTGAGGATTTACCCTGACCTCGGGTCTCGCCGCCCACGGAAGGTTTGATAAACGACACCACGAGCTTTGTCAAGTGGTCACGTCAACAGGCGGGCCAAGGCGCGCAGCTGACAAATGGAAGAGGGCTTCGTGACTGAGGCGGAAGGCTCTCTCTACTCACTCTCGCTCTCTTGATGACGTAGGCTTTGCCTAGATGGAAGGAGGTTCGCTGTTCGGGAAGTAGTCGTTTGCCACCAGACCTTTTGTTCATTGGGATGCAGACTTCGTTTTTTTTTTTTTGCGAGGGGGTGAGGTGGTGGCCACAATACTTTTCGTGCTGTTACTTGAAAGATGGCTTGTAGTCCACGTCAGCGGCTGTGCCGTGTGTGCGTCATCGTGGCCAGCACAACACGAGAACAGTTGGGTCATTTCGTGTATAATGAAACCCAGTTTTCATGATTTGATTGTTTTAAAGTGTGTGAGAGAGAGAGACTGACAAGAATGTCTAGTAGTTGAAGACCACAAGAAAGCAAACCAAAATCCGATAAACCTGACCGATTTCCTCACTAAGTACGTCACGTTGTGTCCCCCACCCACCCCCGGTTCACCTTGCTACCCGAGAATCGTTAAGCTGAAACCCGGCCTGAACAGCACCTTCATACCCGCGGCACGTGCATCTTTGTTTGGGAAGCTCACGCATTTCCTGCCGCAGAAACGTAGATGGTGAAGCTGGTGTTAGTATTTCATCTTGTTACGAGCACTAGCACCTTCTCAAGTACACCTGTTCAACAGAACTTGCTCTCTTTGACGGGTGTTTGACAAGCGGGTGGGCGACCTTGCAGTGTCACCATAAACAGATCTTGATTGACACGCGGAAATGATGACCTCGCGTTGACATCGCGAAGCTTGTCAGTCCTGGCCTTTTATAGTACACTTATTATACCCTCGCGTGTGTGTCACGTGGTGAGGAAATCCCAGTTGCCTTAGAAGCTTGGTGATGTTAGGGACGAAATGCACCTGCACTAAAAATGGCGTTGGCAAAGCACTGAACTCTGTCCCCTTGCCCCGTCTCTAACCACACAACATTGCTTTTTGTTTTGTTTTTATTTTTTACCAAGAGTCGCCGGGTGCGGCGATGGCTGGCCGTGGAGACGGTGGGTTGGCTGTGCAAAAGCTGTTGCAGATATCGATCAGCCGGCCAGGTATCAGCCAGCACTTCTTGACGGTTGTGATTGACACGGGGAGGCGTGCGGCGCATGTGTAGAGAGGAGAGACATACCTGGTCACGTGACACCGCCATTCCTCAGGAAAGTCCCGTCCCATCACTTGGCGATAAATAATGTTAATAGCAAGTCGCTGTAAGGTAGGTGAGAGGCGTAGGCGAAGGTTAATAGCACGGAGAAGCGGTTCGCGACTTTTCTCTCTGACAATGAATTCAGCGATAATGATATCGATTCTTTTTGCCGAAGCAGATGAAACGATAGGAGTTCCCGCACGTGTGAAAAGTTCCCGCAACCCCCACCCCCTCCGGAAAGGAGATACCGGTAAATCGGAAAAAAAGATACCCGAACATCCTGGCAGCTTCCCGCGCCAGTGGCGGGGCAGAGCAGGGTGTGCGGTGGTGGTGGTGGTGGTGGTGGGGGCGGGCTGTGGCGGGGGAGAGTACAGAGACGTGCGTGTGTTGACGCCGTGAGCTTGATTGCGAGATTACCAACAGGGTATGCTCGCGTCGCGCAGACACCCAACAAAGCTCGTCTCTGTGTTTCCAGTCTTTGCTGCCATGTGAAACCCAGAAGAAGCCCAGCTTGGGCAGAGGTCAAGGACGCCAAGAAGTGATGCTAGGCTCCGCAAGCGACTGATTTTTAAACCTCACTTTTGAAACATGCAGACAGTCTTTAAATTGGTTCTTTTATGGTGGCCTCAAAAAATGTAGTGTTGTGCTGTTTTTTTTCCGCACATTACAGTGTTTGTGAAGATCTGTACAACTAGAGTAAAAGTGCCTCGCTGAGTGATACCCACATCTTTGATGAAAGGAGAATGACAAAGGTAGTAAGTATTAATTTTATTTTGCCACCAAGAGGGAATTTATTGGATGCCACTGTTTTTATAGCGTCCTGTTCGTCAGTCAATCACTGCTGCGTTCTCTACCTTTTTAATTTGCAGCTTTCTTCATCTCTACTGTCACTCTGCATCCGCAATGCCGTCTGTGGGCTTCCTGTCTTCACGTCGTCGCCCTTCTCCTGTTTCCACTTCTCGGCTGAGTCTCGTGCCTTTGCCTGTCGTCAGCGACCATTGTCGCTGTCACTTGGTGCTTTCCGATTGGTTTGGTTTTCTTCCTATTTATCTGCCGTCATTTACACGCAAGCCACCTTGTTTATCCAACCCCTCTCTCCCTTCGCAGACGGTGACTGCGCTCCCTTCCGGCGCTTCCTGTCTTTGTCTCGCCGTGCGTTCTTGTCAGTTGGTCGTTTCTTTTAGATGCAACTTGCATTATTGCAGATACTCCCTCCGAAGAATGCACTCTCTCCTATTTAAAAAAAATAAAGAAATTGTCAGTTGCGTTTGTGTGTTCGGTGTTTTTTTTTTTTTTTTTGCTTTACACTTATTGGTCTGATGGTGATTTACAGATTTAGAGGAATCTCTTCCAGTGGAACTATAAAATCTTTCGCTATAATTTTTCAGGCTTTAAAACTGTAGGATTGCATGCGAATGATAGCAGGTCCACTAACATTCCTCCTCATCGAATTCATCAGCAGCAGAGTGCTGAAAGCATATAAACCCATCTGCAGCACGACTTCTCTCTGTCATGAGCCACTCGGGTGGGTTGGCAGCCTCGTCTGCACCATCAGTGTTGTGATGGAGTCGAGCTTTATCTCGGCAAGTAGGGCGCTAAACAAGGGAAGCAGACATTTCGCTCCGATGCTGGAAAACGGTGGCACTTCGCAACGGAGAGAGCAAAAGGGCTCAGGTGGAAGAGGGGACAGAAAGACAGGAGGAGGAGAGAGAGAGAGCGTGGATCCGGCGAAGACAGAATTGGCTGGGAAGGTCAGTTGAGGGTGGGGTTCAGGAGACGATTGTGCTAGGAGGGAGGTAATCGACTGGTGTAAAGCGAGTATGCGTGAGCTGCTATCTGTCGTCTGTGTATTGTTCAGGTGCTTGGGCAAACATGTTGCACCTGTGGCTTTTTCTGCGCCACGTCTTAGGGTCAGGTGCTGCGAAACATTTCTCAGCTGGTCGTTAAAAGCCAGTCGGCGATACAGAAAAGGCTCAGCTTTAAAAGAGGGAAAGGAGTTAATGTTTCGCTGTGCCAGGGTCTTACCGCTAGATATCTATATTTAGCCATATTGACCTTTTATTGTAGCGCTCAGTCATTCCTTTTCATTTTCGAGGAATAGGGTAGGAGAGGTAAAGTGATTTTCTGTTTAATTTACTTGTACATCTTAATAGAGTATATTTGTCTTGTGAATCGCGAAAGGTCTCGTGACAAAAACCCATCTACCATGCTTCTCTTGTCATCGGGGCTGTCAGAAAACAAGCTACCGATGGTCCCCATCTATATTAGGAGGTCAGTATATCGGTAAATCAGCAGCCGTTAAGCTGTGCAGACGTGGTGGAGGGAGAGATGGAGCTTGGCAAGCTACGACGACGACGACGATGACGATGGTGGGCCCAGGTCGGGTGCTAGGACATGGAGAGTCTGCTTGATCGCCACGAGAGCTATTGATCGCTAATCAGTGGCAGTCGCCCAACGCTCGCCACAAGTGTTCGGGCGGTCGCGTCGGTCGTCGATTCTTGTCCCCCGCCTCCTTCCCCTGTCCGACCCCTCCACCTCGCGCCCATGCCTGCGTGGTCAGCCTTGTGGAGCCTGCGGGTTGCGGTGCAAGCGCGTGTTCCTCCCCTTGCCTCCCCCTGGCCGTGTCTAAATGTCACGTCAGCGGAGACCAGAGGGCGCGCGTGTTCCAGGCCAACAGTTGTGGCGAGGCCGCCTCTCGCCGTTGAGCAGCTTGGGGCGCGCGGCCGGCCGAGGCATCGATCTGAGCAGAGGATAATTGCGCCACCAAGTCGAGCTTTTGATCGCCGGTGCAGCTGTAGCTGCAGGCTAAAAAAGTGGTGGCAGACAGAAATTTCTCTCTCACGGTGTGTTTTCCCCCGACTTTCCTTCCTCCCCCACCCACTTTGTCTGTCTCTCTCACACACACACACTTTGTGGATTAGTCAGATATAACCCAGGTGATAATACAGCCTGTCACATTTTTGCACTCTCTCGTACGCATGGAACGGAGACAAGCAGGGAAAGCAACAGTTCTTACTAACGATCAATGATGGAGACACTCAGAATGGGCCGTTGTCGTGTTTACAACACATAATCAATCTGTCGCCTCTCGCTGGCAACAGCAAACTCAACACCTCGTCCTCTGGGCGGGTCCTTGCAGTTGGCGTTACGAAATCGCTTTTGTGTGTAATGGGAACATCGATGACACCTGGGCCTGCTCACCGGATCTTTGTTTTTGCCGGCAGTGTGCTATCACTTACCCCTGGATAAAAGGCCGAGGGAAAAACGAGACGAGTGTATGGGGTGGTTACTGTGCTGGGCCACCAAAGGCCTCCACATCGTGTCTAGCGTTAATCTTCGTGGAATCCAGTCGGCCACCCTTCTTGACTTGTCAGCGACTGAAAATCGGGGAGTAAGAGGGGAAAATCGGGCGGAAAATTGCGGGAAAATGCCCTTATTGATCTTCATTCTAGTTGAATAAGAGGAGGGTTATAGGAAGTTTTTTATTTTAAGTGGATCTATTGTCACTATGGCCAATAAGGGCAAAGTCTGCATATTGGGCGGTCATCTGGCACAGTGACTGGAATATCCGCAGGTTTGCAGAATAGGTTTAGATTGCACGAGAGGAACGGTCAGCAAGCACCGATCTGCTGTTCTCACATCTTTCAACAACAGGCAACACGAGTGAGACCAAGCCCACACAACTTGGCCACTCGGGAAATGGAGGTGGGGGTAGGTGGGAAAGGAACCGAAAGAACAAGCAGAGCAGGAAAACAAATTTACGTCTGTGTCGTGAGTGTGGGCCATCTGCCGGCGTTTTTCTCAGGAAATTACACGTCAACTAACCTTGACTTATCGGCTGATTTATTTCTTTGTTGTTGGATGCAGTTCGTTCAGCAGTGGTATTCCTCAAGACTGGACGCCTATTATCTCACAACATACCGATGCTGCATTGGTTGTTCACATACCGTAGTTGTGCGTGTGTGTGTGAGTGAGAGTGAGTGAGATTTTCCAAAAAGGTTCAGCCACCCTTTCAGATTAGAGGGAAATACATTTTGAAACATTAATATCGTAATCTCTTCATTTCTTTTTTACACATGTGCCCATACCAGCATGCATAGTTGCACGGACTGACACAATTATACACCTGTGTACGTGTGCTGGTCAGTGAGCTCCAGCATCCATTGTCTTGAGGTCTCTCTAAACTCACATCCCAGTCGTGCTACGAAATCAGCCTGTTGCTCCGACAGTAGCTTTAACGGTAATTTATCTCACCTCGTCATCCCATACAATTTTGCACATAATATACAAAAGGGAAAAAAGAAGAGCAAGGTGGAGAGCGGAGGATTTATTTCTCTGAGAAATCACACGTTTCCAGAACTGAGCAGTTTTCGTTCTAGTGAATGTTTCCAGAACACTTAAGCGGCGTGAAGGAGACTTTGCCCGCAGACAGCCTCATAAACAACGGCGATGAGGTCCACACCCTGGGCATCTGGCTGCCGACAGCACAAGGAGCGCAGCGGCCCCGGCGATTGGCTGCAGGCCTCGGTGTCAGACAAAACCGCTGCCAGTCGCTTTGCCTGGTCCTCCCTACCCTGCACGCAGGTGACACTACACCTGCCGGCATCCCAGTCCATTAGGAGCTGAGGAGTTCTGTCGAGGAGCCATAAACATGCTGTTTAACCAAAGGTTTTTTTTTTTAAATCGAGAGCACAAGCGGAAGATCTTGTGAAAGATGGCTGTTTCCTCGGAACTGTTAGCGTTGTTTGAAACCGTCAGAACCTCGTATCTTGTCACAAGCCATGCGCCCGCGCATTTAATTGTCATCGACAGCTCGATCTGTGGGAATGTCAGGGTGGTCTGAGCATTTGAACTGAGGCAGGGGAGGAAAGGGTAAATTGGTCGTTGGTGCTAACGTCAGCAACGAAGGTTGTATCACGGCGATGGGGTGGAGATGGCTTCTCGTTCCTGACATTACGATGAACACCATTAACCGTATAAACTGTCATCGTGATATTTTGCGCTTCAAAAATAGAAGCTTTGTTTTTTTTTTTTCTGTCTTTCTTTAAAATCCTGAAATCACACGATGTCTCTGGTTAAAAACGCATGCCGAGAGAGAGAGAGCGGCAGCAGAAGGCGGGCGTTAGCAGGAGTCCCTGATCATTAGCTGTCGGCTTCTACAGCCGCGGACTGAAAGGCGAGAGCCGTGCAGTCGCTCGTTTGCTCAGACAGCGGGCGCAGGCTAAAAGGCGCGGGGTCGCGGAGGTTATTGATTGCATTGTTGCCGGCAACCCTGTTGCCTTTTCCCCGCAAGACGACGTATCGTCAGCCATCTTCCCCGAGCGCCGGGGGCCTTGCTCTGGCGGGCCCGGTGCAATTGATGTCTCTCAGCTTCCTCGCCCAGACACTCTGGTAACAACTGGCACCGGCAGCACCAGGCCAGGGGCCGCCCAGCGGGACCCACCGCGCCTCTTCTTGTGGCTGATGGCTGCTTGTTCAGGGGAAGGGGCTTGGGGTGGGGTGTGGGGTATGAATGAAGGGGAGAGAAGTGTTGTCTTACCCGTGTTTTTCTGTGTTGTATGGAGACGTGTTCTGGTGACTGAGAAGCTAAACATTTTTACGCTTGAGTGATTTTTTTAAATAGTGCTTTTTTTTACAAGGGGTTGAAAATGCGCGCACAGATTATTACAAACTATTTTATTTAATTTACTAATGATGTGAGCATTGTCAGCCATTACCAAATAGCCATTGACATCAATAGCATAGTGACTAGAACAGTGAGCTGCAGTTGTAGCTTAGAGGATGTTAGCGGCGAGTTGACTGAAGCATAGACAAGTGGGCTTTGTTGGTGTAGAAGTAGTATTTGTGGTCGTGATCATTGTGTCTGAATGTTTGATTTAGTAAGTTTTAGCTTTTCTGTCGTGACGATGACCGAACGAGAGATACGGAACTGTGACGAGTTTAGAGCCTCTCAGTTGTACCGGAGTGTGGAGACCGTGAAGTGGCGGCCAGTCACACGGTCATCCATCATGGGTTTCACACGTTTGTGTCATTGTCACGAGTTTTGTCGCAAGTGATTTAAATCCCGAGTGGGGCCTCAACCCAAAGAAAAAAACAGCAAGTGTGGATTAGTTTGCTGTCGTCACAACTTTGGCTTGCATATTTTCTAGTCTGTGCAGTTCCGGGCCGGGGGCGAAGACGTGGGTTAGTAGAAAACATTCATCGCTTTGTGTGCTTTTATTTTCCTCAGCAAGGTGTGTCGTCAGGATGTGACACCAACGGCCTCCTTAACTTTTTCACCCCTGAAAAGGATTAATAAAGATATAACCGGACACGAGGTGACAGGCTATTTTTTTAAGTATCGTAAAAAAGGTGTCAAATCCAATCGCTTACTGGATTTAAAGTTTCTGGTTAAGTTGACCCATCATAGAGGGAGGTAAGTTGACGACAGGTGATAGATGTGTGCGAGATTATGATCGATAGGTTTCGCTCTATGCAGAGAAGTTTGGATATATCCCTTGGGCTGTGATTATTAAACAAGGGCAAGTCATTGCCTGGAGGTAACGTGGGAACTCAAGGAAAAGGGTCTTGTTTCCGAAGTTATAAAGCGATATCCAAACCCCACAGATGTTTTACCCTGGAGCCGTAGTTATAAAGTGGTGTCTATGATACCCTGGAGGTAAAGAAACATGACGCAGTGTGCGCGGGATCAAGGCATCACATGCTAAATATGAAAACAAGATGCTTTTCTTTGGGTTCCTGACATTGCCTTGGGGAAACGACTTGTTCTTGCTCCGCAACTGCGGTCCCGCAGGGGAGGTTATTAGAACAAGGGAGGTGATCCCGAGCCGGTCGTGTCGGGATAGCTTTACCTTTGCTGCTGACAAGCTGTAGCAAGAAAAGTTAAATACTAAAAACTGTTGGGTGGAATCATTTCGCGGAAATGGCAGAAGCTCGGCGAAAAGCGAGATTCGGCAAGTCGCTTGACGCCCTCCACCAGACCGGAACTAACAAGTTTTGGCATCTGGCGAACTATGTTGACTGCGCATGAACTGCTATTGTGACTAGTAAATAAAGTCTATGACACATTGTCACTCGTGTGTCAAAATCGGGTTGGTGCGGCGACAGTAACTTTAAGAGACTGAATGGCTGTGGAAAGAAATTGTGTCCGGATAAATCCTCAATCCACAAACGAACTTACATGCCCTTAACTGAAAAATGTCAACAATTTTTCGTTTTTAAATTAATCAGATTGTGTCGTCAGCGTGGATTTGTGTTCGTGCACTCGCCAGTGTGAGCGAGTGTGAAAGATACATCAACGATCAAACATTTGATAAGAAACGAATGAGAAATCAAGTGAATTCATTGTAATAATAATTAGCAGTTTCATGTCAACCATTGTTGACTCCCTGCCAGGAAAACTCGCAATATGACAAAAACAACGTAGGCGTCTGTTTGTGGCGTGTGTGTGTGTGTGCTTGTGTCTATATTAACGAAGTTCTAGGTGGGTGCGTGCGTGTGTGCGTGGAAGGAAGTGAGTGGCTCAACAAGTCATGGCCATCTATTGATTTGTTCCCCCCAACACGCACTCGTTACACTCTGGACGCAAAACGATTATTTCCCAGGCACAGTTCTCTCTCTCTCATGTCAAACAGACACGGGTTGGAGATTGTCGATAAATAACCCGACCCTATACGTGCTTTTGATACCTTGGCAAGGTGGCCGCTGCACACACACACACGCGGGCGCGCGCGGCGGAGGATCAATGGTAGGTAAGCTTGTCGCACAGCATGGCGCAGCCTCGCACTCCTCCTTGGCCCTGCCGCACGCCGCACTCAGCCTCGGCTTGTCTAGTGCCATCTCGATCCCTGCACTTTCCCGATGACTCACAACGTCCGCAAGGATTTGATTAGACATATTAACCCTGCCGTCGTGTTTGTTGAGAAACGAATGCATGACATTCTTCCTTCTGTTGTAGTGAACTAAGTACGTTAACTCCATTTTTTTAACTTTAAAAATTACCTCCCCCTTATAGAGGTGTTTGACGATACCGTTGACTCATGTGACATTATATATACATCGCGTGTTATATTTATACTGTACGGTTAAAAATGTCGGACGTGGGAGAGAAAGGGGACGGAGATTACCTTTTTAGCATTTCAAGCAGTTGAGAATGAGTACACCTTACAAGAAGCCGACTCGATTGTTCATGCCTACAGTTATGTCGTTGATAACTGTTTCTAGGAATTACACATCGGTTTTATCCAGGAATTGTTTGATTAGCGATTTAGCTACAACATAAACAATAAATTATCCAGTAAAATAAGCAATAAATTATCCAGTAAAATAAGCAATAAATTATCCAGTAAAATAAGCAATAAAGTATCCGGTTTGTACGTCAGAAAAGACCGTCCATGATCGAAAATTAAGCCAAAAAGACTTTGTATTGAAGTGTTAATAATTCTCTAAACGTGGTTTGTCACAAGTTTAGAAGCACGGGGCTGTGGAAGCCCTGAGACTGTAGTTCTGTGGTGTTAATCACTGTATGTGTGCCACTTGCACTGTTTTCCCCATGTCGCATTATCTTGTAGACAAGCAACATAATCTTCACTGGGTGCTTTAAGGAAGCTCTCCACTGAGTCGCCGGTCGTTTTGTCAGTCGCACGTAAAACACAGATTGTGTGGGCACTCAAATAACCAAAGTCGGTTTTCCTGCCTGCCTTTCTTGAGAAAAAAAAAGTTTGTTTGAACTCGTTGTAATTCGATCGGCAGAGAGCGGGAATTAAAAAAACAAAACAAAAAAAAAAAAAACAAACGGGAGAATATTATTGGAGGTGTGGGGTCTCGAGTAAAGTTATTGAGCTAATTTATGGCAAAGCTTTTGTTTGGCCGCACAGCTCGACAGCAGTAGGAAGGGAGGAGAGGGGGACTGCAAAGCGAGAGAGAAGAATGGGGGAGGGTGTCGAAATGTGAGTAGTATGGTGGTTATCAGGTAACGCTGATCAGCACATTGCGCGTGCGTCACAGATGATGAGACGATGGAGGAAAGGAGCGCTGGAGTTGTAGGCCCGTGGCTTGGGACAAGATGTAGGCAGATATGTCACATGTGCCATCTTCCTTTACACGTGCGCGGAAGCGATTCAGATCGAGTGACGGCAACGCGTTACCACGAGAACTGTGATGCCAAACAATACAACAAAAAATACTAGACAAACCCCAAAACAAACAAAAAACGGTCGGAGTAGGATGCTTGTAGTAAAACAGTTAACGGCAGCTACTCGATCCGCTGTTGTTGATAACGACGATGCCAGTAAAATTGTAAAATCTATATTACATACGTTGTCCATTAAAAAAAAAGTATATCTTCATAAAGAAAGGGTTACCAACGCATAGTTTTATGCTTGATTTAAAAATTTAATTTATTAATTAAATCTTTAGGTAAAAAATTTAATGAATGAACAAAGCTGCCAGAAAAATAATGGACTAAAATATACATCGAATAATATAAGTAACTAAAAGTAAAAAATAACTAATAGTAATATAAAAGTAAAACAAGTGTGTGCATATATAGGAGAAGATATACGACTTTAATTTTCTCTTGATTTTTTTCCTCAACAGTAAGAAAAAATAGTTGTATAATTTGCTAACAAAGTGTTTAAATATTAAGTGGAAAAGTAGGGAAAAAATAATAGTGGAGATTAAAATTTAAAAATCCAGTCGCTAAAATCTGAACATCTTTAAAAAACTTTTTACGCTTGGATGAAGTTTTGCTTGACAGATTGGTATTGTAAGAAAATGTACAACGAATCTTAAGGGCAGATACTAATTTCACATATATCTACTAATAAAGGATGGTAGTGGTCACGGCACGTGGCGGCTCTTTCCTTACAATTCCTCATCCGGTGACGTAGAGCGCACGTTTCCATGGCGCTGTTGCCGTACCCGTACCCGTGGCACCACCGCGGACTCTAACGCCCTCCCTGCTGGCGGAAGGTGGCGGGCGCCGAGCATCGCCGTGTAGCAGAGATGAGGCGATTGTAACACACTGCGTGTTTACTGTCGTTGATATTTCCCTCGAGGGCAAGCCTCGTTTTTCAAGCTCCGCTGGCTGGCGTCACACTATCGCAGAATGTGTCTTTTCAGCCAAGTGTTTTGCTAACTTTTGGGGCTGGCATTTCCCCCAGTCGCTGTGATGCGGGCCCCAAAGGTCAAGCGCACAAAGGCAGGTATGTCACTTTGACAGACTGCAACCTGCATTTGCGTCGTCTTGGCGCTCGCACGGGTGGCATACGGCGAGGCTGTGTTTCCACCCAGAAAGACAGCAGAACTCTTTGTTTCGGATGCATGAATATTGATGGGAGGAAAGACTATGGTACGCGTCCCGTGTGTGTGTGTCGTTTGCAGAGTAAAGGGTCCTGCACCTTATTTGCTTGGGGCTGTTTACCGTGCTGTTCAAGTGTGGGCTGGTAGGGTGTGAAGAAAGATGGGACATATCATGATGCAGCGGCGTCGGCAGGAAGGGGGAGAAGTTGAAAGTCTTAATTGTTCACCTCACTCTAGCTCCACCCAACGTCGTCGAGCTGCTACACTTTGTCTTTTTGGCTCTTTGTTATCTCCGGAAAAATGTCATTAAAAGATACGACATAAAAGCACTGCAAATACACTAAAAAATATTAGCACACCATACAAACATTGAATGTACATGCATGGCTGTTGTACTGTCGCCAATCTGTCTACACGCCAGTATAAAATCCATTATAGAAAACAATATTCAAGAGAACTTATCTGCAGGAGGAAGGGAATGGGCGGAGGGCTTTTCCTAACGATTTCCACCCTCCCGTCCACCCCTAAAAAAACCACACACACCTGAGTACAGGTGTTCCCTGGCAAAGCAGTCCTCAGTTGACTGTACAGGCGTTTAGGTCACAACCCTCACCGTCCGTCCCCCCCCCCACACACACATTTTGAAAACGCGGTTGATAAATATTTTCCGAGTATTGCACCCTGGGGATTGTTTTGATAATTCTAGCAGCCCACGACAGCTTTTATTGTCCCACTGGCCTGAAGTCGCGAGATGATAGGGGCTTTTGTGGGTTCGAAGTACAAGCACAGACCATCGCTTGTGTTTATTGCTTTAAAAACAAACCCCAAAACTTGTGCAACTGTTTCAACCCACCTCATCTCCCACTTTTTTCGCCCCCTCCTCCCCTATACTTCTATTATGCACACTATGTGGGCGTCCCCCCCATTCCCCCATCTTACGTTCGCACACGGAGGTATCGTCTCAGACATGAGGCAAAGGTCAGATATTTACGAGCTGTCGCTCAGCTGAGACATCGGTGTCGGAGTAAGCGCATTTGCATTCCACACGTTAAAAGCGACTGGGCCGGGGGCAGGGGCAGGGGCAGGTATCTGGAGTGACGAGCGTCAGACGAGACAGCTATTAGATACCCTTGACGACCTCACTGAGCGCTCAAGTAGTAATGACGCTTCCGCGGAGATAAGGTTAACCTGGGCTACCTTGCTCTGGTGCAGCCAGTAGCGGCGGCTAAGAGAAGGTTGATAGGTTGGCTCCACTAAATATGTTGGCAAGATAAAGCGCTCATCACCTGATTACTTGGTGACGAGTAGGAAGTGTTGTGTGTGCTTCTTCAGTGCACGCAGATCGTCGCACTGCATTCAGGGTAGTTGGCGCTGAACTAAACACGTCGTTAAACGCTGTTGACCCTGTTAGTCTCCTGTATGCGATATGAGCGAGACTTTGTTCCCCTCCCCCACCCCCCTGCATTTTCACTAAAGATCCGTCAACGTGTTTATAATCGACTCTAGTCAGAACTGTCTTTTACCCACCACCCACAACAAACTTCTTTCCCTCTTATTTTTCAACAAGTTTTTCATTTCTGCCGAGGTTTTGCACACACAACAGGGTCGTGACCGCTGGGTGGTTAAAAATAGCTAACACCTCGACGTAACGCGGTTGGTGGGTGGGGGAAGGGTTGTTAGTAAAACACCGCAGGACGTAATGGGTAGGTACCCCGATAGAACCCATTGCGAGGGACTCTTGTGTGCGTGTGTGTGTGTGCGTGTGTGTGCGTGTGTGTGTGTGCCTTGACGTGACGGGCATGAAGACTTGCTGACAGCGGGCGAGGATCACGGCTGACTGGCGCTGTACACACAAGCCGGAGATTAAACGACAGATAAACTCTGAGTGGAGCGTGAGACACTATCACCTTTCATCGTAGTTTTTTTTTTCTTTCAAGTTTTGGTGTTTCTTCCCTTCGTTTTAATCTTGAGTGCGAGATCCTTGATAGCTGCGTCATTGTGACACTTCACCTTTGTGGGAAGAGAAGCAGGAACACGTTTGGGTAGTAAATATATTATTTTCCTTTCCTAGGGGCATACTTCTATTGTCGGGAACTTGCACCCGCATCATGTGCTTTGCAGCAAGCGCCAGGGAATCAATTTTTTTGTGAATAAATTGATAGACATCTCTTTGTCTGAGAGCCGCCGTGCCCTTCCTGTTGTCGCACCCAGCATTTGTAGCTATGATCAGTGTATTGTGTCATCAGTTTACTGGTGGAATGCTGGTCTGGTGCTTACAGTGGCTTTAATGTCTTAACAACGGTTCCGGCATTCCGGTATAGGATTTAATCACGGGTATAGGTGGGACGCCTCGTCCACTCCCACCCCTCTTCGCCACCGTCCGCTCCGGTGCACGACACTGCGACTGTCGCAGCGAAAGGACCTTTTACATACTTGGCTACATCGGCTTAACACAATTTATTCCAACCACAACATTGTAGTACCCTTCTCACATCATTTGTTACTACAATAGCACACGAGTCTTGCACAAAGCTCGCAGAGTGTGATTTATGGCAAGGTCTGAATCACCTGTTACACCGTTAATGCTGTGGAGAGGACCCCAGAGACACGTCAGCAGACATGAACAAGAAATACGACCATTTCGGTGAAATCACACCACGCTAAAAATATTCTGCCTCTTAAACTAGAGATGTCTCCACTACTGGTTGTATTTGCATTTTTCGCTTTCAAAGTTACTTTTGTATCACTGTAATTGTGTGTGTAGATATGAACTTATAAGTGAACAAATCGTGAATAAATAAATTACTGCTAAAACTTGATAGGTTTCAAAGTCCGCCATCACCTGAGCGTGCATCCCGTTGCTGAAGAACAGCTGCATGACGTCACTAACGGCCCAGGTCGTGGCGCTGTTTTATAATGGCTGGCTGCTGTGGCGTAGTGTGTCGTCTGACGGTGCTTCCCGCCGAGGACACAACGACGGCCATGTGCACGTGGTGTCCGTTCGCACCGAGTGACATCCCCAGAGAAACTAGCACCACGTATGATTCGTGGTAACAGGTGTGCAGCACCGCGCGCCTGGAGTAATCACCCGGTTGTTACCGCAGGAACTCGTTATTGTTGCTGATAGGGCTGCACGAGGGAGGGAAGTGCGTCTTCAGCATGGGGTGACTAGAAAGTCGCTTACATAACGTGTCCTTATTTGGTGTTTTGTTTCTCCTGCTCTCCCTTCCCTTAACCCTTTGTATATTACGTGGATGTGGGAAGAAAACTGTAACAATTAAACTGTAAATCCTTTACCAAACTTTCAAGCGTTCGCCATATTTGTCTAATTAAGAAGGGTCTCCACGTGTGAGATTCCATTTCCCAGCAAGTATGTCGTAGATAGACGGGTTCTCTTTAGCATTCTCGTCTCCGGAAAGCTAGCTGGGACAAGGAGTAACAGCATCCCGCTAAGCTCCCTGTTTTTTGTTTATTTGTTGTTGGTTTTTTTTATACGACCACTTAAGCTGGCTGCTTAGCATTAACCATCTGCCTAGCGCTGAGTACAATTTATTATTGTGTCTAACCATGGTAAACAAGTCTGTAGCCCACAAAACTCAGTACCTCGAAGCACGCTTCATCTTCAGCAAACACTTCGGGGTCAGTTGTGAGCATGGTTCTTGCTCCTGTATTAAATTGAAGGGCAGGTTCTTTGTGGGAGGAGGGTGGGTGCATGGCTGGCTCCTGCCGCAGGACGTTGCGAGGACGTTGGTCTTCTTGTTGACCCTGCGTGGCATGACTAGACAGCGAGCTGTGTTAACGCGGATGACGAGGGTCAGCGGGATTTGGGGCATCGCGAGGCTATTAGAATGTAGTCGCGGTATTGTGAAAGTGTCTTGCGCGACATGCTCCCCTCTCGACAGAACTCTCACAGAGAGTCGATGAGAGCCAAGACGACTTTAATCGATGTTGCTGATGATTTGGTAAAAAGAGTGTGTGCACAGGGATGAAAGAAAGCGCCAACGATCGAAAGATAAGCGATCTGTGGTGAAGGCCTGGCGGTTGCGAGGTCTTGAGACTGGCAGCATTATCATTGTGTTATGATTAAGTTCTGTGTACTCAGCCCAACGGCCAGTCGATGTTCAGGTTGATTTGCTCCAAGGGTGGGACTGGAGAGGGTCAAGCGAGGGCCGGTGGAAGAATGTTGGTGTCTAACTGATGTCAATGGATGCAAACACACACACAAAACCTACCATTAGGCCTGCGGTGCCAAAGGTCACACAACACGATGACGAGAGTAGCGTGGTAAGCGGTGAAGGTGGCAGGCGAGACAGCCGTTGAGTATGACGTTGCGACAGAGAGAGAGAGAGGTGGTGGTGTGAGAGAACAGACATGATGAACGCTCCCATGTCAAGCAGAGAGATAGGAGGTGAAGAATCGGTTTCAAGGCCGCAGGAACCGCAAATGAAACTCGATCCTATTTCAGGCGTTACTGTTTTGACCCTGGGGTCGGGTGGGGTGTAATTCATAAGCGTACCGTTTTTCTTACTAGACACCCACCCGTCCTCTGCAAGCGTTTTTTTTTCCCCAAGCAGGTTATTCGCTCGCCTTAGGTACCGACCGTGGGAAACTGCTGTCTGTCATACCCGCCTCTGCCTTGCGTGGACCTTTTTACGAATCCGGATTCTCCTAAGAGCACGACCTTTTTCTTTAAAGGGTTGTGAAGATTGATGCCCAGACACATTGTCTCCAAAACACCCAGACACCATCACCACCATTCTCTTTCTTCTTCAATCATTACACTCGAGGTAATCCAGAGCGCGCAAAATGGCGGCAATGGTCTCTCAAGCACGACAGCTGCGCAGCACGTGCTTGTGGTCATTGCGCGTGTCGACTGTGGACAAGCTCTTCTCTAAGACTGTTAGGATAGTGCAAACGTTGTTTTTCTTTCCCTCCACACCTCCCCGTCATGCATGTGCGCAAGCCGACACGCGTGCGTACACACGCACGTGACTTGCCATGTTTCGCCACCGCCACTACCGCGATTATCTCCTCCACCGGGGATGAAGCCGCGCAAGCGACGATGTCGGTGGGACAGGACAGACTAGGGAGGGTGGCGAGGAGATGAGGGAGGAAGGACTCATCAAGCGGGCCTCGGTGGCCCAGTGTTTGCTCTGCCACCTTGTCTTTGTGGCCGCCTTATTTGCAGTGAACACCCCAGATTGGAAATCAATAGGGCCAGGGGAAAGCCACACCGCAGCACTTTGCCCTTGCCTGCTGGCTTGTCTGCCCCTTGTCTCGCGCTAGCGCCGCGCGGCGTCGCCTTTCCACCGTCCGCCGCTAGCCGAGGCTGTACGCGATGGGAGGGGAGGGTGGAGGGCCAGCTGGCTGTCGAGGCGAGACCAACATCTCTTCCTCCCGTCCGTTGTCGGTGACGTGGGAGGGCGCAAGGTGGTCATCAGCGACTGGCAGCAATGGTCGTCAGCTCGCTAGCGAGGCGCTAAGCCTCACCCTGAGCTTGTCACAGAGCTCGGCAACCACGGTGCCTGCAGTCGCGCTCACACCGCGCGAGACAAGAGGGCGTCACTGTCAAGGTGCTCGTTTAGTTGTCCTGCAGTCTCCTCCAGCGACAGGCAGTGCTAAAAGCCCTCGTGGACTTAATGGTAACCGACCGTTTGATCAAGTTCACAGACATTTTTATATGACCGTCGTATACAAATATTGATCACATGTTACACCATATTGTAAGGCGAAGAGGGCCTTTAAGTGTCGTTGGCTTAATAATTAACTCGTGATTTACATAGCGCTTGACGGGTGGTTCGGGAAATCGGGTTATAGTTCTGTCCAGTCGACATTATTCTGGGGGGCTCCTCGCGATAAAATACACGGATTTTTTTTTTTTCTTCCGAAGTGTCTTAACATGTTGAAGCTAAACTTCGCTGAGGTTCCGATGTAAAATTACTTTGGCATTTTCAGTACACATTGTATTAAATGTTCGGCTTTTGTTTTCCATCTTGGTAATGAACTGACACTGCAAAATTCACGAAGAGTGTTTACATGTAAATCTTCTTCTCAAGATTCAACCGAGAAAAGGAAAGAGGAAAGTTCATCTTGTTCAGCGTTGAAGTTATAACACCGCGGGCAGTGTCTGGTTCATTTGTTCTTCCTGTCTTTGTCCTGGGGCTGTTAAAGCCGCCGCATTTCTTATTCTTGGGTGAACATAATAATTCCCTTTATGAATTTATTATGAAGACCGAATTCCTGATAATGTTCTCAGCTGTACAAGAGTCGGGAACTGTGGCGCGTGTAAAGGTTGAGTGTATCCAGGTATAGTTAAGACTCGCATCACAGAGTAAAAGTTGCTGATGTCCAGGCGACACCTTGTCACTGACCACTTATTTCGCTCGTGAATGTGGTCTTCATCGCGGACATCATTTGTGTGTTGGGCCTGTGGTAGTCACGCGTGCGCGCACGCATACACACTGACGGCGATGGTAGAGGTTGTTGTGGTGATGGTGGACATAGTTCGTTGAAGCTGGAGTTGCTCTCCTGATCACTGGAGTAACAACCATCAGACAGATTTACTGCTTTTGTTTCGTTTCCCCTCCAGTGTTGCTTTTTTCGGCGTTCATTATCGTTGACATGCAAAGTCACTTTGCGAGCGAGCCACAGGTTGATGGAGACATGGCAACTTTGACTTAAGTGTCAACACGCGGCGCGATCACAGTCGGGTGGGATGGGCAACAGAGAGCAAGCAGAGAAGGGTTTAGCGGGTAGCGGCGGGGAAGCCGGTTATTGTTTGTCTGTGGACAAACCTGTTAAACCCCTCCTCTTCTCCCTCCCCCCTTACCCTCACGTGATCTTCGGCACAGATTTGCAATTTCCAAGTCGTCGCAGCAGAAATACTTTTTGAGAAGCTGGGTTGATTTTAAAAAAAAAAAACCCATTGGGATAGAATTTAGATGGCGGGGCTGGATGGATTGCATGTGAGTGGGAAGATTGTGAATATCCCTCCCTCCCATCCTCTAGTAAGAGATGTGCATCGTCCCTAGCAGCGCCCCTCGGGGTTAACAATGAACGTGTTTAAGGGCGCGACGGGCTGCAGCGTGTGGACAAGAAGATGGCAAAAAAACCCTGGTCCCGTTCTGTTCAAATACTTGCACTGGCGTGTGATTATCCCCTATTGTTCCCCTGTGGTAGCCGCACTGCTATTGATCCGCGCATGCGCCCTGCCAGCAGCAGCGGAGGACTGTGCTGTCACCGGTGTCGTCTGCTAATGAGGCGCGTGGGCCATGGTGTCACAGCATCGTGGCAGCTGCGCGGCAGTTACAGACCCTTTTCCCGGGCTTTGGCTTTCTGGGGGGTGGGGGAGATCGAAGATTGTCGATGAGGAGCAGAGTAGGTCTAGCGGTTGCGCATCGCAAGGCACGGCGCCGAGGCTTGTGCTGGTAGACGAGGACAGCCTGCCTTTGTCAATGGAACCTTGCATTCCGCCTTCAGCTCCACCGTGTCACGGCTCCCGGGGTCACCCGCTGTTGCTGGGGTCACGAGGCACACAAAAGGTTTGTACACGCTGGCTGTGCACGCAGTTGCCAGGTCCTCACGCGCGTTTGTGTTCGCGAGAAGATGTGGGGAGGGTAAAACAACAACAAAACAAAAAGCTGGCTAGATACCCGAGTATTCGGACGAAATGTTTTGAGACTAAACTCTAGGTACTAGGAAATATTAAATACTTAGCGTCGGAACTTCCGTTATTGAAAAAAGTTATATGGGAGGGGATATCATTCGATCATGTTTCAATTTGCTCTATCCTCACCCCTATCCATATTTGTTATCGTGAGGAACATCTGCGAACATGACTTCTGACATGAATGTTTTGAATATGCTGTCAGGATGGTCGTCCCTGGTGATTTGGCCTTACATTCTTTGTTCTTGGTTGATATTAAGCTCATGGACAGACATGCTGGGGGTCGCCAGCCCTCTGTAAGCTCCTCGATCGGCTACACTTGCCGCCCATCCTCGCACTCTCATAATTTGGGAGAGAAGGTTGTTTTGCTCTCCATTTCTCTTACAACTCGAAGAAGGTTATTTTTGGACGACAACCTGGGTTCTGCGCATCGAGAGTGGCGAGGGAGAAAGAGATTTCCGGTGTAGCGAAGAAGAGCTAACACTAGCTGCACTGGTGCACCTGAGTCGGAACAATGCGCCATGCTTTCCCTGCGAGGCGCTCGCGAGGTGAATCCGAAACTTGGCAGGTGACGCCCGCTAACCTGTTTGTTGATGCAGATGAGGACTCCCCTCCCCTCCGCCCCGCCATCAATCTCCTCTTTCCCCACAAGCTGTGAAAGATGGTTGCAGTATTTTTGTTGATGACGGTCGCCAAAGGTGAGTTGGAAGGAAAGATTCAGCGATTGGTTTTCCAGACCCTTGCCAGCAGAAACCTGTTTTCTCGGCGAGCCTCACAGCTGGTTGAAGAAGCGTGACTGTGGTGTGTAGCAGCTGAAGCCAAACCTTTGGTTTGCCGAGATTGTTTTACTCCAGAACCTCCATTCCAATACAGTTGTTTCTGCAATTAAACGCAAAAGTTTCACTTTTCTTTCATTGTCAGCCTCCCCACAAAAAGTAGAACTCAAAATTAGCCAGAGAGGAATGTTTTTAGCAGAACTGGAAATTAGCCAGATGTGGACCTTCACAAAGTGCGTGTGAGTATAAATATTAGTGCGTGCACCTACGTGTGCACGCTCTTGCGCGTGTGGGTGTGAAGAAGCTGCCTCTCGTTGGTGCTTAATAGAAGCTGAGGAATGGGGTTGTGCACCTGCTGCTTTCTCAGCGCGCAGTGGATGTGCGCCAGTATTTGTCAGCCGGGAGAACTGTCTTAGACGAAAACTAAAACAGGTCTAGGAGGAACACGGACTTAACCCAACCGTCAACACCTCCTCCAACGACTCTCCAACTCCTTCTTTTCTGTCACAGTCCCAGATCCTTTTCTTAAGAATCGTCTCTCTTCAGGTTTAACTTCCCAGTTACTTGTGCACGTCCTTTCACCTCTTGCTTACTGTGGTACTGATTGCAGAGTCGGATTTTTCTGTGATGACAGTCCTAGCAGAATTCTGTACTTAACTGCTTTGAACAGTCGCTCACCAGTGAGACAGGCGCTGCTTATCTGTGGTTATCATCTCTCCCTCTCCCCATAGTCAGGCGTTGGAAAGCAGTCGTTTAGTGATGTACAGCATAAGATGGCTAATTATTTTGAGTACGCTTGCTACAAACATGGATTTGCCTTGTCCGTGAACTTCAAAGCCAGCTTACTTCGGGCCTCAGCAGTTCGTTCTTCTGACGAGGAGAGTCCCGTCCTCGAGTGCTGCACGGATCTGAAGCGCGCACGTGTCAGTTTTTCAGTTAATTGCATTAGTGGGTGGGGAGTGAGAGGGAGGTTATGTATTTCTTTCGTTTTTTTGTTTAGTCTGATAAATGTGGTGATCGTGATGATAATGATGATGGAGTTAATCGCAAAAGGGTCGTTGGCGATGGGGGAGTGACAGAGGTTAATGGGACAAGGGGGGTCAGATCGCGTGTTTGTTTTGATGATTAGATAGGGTGATGGCAGAAGGCTGGGAGGGGCCCATAGCACATGGAGTGTGACATGAAAAATGTGCAGCGAATGCCAGACAACTCGTCCGTATAAAATGACGGAAGAGTTGCTTCTCTTAGACCGTTTCAGGTCGCAGAGCGATCGATAAAGGCGCTTAGAGAGCGAGCGAGATGGCGGAAGCCGGTGTCACGGTGGTGCCATGGTGTCCATGCTCAGTGCTCTTACGCACTGTCGGCGCCCCCCTTGTTCCTCCGGGACAGGCTCTTTCATATTGGTTGAGCGTGATGGCGAGTGTTGCAGTTGTAAATTGCTGCAGTCTGTTGTACTGCTCTAGGGCAATGGGGATCTTACGGATAGATATCGTGTTCCCGAAATTATAGAGCAGTGTCCACGCCCTGCAGATGTTTTTCCCATGGAGCCATTGAAAGATGGCCTGGGGTCACGCATTAGAGTCCGCAGGGTCTGGGCATTGCATTAAGGATATAGACTAGACTAGGCGCTTCTCTTTGAGCTCCCCGCTTTGCTCCATGGAAACGGTTTTGTCGCTTCATAGCTACAGTCCCCGTCGTCGACAACATCCTAGGTGAGCTGAAGCAGAAGGGGGAAAACAGGCAACAGTGGTTGTCTTCCAAGGGTGCCCTTCATTGCATACACTGTTCAGCATTTCTTTCGAGTGATGTGAGGAACGCATCACGACCATCACACCTCCATTTACATCGATGGGAGATTTTTATGCAACCCGCGCTTTGCGGGCGACATTGATCCGATAGCAAGACCTTACCTACAGACTGACACAGAGCTAACGAATATTGAATATAGGCCAGTACTGACAAGAGCTAAGTCACCTTTGGCAGCACCAAAACAGAGCTATACATGAACGGACTACTCTGGAGGATATAACAGCTTTAAATGGGAGCCACCTACTCCAAAGATGGCAGCTGTACAAGATATCTGCATCAGGATCACAACAGCAACAGCGGCAGTTTGCCAGGCTACACAATATCTGGCGCAGCAACACCATCAGTTTGCTACCCAGTACATGTACAAAGTGCTTTGTAGTTCCCATCCTACTGTACGCAGGTGAACATTCTTGCCGATGCGGAAAGGAGAGTCCAGTTATTCCAGAACATATATAAGGAGGCTGATCTTTATACCTACATGGGACTCACAACTAATTAGTTTGAGGAGCGCAGTTGCCACAAGGTGTGCGATTTCCAGCTTGAGGAAAACCACGGACTTCCAGACAGTGGATGTCCTTAAGATAACTTTCTGTTACTTAAAAAAAAATCTTTTTAGTCACCGTTTCTGCCCAATAGTTCCCTCTACCTAATGTAGAAGCCATTCCCCCACTGAGGTAAGAAAGTCTTATGCTTGGAGGCAGTGATTCGGTGATTATTCTTGGACCTTCGGAACTAGGTCCATATTTTTGGTAATACATTAATAATAGATATCTTTTGATCGGAGAAATGTGATGTTCTAACTTACAGTGGCACTCACATTCTTTTTAGTTAAATTTCTTTCACGTTATTTTAAAATTCCAGTAATCACACATTTGCCGGTTACAGAGGTTTTTACCTCCCATGTGTCTGTAGACACGCGAAAGTCTCTGGTGTTTGTAGTGGATGTAATGACAGTACGTTTAACCCCATCGGTTCCCTGTGTTGCTGACCTGTAGTAACTGGTATGTGTATATATAGATTTATAGATGGGGTGAGGTCAGGTCAGCAAGAACAGCATATTTATTGACAGCCCGCCTTGCCTCTTGCCCTCCCAGGACGGCTGACCAGTGGTGCAGTGTATAGCCGGGGTGTGGGCAGGTCAGCAGGAACACAGCATATTGACGACTTGCCTCCCCTGCGCCCTCTTAGCGCTGCCGCCTAGAGGTGGCGCCGCCGGCCTTGCTGCCGCCAGGGGGCTTGACACGGTAATCATATGGAGGTTTAGCAGCAGACGTGATCAATGGCCGCTGGTCACATCTTGGCCCCTCGCCCGTCTCCTGCCAGCTTTTTCTGTATCCTTCCTCCGTCCCCCTCCGCCTATCCCCGCGCCTTTCCCATAATTCAATGCAAAAACTGGATCGACTCCGTGTAGTGTGCGAAAAGCAATGGCTATGTGCACATACACCGGAAACTTAGGACAATACTATTCCACTCCATGTGAGCAAAGACATGTGGGTGGGTGGAAATGTGCACGCCTAGATCTTCCCACGAACTGTTACAGTATTAAGTATTAGTATATTAGATTGTATTTTTAGTTTTCTTTTATTGGTTTGTCCCTGTGAGAGTTCCTGAGGGGTATTTCGGCTTTTCTTAGAGACAAGTACAACCAAATATATAGCTTGACAAACGTTTTGAGTTTTTTGTCACAATAATGCTAGTGCAAGTTTATTGTTCAAGATTTTAAACAGGCGAAATAATCCCCAGTAGCAAATACCGTTGCTTATAAGCGTGAATATGTGTCACTGCTTCCTGAGAGGAAGTGTGAAGACAGTAAGTAGTAGTATCCGATTTAGCATGCTTGCAGTTTCGTAAAAGTTTTACGAATTCGATCATGGTAGTCTTTGCACCAGGAATAGCCGCTCGTGGCATGCTGGAGGCGGCGCAGCTTGTGAGTGCGGGCGAGACACCTTTTAACCGTTGCCAACGGAAGCAAGAGACCTCTTCACGCGCTCCCCGACACTGGCAGCGTGCGGCAAATGGATCGAAACTGGTGGTCGCCTGTCCGAAAAAAAAAAAGAGAGAGAGAGAAGTCGATGCGCGTGTGCGCACACGTGCGTAAACACAAACACGCGCGCGCTTACGTGCTTTTAAAGCGAGGCGATGAAACAGAACCCACTCAAGCTTTGTCTCGGCGTGGCCATCATCACGTGGCATTGGAGTGGCCGCCCTTGTTTGCTCGGTCTTTCAAGTGTGCTGGGTGAAGAAGGGTTGGCGGAAGGGGCTAGGGGTGTTCTCAGCAGAGGTCTCAAAAAAAAAAAAAAGGACTGATCAAATAGCGATCAGCGATGAGCGGTTAACTTGTCGAGCACTGGTGAATCTGACGGCTATTGTGTTAACGTGGAGGGACCAAAGGTCGCATGGCGACTTTAATCGCATGCAGAGACTAGTCTGTTAATTTTGGGCGGGGTGGATGGATGGAAAGGGCTGCTGGCCTTTCATAGCGACGGGCACTGCGTTGTCAGCCAGGGGACGGAATTTATTCGTCCGAGAGAGTGGGGTTGTCTGCCCGACGATTTCGACTTGTGAAGAGACTGCCTTGCCTTGTAGTCTGTTGTGGTTCGTGCTGTGTATTTTTGTGAACAAGAAATCTGCATTTATTGTAATACATTAATTTGATTAATGTGTCTTGGGGGAAGAAATCAGTAAAAATGAAAAACTTGTGACTGTTTCTCGTCTCTCCTCTCCACTTCCGTGTTCACGTTACATACACGTTGATGTTTGACAAAGGTTCCGTGTGAGTTCTTTGGTTTATTAGTGAATAGTTTTGTCGAGCATTAAATTAGAAGTGCTGAAGGAACGGCTGCATTTTACATTCTTGTGATGTGGGTAGAGGCTTATATGTTACCACTTCATCTCCACACCTCCACCCTCCTCCCTCCATCATCTTGACAGCGTGGGTGGGTGAAGTCAGTTTTCATCAGCGACATGGAGCACTCGACGAAACAGAAGCTCGCCTGGCAGAGTAGGCAGGTCTGAGAGTTTCCCATGTTCGTAGATAATGCATGTGGTTGATTTATGTCGAGACTACGTTAAGGTGGCATCTGGGGCTGGTGCGCAACTGACTCATTTCTCTCGGGGAGGAACCACGACTTGCGTATTTTCACAAGCAGAAAATTCAGATGCCATGATAAAAAAATTTTTTTTTTTGTTTGAAAGGAAAGAGGCACTTCCATGCTGGCAGCAAGAAAGCTACAGGTCATTGATTCAGCGAGAGAGTACGTCGCCGGTGGGAACTTGCAGGAATCGCGGTGGTAGCAGCAGATAGCGCTGGCTGTGACGTGGGTGACTGTAGTTGTAGACTGGGTGATGCGGCCGGCATGGCAGGCGCACACTTACAGATTGCGGCGCCATGCCACAGCATCAGATTATCGCTAGATAACGCGCCAACGATGGGCAGCCGGGCTTTCGGGGACCTAGAAGCCAACGAGGTCAAGCATTTGCCGGTTGCAACATGACGGAACCGACAAAACAGATAGATTTTGTAGTCGTGCTTTCACGTGGGGGTTTTTTGTTTTTTTTTTTTAGGGGGAGAGTGGAGTGAGAGGGGTAGTGTGTGTGGAGGGGGGGATGAGCAAGATAGCACGCGCGCACACACACCAGGCACGAGTGATCCATTTCTCATTATGTAGATCAGTTCACACTGTAAAGCGTTTATTTTTGCGTGGGGAGGATGGAGGTACAGGTTTACCAAGGGCGCCGTGCCCTGAGAGTCTACTCGACAAGGCCCTCGTTGCACGAGCCCTATCGTCTCGCTCCCCTGTCAACAAATCCCTCTGCCATGTGGAGAGGTCAAGGGTCAGACAGTCAGGGGGTCGGAGGGCACCACACGCTGAGCGCGTCAAGCCAGCGCAGTTGGAAGAGATAGGCAGGCCGGGATGAACCCGCTGGAGATTGATGTCGTTTGTCTGCTCTGCCAGGCGGGCCCCTTTGCACCCGAGGCGTGCTTGTCGGCGAGGTGGCGAAACAGGAAGAGCTGCGGCTGCTACTTGTGGAGTTGCTGCTTTCAAGTCAGCTCTCGGGACGTGGGAAGAAGACTTTTGCTGCGTGTGCATCAGGGAGGAGGTGGGTGGGGTGTTGTGAAAGGATTGGGGGAGGGTATCGTGGTTGCCTGGAAGTGGAGTTGAGCAGTTTTGACATGCGGGGGGAGAAGAGAAGAGAGGGTAGGCCAGGTCATGGAGACGGGTACTCTTATCGCACCCCGGCGCCGCTTGCGTCTTCTTGTTCAAGTGTTGTAATACCTTGCAGATTATTCAGTAACAGTCTCTTCATTGTGTGGTCATTGCCTAGGCACGATGTCTGTGCCAACGGGTGAGAAGTTGGGTTTCCAGCACCTTCACTGATGCACCGTTCTTTGCTCTCTCCACCTGCCAGTCTCAACGTTTTCCCTTTGTTTTATAGCCAGTGTGCAATGCTGTTGTTAAAAACCCTTCTCTGTCAAGAATTTTATTGTACTGCACTATCCTGCATATACTGTACTGCAGGTATCTCTCATCATTAGACGCCGAACACGGAAGATGTTTGCCATTTCTGGTTATCTCGTGGTCTTCATCTTCACTGGCGCTACATTTTAAGAGGTGTGTGTGTGTGGGCAAAGACTTTATATAACATCTTTGGTGTTGGAGCTTGCCTGTGGCTAGGAAATACCTCCGTTGATGAAGGCGCTAGGAGGAGTTGGGTAGGGGTGTTCACACCTGCTTTATGGTTGTGCTTGGCGTGCGCAGGTGTGTGGAAACCAGCAACCAGTGATGACCTACCAGTGCTTGCGGATCTGGTGCTTGGGAGAGAAGTCATTGAGCATCTTTTCCCTCGTGTCGTTGTAGATGGTAAAAATTGTGTGTTTGAGCTGAAGTCTATGTCAGACACAGCACTCAGCTGCAGCTCATGTCCGTGCGTGAGCCCGTGAGCGTTGCTGCCTGTACCCGACTCCTGATGCTGTTCCGGAACAGCCCAGGCCAGAAAGTAACCCAGTGGGCAACACATGTTTGGCCGGAACGCCCGAGGATCAACTGCCAGAACTCGGCGCGCGAAGGGCCATAAAAACTATTGATTTTCCTCCTCCTTCACCCTCCTCACCCTCCTCACCCCCCGCAATACAGCGTTAGGCTGCACCACAGACTGGCAAGTGGAGAGGCTGGTGGCGGGAGGGGCTTTAGCTTTGATCACTTTTCTTGTGGCATTCGATTTGGGTGTTTTCTCCCTTTTTTATTGTCGGATTTGTCTTGTGTACGTGTTCATGTTGATCAGTTGACTCTGCGAAGCCTCCTGATCTGTGGCACTGACCTGGGGTGGGAGGGAAGGAGTAACATGAGTTATCGGGGGTGGTGATGGGTGCTTTGTCGGCTGCCCTCGACAGCTTTGGCGTCAGCCTAGGAAGGCTTCTAAGGTCAGCACCACAGTGAGTGATGCTGTAGTCGGCACTGGAGCCTTCCAGTCTGGCAATAAGCTGTGTGATGGACAACGGCCTTGTCTTCCGGTAAAGGGGGGTGGGTGGAAGGACGTGGAGGGGCATCAGATTAGGCGCAGAGAACTCCAACCCAGGGCATGCTGCTGTCGGCCTTGTGGACTTCCGGAGCACGGCGCCATGAGAACAGACTTGTGCGTGTTCGGTGCAAAGCAGTCCGGGTGGCTTTCAGGGTGGGTTCACAGAGAGAGAGAGACGTGGCTGATCAAATAGCACTAAGCCGTGCGTTTTGTTGCAACATTGTTTTTTTCCATGTTATTTGTGGCCAGAGTTAACACCCCGATGAGTTCATCTTTTCTGCGAAGTGAAAGCCGTTTCACAGCCTCTTGGCGCGCGGTTTTGCTGGAAATGGACTCCCACTTCCGGACAGCGCTTCGGAATTTTCTATGATGATTGTAATGCTTGATCAAGATGACAAAGTGGCACGTGAGATTTAATAAAAAACAAAAAACAAAACAAAACCGCCAGCACTAGTCAGTAGTGGGAGACGGAAGGAGAGAGTAGCATTCAACCTGTATTATGATGATCGCAGTGACAGAAAGGTAGGGGGTGGAGAGAACGACTTTTTCATACCCGTATATCGTGTCTTTTTCTCCTCTGCACTTCTTCCTGCCCCTTGCAGCTTCAAGCCCGCACTCGACAGCTCTGCACGCGCGACTTGACGGTCATTAAAGGAGCGCCATAACTAACCGCGCGGAGTTAAAACTCTCTCCCGCCCTTCTCATCTGCTTCTCCAGTAGAAACCAAGTATCTACGCGGTCTCCAGCACCCCCTTTCCCCGCCAACTTTCCCTCGCATAGATTGACCGATTGGCGAACTCGAGCTTTTAAATTTTTTTCCCTTCCAGTCTTTACGAGTTTTCTATGGCCTTGTGGCCTTAAAGGTATCCCGTGGTGGCAGTTTGTGCTTGTGCTGTCATTTTGCTTCATCTGCCCTTTTATTTTGCCGCATCGGTGCGTGTACTTTAGTAATTTCGGTGAAACTGCTCTGTGGTGTTACTAACACACACACACGCGCGTATTCACGCAGAGCCGTTATTTCCGAAACACGGAGTTTTGTCAGAACTGCTTCCTTCAGTCCATTCGCTAGAGAGCTACTGTTGACAGCGGACACACCAGTGGCTGTTGCATAAATGCTGGCGCCATCTGGCGGGAAAAAAGACAAGTGGGGAAGAAATGGGGAAGGGAGGAGGGGAAAGATGTTAGAATGGGTGTGAGCATGGAGAACAGGCAGAAGCCGAGTGGTTAGGATCTCTAGAATATTTACGGGGGTGGTAGGGGGACGTGACTCGTGACATAAACACGAGAATTAGACGGCTGGCTTCCGGTTTTCTGTTGAGATAGGGTTTTCTACCAGGAACAGAGTTTTTCCCCCCTCTCCCCTTGCCTATGTTATAGATGAAGAGCAGATTTGTATACTGAAGTGAGCGGAAGCATTTGGCAATTGAAGCCAGAACATTCTGGGGAAATTTCCTCCCCCACCCCCACTATTTCAAAATTTTCATTCCGGTGCAGGTCCGTCAGTCTTATCCGTTCGCCTACTGGATAGAGGAAGTTGCGGAGGTGGATAGGTCAGCCAGCGAAACACTTGGGACAGAGGCCAGAGGTCAATGACTTTGTACTGAGGTTCCCGGACAGCCTGACAGTGGCAGACCGACCAGTCAGTCGGTGCACGCGCTCTGTCTACCCTGGGGGCAGCGCAGTGTTGTTTGATCGTGCAGTCGGCACCAGCGGCACTGAGCACTGACGGCAACACCGGGCTTTTGGCGGTTACGTGTGAAGTTTGGCGAGAGATGGCGGCGCTGTTAAGTCGGAGAATATTGGGCTGAGTCACTTAGGAAAGCAGAGGATAGAGATATGAGCGCTTAGTATTTCTCACATGGTTGTCGACATAGCATCTATAAGAGAGGTAGACTGTATTCTTGATATTTCATTTTGTTGTGGATGTTTGAGCACGAGTTTGAATCCCATTGTCTTTGGTAATATATTACAACATTACAACATTTAATAGTTAAGATGATAACTCTATGTCGCACATGCATTGAACACTGAGCAAAGTCAGACATAAACAACATCACTATTGTGAACTTCCTTTCCCCGCCTTGACTTGTACTCTGCTGTGGAACGTGCTTGCTGACAGAAGCCCACTCCTGCGGGGCCATCTTGCAGGCGGCGCTACCTGGTGGAAGCCCCAGGAGAAGGAGCACCAAGGTGGCTGCACCGGAGCACTAGCTTAGTGAAAGCGCTGCTGTGTGGACAGGTATTATAAGATCAACAAGCAGTTTGCACAGGTTACGGCTCTCGCTCGACCTTTGATGTGCGATGGCGGTTGTTAGGTGGGAGGCGAGAGACGTTGGTGTGTGTGTGGATGGAATGTAAGTTGTAGGTGCAAGAAAAACGATGGGTTTTGCGCTCGGGGAAGGGGTGGGTGGGGATGAATGAGTTCCCTAAGACACAGAAATGCAAGCCAGCTGGCGTTGACCCTGCAAGAGCCCTCCTACCACCACCAGAACAACAATAACAAGCAACACAAACGAGGCGCCGGTGGGGAGAAAGGGAGGCAACTGCCGACTGTAGAGTTATCGCCTGCCTTCTGTGGTTCTGTTCGCAGCGATGGGGTGATGGGCAGAGATGCCAAGGGGATGTGGTGCACGGCGGAAGTCATCGCTGTTGTCGGCCAGAAGCTCGCATTTCTTCTCGGATCTGCTTAACAGCAGCCTTCCACAATGTCCTCCCGATAGCAATAGCGGCAGTAGCGCGCGTTTATCTACTGTGGTCTGCACCGTTGGCCTGGGGGCAGGAAAGAAGGACCACATCTGCCTGGTGCCGTTCTCCAAGGACATAGCCTCTTCCCTCATTATCGTTGTCACAAGGCGGGCGCTACTATTTTCCCACCAAAACTTATTCTTTCGGCGAATCTGTTTGCTGTTCATCATTACCGTTATCTCTACCTCGCCACCTCCAACCCTTACGCACCAGCCCCTAAAGAGCTGCCCTTTGACCTTTCAGGAAGTTTGGAAAGCGAGGACAGCTTTGGCATTGCTTCTTCTCACCATCTTTGCGCATGCGTGCTTCGCACTGGGACATCCCGTACCTGAGGCTTTGTGAACACAAGTGTCCGGAGACATGGCACGCGAAACGAGACATGACGAGGAGTTTTACTACTGGCGAGTGATGACCGACTTGAATCGACATGGTCGTCGTATTGTCAGGTGGCTGGGGAAGTGTGTGTGTGGGGGTGTTGCCGGTGCGTGGAGCCCTGCATTTGTAGAGCGCGCGACGCTGGTATAATCGTCAGCACGCGCGCCGCACAAACCCGCACGTGCCGCTTGCGGTGAGCAGCATGGCACCGCCAGACGACCGCAGCGCATCTTTCTCTCGCCCCTTCCTCGGGACTAGTGGGCGGCTTATGGGGAACCCGCGTGCACTTCGCAGCAGAGTGCAACAACACGAGTAGAGCTCGACTGGGTGGGAGGGTGGGGTGGAGATGGTGGTAGGGCAGAGAGGTCGAAGGGAGAGTGTAGTCCTTGCATCACTCACACACACACACACCCCTCACATACAACCCTTCCCACCCCGAAATCCTCCATTGTCACGCTTGCTCGGAGAATGGTTCTTTCATTCCTCACGACCACACAGCCCTGCTGGCCAGTGCACCTGATTTGTCACATTGATCCAGTTGACTGATGATGTAAGCATAAGCTGCTCTGTTGTCGAAACCTTGGTGAGAACCTGTTGACAAAACGAAACGGAAAGGGAAAAAGGTCTGTGAACTTCGAGTGAGAGAGGACTGTACACGAGATGCGCAAGAGAGACGTTTTGGTGTCGAGAGAACCGGAAGGGACAGGAGACCGTGCAAGGCGATAGAAGGAGGGGCAAGACAAGAGCACTGACTGCCAGACCAGGTATTTGGACACTCTCGTCATCTGACGGTTGTAGGAGAGGCCTTTCTCTTCTCCTCGCTGCCTTACCTTCACCAACCTCTTAGTCTGGCATCCAGTCTACAACATGGTCAGTACGCTTGCGTCACGGGTATGGAACTGGCTGTTGTAAGCGCCTTTGGGTTGGAATGATATTGTTCTAGCCTCTTAAGTTATCCGCTTCCCCGCCGCATTTGTAATAGCAGCAGGGAAAGAGCAGGCTCAAGTCACTCGACAGTCAAGACTTGTGCGAGAGCTGACTCTCTGTTCGTCTTTACAATGAAGACCTCTGGCCTCATTGGCGGCCTGTCGTTACAATCGCGCCTTTCTTTCAATGCTGGGCCGACCCACGTTCAAAGCCTTTTGAAAGGAGTGCTGTTTGGCCTGTCTTCGTCATGGCTTCCTTTTCTTATCTAACCACTAAGGTCTTGGGGCGGGAAGTGGGGGCAGTGGAAAGAAAAATAAAAAGGTTAAAAAGATCGGCTTCCATGTCGTCGCTCATTTCTCATGAACGTACTTTTGTGTGCCCGCACTCTTTGGGATTGCTGTTGATACTGCTGAGCAGAAAATGAGTGAAAGAGCAGAATGGAGAAGCTGGTCGCCCGGTCTTGTGTCAGCAGTAGTTTGTAACTACCTTTTCTTGTGCCCCGCCTCTCTCTTTATTCTCACGTTTTCTTTGCACCCAGTATTCATCATTTGGACAAAGTCTTGAGTTCATTTGAAATCTTCCTTGTTGCCTGTCCCTGTGACCCCTCTTTCTGGCTTCTAGTGCTTACCTTAGACAATCTCCAAGTTACTGAGCGAAGGGTGGATTGTACATGAGCTTGTAAAAATCAAAACATTAAGCAGATGTAGCAGCCAGTGGTGATGGATTGTGAGAGCATGGTTTTCCTGTGAACTGTCTACATTTCCTCATTGAAGGGGGAGAGGAAGGAGCATAAACTGAAACTGGTGCTGTTCTACCAGAGTTGGATTAAGAGCTATTGGTGGGATCTTGCATTTTGTACAACACCACAGAAACCTCATTGTTGATTTGTGGCAGCACTTAGTTTTGGAAAAAAGCTGATGTCATTGAGCCCATATTTTTTAAAGTTAAAATATAAATTGGATTAGAAATTATTTATGATAACAGTATAAGTATCAATTTTGTGTAGATGTGCCATGACCACTTGGTACAGGATGCCTTGCTATGACTTGCTGACCTTTTAGTGCACAAGATCAGCTATGGGGGAACTGCACCTGACATATCAAGCCACCAACCTCTTATAGAGCATTTTCAAAAAGAGCTATTTGCAGTTTTGTAGGGGATGTTATCAGTGAAAAAGATGCACTGCTATATCAGCTTCTGTGCATTAAGATAGCAGGTTTGTATTAAAGATACAAAGACAGAGAGCATGGTGAAAAGCAGAACATGAGAACAGTGCTGTAAACTGCTGCTCTACATAATGCACCTCTTTGACCACGATGCAGAAGGTGCATAGAGGCTGCACTTACTGCACTTAAGTGTGAAATTGGCTTATTGTGTGTTAAGAATCTTGCTAGCGTGGAGTTGTATTTTTTTCACTCATCTAGACCCTTTAAAAGCTGGGAAATATGTTTTATTACGTTTAGCAGATTGACTGACACCAGTAGGAAAAAGCTTTGTGGTTTTTTTTTTCTATTTAATGCTAAGTGCTCATGTGAAAGGCACCTTTACATTTATCTCTTTCTATCACTTCTCTGCTTGATTGAAAAAAGAGTGTTGGCAAGAAAGGCATACAGTAACCTCAAGCACCATCAGTAAAGTGCCAGTGAATGGGCTTTAAACAGGTTATATACATGCATCACATACTGGTATTCTTGTCTACTCCCAGAAGAATCTGACCTTGATAGTCTTGTCTCTTACCTCTCCATTTGGATCATCTACAGATGTAGGGGTAGCACCCAGGGTGATGGCTCTCTTTTTGGATCATAGCAACCCTATGTGGGCTGCAGAACACAGATTTGCCTTGCTCACAAATGGCTGATCTCATCGAGCATTCACTTACAGGCTGTTGGAGGGTCCTTAATGGATTTTGTGGACATGAATATTGTTATAATTGCAGTTAAGTGCATGCAGGTGGAAATGTAAGGAAATGGAGCTCACACAAACATGCATACACACATGCAGCTCCCCCCCCACCACCACCAACACACACTCATTCTCACTCGTGTGTATTTCTCGGCTCCATTTCCTTGCCTTTCCTTAACTGCACAATATAGCAATAAATGTGTGAATATATGTGTGTATAAGTTTGTAGAAATAATGGAAATAATACTGAAATAAACAAGTGTGCAGGGTGGGGAAAGCTTTATTGCCCTCCTTAAATTATTTTGGAGCTTTTTATGCCAGTAAAAGATCTTTCATATGTCATCTTTCATATGTCAGTGTGCTACCTATTGAAAAGCAGTCTGATAATAAGGCTTACCCAACTAATACAAAAAGAGAAACAGAAAAATAGGTTCCAGGTAAAGTGGGTGGGGTCCACACCAGACTTAAGGAAAATCCAGCGCCGGAAGTGGCGTCATCATAAACGTTGGCCATTTTTTCCCCTCTGCAAGAAGAGCAGCAGACAGGCAAGAGCATGCTAAAGGCTACACACACCATCTTTCGATTGTTGGGGCAGGATGGGGGAGAGAGTGGGGAGATGGATGGAAGAGATCCACTTGCCAATGTACGCTTGGCGCAGCATTTCAGATATCGCACGTTTTTTCGAAGGCAATTTTCACGGGAGAAAGTGATTATTAGGATCTGTGAGCGGAAGCAATGCCGCTTTCTGCCCTGGGTGTGGGATGATCTCGCTGCCTTCTTATCTTGGTCTCTAGGCCGGAGAGCAAGGCAGGGGCGATAAAACTCCCCCTTCCCCCCCTGACAGTTATAAGCCCCTGCTGTTGGTGTTGAGCCATTAGGTTGGCCTAACTTGGGCCTCCAGAGGCCTCTTAGAGAATGTCTTCAGACACAGTCCTTGTATACAGAGTCCTTAGGAGAAGATTTGCAGCAGGAGCATTGCTGACTGAACAACAGAGAGGAATGTTGGGCTGGAGGAGAGTGGGGTGTGTAATGTGCAAGGTTGGTAGTGTCAGCAGCTCCTGCAATTTGGGAACTGTGAGCATTGACAAAAGCTGTTGCATTTTTGTGAAGAAAGGTGGGAAATGCTGTTGCCAAATAAAAAGTGATTTTTTTTCCAGACATGTATGTTCATAGTTGTGCAGCTTGTCTGCATACACATGCCCACATAATAACTTGTTTACAGATATAATATCTGTAAGACATTCAAAGAAAAAGTGATGGGTATAAATGACTAATAATGATTTCTGTGTAAACGAACATTGCTTGTCCATATTAAAATATTAGAATAAAGCATTAGCATTTACAATACCATCCATTGGTACAAATATTTGATGCTTTCAATAATAATTTGTAAACATGGCCGTACTTTTTGTGAAAACGTCCAAAGCACAGAATGATGAGGGGAACATTAAGAAAGCAATGCCAACATGAATGCATAACTATGAGAAGGGCAGAAATTAATTGCGTGCGTGCATTTACATGACATAATCTAGTGAAGATACATGGCCTTTCTGCTGTGTAATGCATTTGTCATATTTTGATGCCACTTAAGGTTGAGTAGAGTCGAGCGGCCACTGTCACCCTCTAGACTAAGGTGACGCTTCAGGGTGGAGCATGCACACCGAGTTTCCTAAACATTTATCATCTCCCTTTCCACAATATAAAGTGCACATAAATTTGTTTACTTGAGCCCAGCAGCAATGTCTTCCTAGTTCCTACAACTAGCAAATGGGAACTCTCATGAAATGGAGATCTCTGCACGCAACTAGCAAATGGGAATGCTCATGAAATGCTAGTCTGATCCATTGTTTTAGGAGAGAACAAGCAGAAGGCAGTGTTTGTGTGTGTGTGTATATATATAAATATATTTTATGTATACCCCAGCATGTTCACAGTTTTGGCATTTTTTTTAATCCCTTGCTTACTGTACACAAGTAGATAATCTGAGAAAAAAACCCAGTTTCCTGTCCTGCATTAATTCAGCAATTTTGCATTTTCTTTTGGGTGGGAAAGGGTAGGGGTGTAAGGGGTGCAAAGTAATTTGTTACAGTTGAAAGCGAAGGGGTGCTATAAGGCTAAGGTCTGCTGGTGCTTTTTTTTGTGTGAAATTCTGCAAATTTGAGACATCGGGTGTGTAGGTGAGAACAAAGAAGAAAAAGACATTTCAAGGATTAACTTTTTATAGTCCAAGTATGTGTTGTCAAAATGATCACAGTCACTTAATAAAGAACAGTTTACTGTAAAGAGTTAAGAAACATTTTTCCTTCTACAACAACACAGTGGCATAAAGACTGGATTTTTTTGACTGTCCAAAAACTTTTTAATTTTGAAAATGTGAAACCAAATGGATAAGGCCTATTTAAAAATAACTTGAAATAGTTTTAGGCTGTAAGGCTTGGTTTTCATGTGCGATTTTAAGTAGAACTTGATGCTAAGTCAAAGTATTTGGGCTTATCACATTCTGTTTATTCTGCATGACAGTGCTGCAAAACTTTCTCTGTGCTCAAATATGGTTTGGTTACTGTGCCACAATCCTCATCCTGGTGTGTTCTTTTGGTATATGTGTAGGACTTGCCCAGGGGACCAAGCCACCCGTGTTGAGCATGATGAGTCCTGCAACAAGCGGCAAGATGACGCCCAAGATGGCCACTGTACCACCACTGTCCCAGGGCTCACCCAGCAATGGATTGACTGCTAGTGGTGGTAACTCAGCCTTAAATGCAACACGGACTTCTAGTTTTGCTGCAGCTCTGAGAAAGTTGGCGCATCAAGCCAAGGATCCACAAGGTATTCACGGCTTCATTTGGGAAATGTCCTGTTGCTGTTGCTACCTTTATTTTTAAAGTTCTTATGGTCTATTGCCCCATCCCATCAGATTCAGGAATCTGAATTGAAGATACAGCAGACTTTTATGAAGTTACATTATGAGTTAGTTGCTTATTCACTCCTCCCAAATTTTGTCAGTGTATGATATGAATGTGTTAGTATTGGATACTTTAAAACTTGAAGTAGAAAAAAACTACACAGCATTCACCCATCCCCATTCATTTTTTCTGGTTGTTTCAGAGGAGGCAGCTGTGTTGGCTGCAGCAGCTAAACACAATGGGTCTCCCATTAGCAGCACCAGCCCACGAGCAGCAACTCCGAAACGGGTGCCACCCCCACCACTGGTCTATTCTAGCCACTCAGCATCTTTGACATCTCCACCTGTGGTCACCATAGCCCCCACGCAATCTTTGTCACTGGCAAATGATGGTAGACAGGTAATTACTATGTGAGACATTCTTGCAGACTGGTACATAATTTGAACTGCTTCATTTGTTGTGACACTGAAGTATGATACTTCATAAGATATGTAGCCACATCATTCTACAACACCTACGATAATTCTGCAGTAAAAATAAAAATAGTGTGTGATAGTGGAATGCAAAACATCAAAGCTAAAATCACCATTTGCAAAGTTTATAAGATTGTAGAAGGAGACCGAGAAAATGAAATTGAACAAGTAATTTTTTTCCTGACAGAGCAACGATCGAGTTCCTTCGGCCCACAGTACTGCCTCCTCCTACGACCATTATAATATCAAGCACGATCGTGATCAGCGGCCTTTATCCTCCCACTCCCGAGATGATGATCGGGCCTCTGTTAAAGATAGCAGGGCCTTGTCTCAGACACCAACGCGCATGTGAGTACACAGACCGTACAGATTGTGAGTAATATAGGTTACTTACCTGTTTGAAAGATTTAAACCTTGAAAAGAAACCACTGATGACTTTGAACTAGCCATTTATATCCTATTTGAGTTATGTCATTTATTGTTCATTTGGTAAGGAGAAAGCATTGGCATTTCAAACCTTTATTTATTTTTTATAAATACTGGTATTCATAAATTATCCAAATTTTATATAAAGTGTGTTAATAAAAGAGAGTTGAAATAATAGCCAGCCATCATGATTTCCTTTGCACATTAATAATTTTGGCCTTAAACAGATTTCTGACTTTCCAATATGCTTTATTTCAGGGTCCCACCACAGACCAGCACAACTTCCTCCCGAGAGGAAAGTATTACGCGAGGATTCCATCCATACCGACCAGAAGACGACCTTCACCGAGCAGCTGCTGCCCTACCCCCACATTTTGGCCTTGACCCTGCATATGCCTACCACCCTGCCTTCCTTCAACCTCATCCATACTCTCACCCTGCCTTCAGGTGAGGATTGTAAATTACCTCTAAACTCTGTAGATGTTAATGTTGAAACATCTCCTAAACTATTTCTGTTTTGTTTTTTTTGTCTTTTTTTAAAAAGTCTGATGACATGCTGTGAAATGAAAAAAAAATCATAAAGCCATTTATTTCAGAATTATGAGAAAAGAGGATGCTTTGATAAACTGTTAAATAATTGTCATTAATCTCCCAAAGTGTGATAGTCTGTAAGTGGTAACTGTAGTAAAACTTGAGCACTGGCCAGAAATTCGCTCGTGATTTCCAAAATATGCCATGAGTTTTATTTTCCAACAGATTTGAGGATCCTTTGTTGGTGGAACGTTACCGCCTGATGCAGGCAGCCTCCTTTATGCCTTTCTCACCAGCAGGACTTATGCCCCATCCTAGCATGCACCCACTTCTGTCAGGAGCTCGGTACTCTGCTGAACTTCTGCAGCAATATCCATACATCTCACCAGGTGCCCAGGGGTTAGAGCATAGGTCACCACAAGTAGCTTCGGAGAGGTGGGAAAATTAAGTTGTATTGAGATGTCTAGGATGGCTAATGAAAATGATTGATAGATAATCGTCATTGTTGTGTGAACCATACAGAAAACAAACTGTGAACATAATTTAAAAGCTTTCATCTTTACTGCAGATTCAAGGGCAGTAACAGCTGTTGTAATATGAATATGAGAAGAGATGTGGCCTTGCTTGTGTGCACACACACACCATATAACTGACAGATATTTGTATCGATAACATGTCATCAGTTTGTCAATAGAGCACTTTATATAGGATCTGTTTGTAAGGAGGTAGCAATAAAAATTGATACCTTACCATAGAGCTTGTTGTTTTCGCAGGTCACGGTCAGATGAACGGTTGGATCGAGAAAAAGAAAAAGAGAAGAGAGAGAAAGAACGGGAGAGAGAGAAGGAACGAGAGCGAGAAACAGAACTGACCAAGCGCGATAGATTGTCACTGGTGGAACGAGAGCGCGAGCGGCAGAGAACCAGCGAACACAGTGACCGACGTGACATTCTCTCTGTACCCTCACGTTACATCGCTGAGCGGAGCAGCAGCAGCCGAGAAAATGAGCGGGAGATGCAGGCACATAATCACCATCATCACCGTGGACATTCAGAAAGTGAGATCTGTTCTTGTACATTTCTTTGTAGATTCATTCATTTCATAGATTTGCCTGCACTCAGAATAAAATTTTTGTACAATTTCATTAGCATTTCACATGGCAGTTTGTTGGGAAAGTTGTGATAGTCATCATATTATGTTTTGCATTTTTAGTTCTTGTGGATTTTCTCTGCATCAGCTCCTATGATGACTGGAACCAGTCTGTTCAGTTGAAACTAGCAGTGATAGTAATAGCGTGATGTAAGTTGTAAGTGTGTAACAGTGTGGGTAAAGCTATTTATTTTATGCGTCTGATGGTCTTTAATTTCCAAATGGGCTATTTAAGTTGTCATTTTTCTTTCCCCTCTTCTAGAAATGTATACATGAAGAGGAACTGTTTTTGAATATCATTTGAGAGTAAGAGGCACTGAATAGCAAACTTATTCTTGTGGAACCTGATGCAGGTAAAGGAGGTTCAATAAGTCATGGGACACCACGAGACACAGAGGCGCATAGATCTCTCTCCTTGTCCACCACAGAGGGCAGCAGCATCAAAAATCACATCTCATCCAATTCCAGCAAAAATCACTATCATAATAAGGTGAGTGTAACTGCTTTGTTCAGTTGAGGTTGCTTAAATGTAGAGAAAACAGTTTCATTAACTTTGTCGGGGTCATACAGTACATAGTTCCCTACCTCCGGATGTAGGAGTTACCTTTTTAAATCTTTCACTAAGTAGGTTTTATTTTAATGTCTTAGAATGCAGGGATCATTTTTGTACCAGAGAATGCTTTTAACTATGAGTTCGAATAGGATCGTCTCTCATTTGCTTCAAATTGTTAATGGTTAAGTCTGGGTTAAGAAGTGACTATGATTTGAATATTCTTCTTAAATGTACATTAAAAAGTTGTGGATTTTGTATTTTGATTTCAGTATGACAACCACCTTTTGTCAAAATTAGATGCACCATCTGAACAAGTGCATCTGCCATACCAGCATGCAGCCCATCGTAGTGATGTTGAACTTAGTAAGTCTCAGCAACTTCCAAGAGTGTCTCCTCACCATCCTGCCTCCAAAAATAGCACAGGCAGTGGGGAAGGTGCTATATTCCGCCCATTTGAAAAAGATGGTCCTTCTCAGGCCTCAAATGTTGTGATGCGAAATGATAAGACACAGGATCTACTTTCTGTGCCACCATTGAGGATTTCATCTTTGATTGCAGAAAGTGAGAAGGTGAAAGACAGTGTTGTGAATTCTGGAGGAAATGATGACACCGATGCAACAGCTCAGCAACCTGCAACTGTTCGAGTCTTTGGCAGCACTCCTGAGGTCAAGATTATCAACTCGAATTTTATTAACCACAGGGTGGAAAAATTTGACTTTAAGAGTCTGGCAAGGGAGTGTGTCTCCAGTAGCTCTGAAACCTCAAAAACAGTGCCTGGTGCTGATGAAACTGCAGGCTTATTGGTCACATCAGTTTCTCACCAAATCTCCCTTTTGCCCTCATCTTTGTCCCCAGTCCTGGTAAGCAGACTTGACAAGAAAGAAGAGCGGTTGCGGACTGCCAGAGCAAATGGCACTTACAACAGTGAAAGTGAAGGTGAAACAGATTCTGAGGCTGAGGAGGATAAGAAGCGAGAACGATTGACGATATTCAAGCGTGCATTGCCAGACGAGCTGGAGGTATCGCCCTCCAAAGTGATGCTCCTGCATGCGCTAGGCTTGTCTACATTACAGAAAAAAAAAGGTTGGCAAGATTCATCTCTGCCAGTCCCAGTCCCATATTCCCCAGCAACTTTTTAAAGATTAATTTTCTTCCTTCTCTTTCATTAATGTCTAAAGCAGTGGTTCACAAAGTGTGGTCCATGGACCAGTTGTGAGCTGCACGCATAAGTCAGGTGGTCCGCAGCGACACTTATCATATGTCAGCAAAGTGATGTTTATCACCTTAATATATCTCGTCAAAAACAACTACATTCATTGTATTAACATTTTAATTAATAAAGAACTTTGTGAAGTATGTAATTTTATGTAAACTTATGACTATACTACTGTCACAAAAGTACATTTAGTTTTGAATTGTAATGAAACAAATGTAGCAATTTATATTTCAAATTCACGGTACAGAGTGATTTTAGGCCTTGGTGGTCCACCATATTTTTTAGCTTAGTTAAGTGGTCTGCGGTCTGAAGTACTTTGAGAACCACTGGTCTAAAGTGTATAATTGCTTTTTTTTTTTTTTTTTTTTTTTTTGTGTGTCATTTTAATGAGCTAAATTTTAGTTTTAAGAAATAGTGTCAAATAGGGTTTTAGAAGGGAGATTAATGTCAGGGCTTCTGCTTACGCAAAAAAATGCGTACAGTACGCATTAAAAGTTCGGAGGACCCCTTCAATTTTCGTCAATGGGGTCCCATTCAAATTTGGGCGAAGAACAGGGACCCCTTAAAAATCTGAAGAAGGGGTCGCTGGGACCCCAAAGAATTTAGCCTTAGCAGAAGCCCTGAATGTTCTTAAGGCAGTAGCACTTTCAGTAAACTCAGTGGAAGGTGCTGTAACCATCACACATTGTAGCAAAGCAGCACATTGTAGTAGACTAATTTAAGCCCTTTGCTGATGTGGTATTGCTTAATGAGAGCATCACACAGGATGCTGCTGAAATGTGACCATTTGTGGACTTTGTCTGGATTCATCATCTGCTTTTTAAATCCAACCATTTGTGGACTTTGTTTAGGTGCAATTCCTTTGAAATCAGAACATTTTCTTTCACATAGATTTTTATAAGATTTAAAGGTAAATCTTTATTGTACAAAAACTTTGTTTTGAGAAAACGTAGAAAGTTCAAACACAGAGCGCAATCTTGACATAGCAGCCCCCTATTCTCCCCCGCCTCTCAAAAAAAAAAAATTATTTGATGCCATTGATAATCCAGATTATAAGCATTTGTGCAAATCAACTAACACACTTCCATGAATAAATATATTTATAAAATTCTAGAAATGTTAATGACGAAAAATGCATTTACCTTTTGATCATTATCCCATTAGCCTTGTGGTTGTGTACTTACATCAACTTTGTTGAAGTCTGTTACTTGCAAAGTGGGGTGATGCTTGCTGTTTTCAAGAGCTGAGTTGTTTGTGCAGATTTCATGTGCAAGCAGTTTCGCAAACGACGACGTTTGATGCGAGAACGAAGCATCAGTCCTGTGGAGCTTGTAGATGGAAGTCTGGAGGATAGCAGCATGGAGAATGCCTTACCGGAGGTGACAAGTCTGGAGCCTCAATTGCTTTGTGAAGAAAGTGATTACAGTGACAAATGCTTGTTTTTAGCCAAGTTGGAATTGACACCATTAGCAGCTGAGAGAAGAAAAGGTTGGTAGATCTAGCCTACTGTCACACGAGATTTTTGTAATGCTGGAAACAATACGGTGATCTGGAATAGAAATTACATTTATCCTAAGTTATGCTTATCTTTAGGTAAATACATTGATAATATTAACACTACAGAGGAATAATAATTGCCTTTTAGTTTCTAAGCTCTTGATATTATTACATGAAAGATGTCATGACACATTATTTTTATGGGTGGGAGGACTTTACACACTGTGAAGGTTGCATACTTGTGCTGTGTGCTATTCACAACTTACAACATAATCTCAGTACGTTGTGTACATAAACTACACACAAAATGCTTTATTTTACATAAGTGCAAATGGTCAAAAAAAAAAAGAAAAGGGCGGTATTGTAGGTTACCATATGGTGTATGAAAAGGATGAGAGGGACATAGAATCACAGTTAATACTGAGTATTCTGTTGCAGAGTTATCAAATAACAGCAGAGAACATACTTTATAGTTTGCAGAGATTGAGTTCAACACAGAGTGTTGCAAAAATCTTTATTCCACCATCACTAAATTTTTCAAACAAAAACATTTTGCTTAGCCAGGGGGACTGGAAAACACATTAACTGTAAAAAACATCCCCTCCCCCTGATTACACTTGCATTTCTTAGCATGAAATAATTTTTATCTAAAATTTAGATTTGTTTTGTGTCTATTTTCATTGTTTGTATTAACATAAAGCTTAAATTGAGATATTTAAAAAAATAGCGTGGGCTAAAGACTAGAAATATAAATGGAGACCTTTCATGCTTTTGTTAACAGAGTTAGAAGCTCTTCGAAAGATCTGCAAAGAATGTCAACACAGAAGATTGAACAAGGAGAAGAACAGGTTATCTCATTCAAGGGACCCTCAAAACCAAGTTCTTGTTGGTGAGTGCAGCTGCAGTTTGCAACCTTTAATCTAACAGTCATGGGTTCTTCTTGCTATGTAAGTGCAACCAGGGTTCTTACACATTCACATTTCATTCTGCAAGTTAGAAGATGTTTTTGAAGTACATAACAGAATTCCAGATAAAGATCTTCCTTTTGTTCTTTTTATTTCTCTTTTAATTTATTTTTCTAAATTTTACTTCAGACCTATCATCAAGCTTGAACAGGGCTGCTGGCACTAAAAGAAAATTTGATGAGATGGACCATAGTCCTCAACCATTACACATTTCTGTGGGAGGAGTGCATGATCGTCATCTGGATACTACCCATCAGAACCAGCCAAAACTTCCAGCTGTGCAAAACAATCATATTCACATCAAGACTGGCAGTGCTGTCATATTCTCAGATTCACAAGATCGCCAGCTTAGCCGGGAGTTTGCAGAACAGTTTCATGAATCGGTCTTACAGTCAACCCGCCAAAAGGAGATGACTCAGAAAATGAGTAAGCATGTTTAGTCCGGTATTGCTGGGTGCTCTGGTTGGAACTGAGAACCGAAAGAGTTGTCTGATAAGGAATTTGAATGGAAAGAAAGGATCAATGGAATATATATATATACTGGAAGATAGCATATTATTCTAATTGTGCATGGCAGACACATGCTAGCATGCTGTCAGGAGTCAACTTCCGATAAAGAGCAGTTATGTTATTTGCTGTGGTCATGACACCTGATAAGAATATAAAAATTTTATTATTTTAAAAAATAAAAGGTAATGTATTCATTGAAATTTTTATCTAAGAGATTTGGATTTCCATGCTTGCTTTTAATGTTTTTTCACATGTGTAATTGTAGATGTGTAACTACACCTGAAACTGTTTACACAGGCCATGCTCGAACAGGGGAAGTGCATGCCAGCGAGTCACATGGGCGACACAGGCTGCTTTGTGATTCAGGTGGCAGAGTTGTGGCATCAGGAGATAACATGCACGCATGCTTTCCAACAGCCACCACAGGACTGGCATCAGACGGAGCTCGTGTTGTTTATCCATGGCCAGGGATTGAGGGTGTTTTAGAATCGTACATGCGTCATAGAGAAGGTGCACAAAATACTGAAGTCTTTTTAGGAAAAAACTTTGTGTTATTACAGATACACTAAAACCTCCCTATTTAAAGTCAATTAAAATTTTAATCCACCAAAATTAGGTCGTAGCTGAGAGAGGTCATAGTAGGGACATCAACCTGTCTGCTTTCATTCCAAGAACCATGATTTCAGACACTTATAGATTCAAGCTCATTTATTGAAATTTTGAAATAAAACTCTTAAAAGCCATATCATAATGTTGTTTTCACTCTCACTTGGTCATTGGGTCGATTCAAGTTAGGCGGGCAGTACATAGGACTTAAGCAATATGGTTTGGGTCACAGTGATTCAATAACCAAGCAGTCTCTTTCAAAATGTATTTCAGTTATTTTACACGAAAATCATAAAATAGGGTAAATGGTTGGCCAGGAGTATATTTAAACATTTGTAATTTAGATTTCTTTTCATCATGCAACTTTAAAAAAAAAAGTCTTAATAGAGTGCAAACAGTTGGTCATATGTTCAGATGGGGAGAAAATATTGTTTAGATAGCAAAATATGTCTGTGAAAAATTTTTCGGTCGTAACTAAGATGTGGTCATGATAGAAAATGTCTTAAAAAGGAGTTTTAAAGGGTTATTTGACAAGCCAGTGACGAGAGCACAAGATCACCAGTAAAACCTCACTCTCTCTGGTTTAAAAGATCCTGTAGTGATAAAGAATATGATGAATCATGGTAAGAGGTTGAGTGTCTTTAGAATAAATTTAATTGTTGGCATTTACATTTTAAGTCTCCAGTTTTGGAATACTCCCTAATATCTTTATTTCCCTAATTATGAAAAGAATTTGTCTTTTTGACAGAAGAGCGAATTGAAGCACAGCTTCTGTTGGAAAGGTGTCGGCGTCTGCATACAGAAAACACAGAGCTTCGAAAGGTGGGGGAAACATTGAACAAAAAGATGGAGGTGAGTTTTAATCTCTATATGTGTGACTGTGGTCTTGTGAGACAGATCAGGGTGTGTGTGTGTAAAGATGCATTGTACATGCAGAAACCTGCCGTTTTTTTGTTTGGGCAAAAATTGTTTACATGGTTGCTTATTTCATGCATCTCTGTCTCCAGGGCTTGCTGAAGGAGAAAGAAATGTACAACGCAGAGCGGCTGGAACTGCAGTCTTCAATAGACAATCTCAAGAAATGTCTTCATATCTACAGATGATGACTGTGGACAGGATGATCAGATTCTTGCATCGTTCATATCACTTTTGCAATGAAATGGCTTCATTAAGATTCATTGCTCCCATAATGGGGTTCAAAAGGAGAAGTGCAGCATTGTTGCTGTCAAGTTCCCACACGCCTGAAGAATACTATGTTTGCTTGAGCAGAGATTCTGCCCTTGATGGAAGAGAAAATGTGTACAGTGTACCTACTATTGGATTCTTCTTACTGTCGAAATCTGTGAGCAGTAAGAATATTCACCGCTGGATTATTTCAGCAATTCAAAGGTGTACCTGTGGAATCATGCTTTCTGTGTATTAGTATCAGCAGAAATTTTCAAACTGATCACTGTGCTCCTTTTGAGTTGGAATTGGAGGATCGAAGGTGGTTTTTTTTTTTTTTTTTTTTTTTTTTGTGAAAATTGTTAACTGCTAACAAAAACATGGAACTGGAACAACTTGTTTAAAATTGTCAGATGAAGAGTTATGTGACCCTAAGATTTTACAGGAGACATGATGGTGTTTAGTGATATGATCAACACCCAAATGATAATGTGGAATATCATAATTGTTATGGCATAATGATTTTTAAAATTAGATTTTAACTGTATTTAAGCCTTCTTAACAATTGACAATATATAATGCCACTTTTCATCTCTGACACAGCCTCATTCTTAAAATTAAAACAAATGTTAAGAACTTTAAAAGTTTCTCTTAATTTCATGTACTCATTCCTTAAAGGCATACTTTGTTTTCAGAAAGTTTTTAGCAGCAGAAATACTTTGCAAAGTTAGAATAAAAGGGCTTTGTGGTAATATATTCATTTGCTGACAAGTAAGTTACACAAGTAAATCAAGTCTTTTCTTTAACATACAGAAGAGTTTTAGTTTTGTAAAATGAAGAATGGCCATATTTCATTGCTGAACAGTTCAGTTAAACAGGCATTGAAAAACTATATGCACATAATGTATGAGCAAGAAACTGAACTGCAAAAAGTTAAACAAATTCTAACATTCAAAATTCTGTTATGTACGTGGGTGAAACTTGTAGATTTTGAAAACCTGAAAATAAGACATCAGTATCAGTACCATTAATGTAGTGTCAATTACAATGTGCAATCAAGAAATCGGGGAAAGTTTTGGTTTAACAATTCAGTTATCATTTCCTTATCAAAAGGCATCCAATTTTTTTTTTAATCAATTTATATTAACTTCCTCATGCCCAGGCGAAAAGTCCTTGGCAGTTGTATGACTCAAGTTTTGTTGAGCAGCTTACTTTAAGGGATTTAAATAATGTAGACTTTAAATATTAAAATAGTTTTTATTAATGGAACCTGTGCTTCTATTACACTGAATTGTTAGTTGGTGGAGATTTTTCTTGGATCCTTAGATAAATTAATCATAGCTGAAAGTAAGCTGTCATTAGATATTTTCCAATTAAAAAAATCTGTAATGCAGAAATCCAGATTTTGAAAATTTGGAATGATTGTAGCCAACTTCATTTAAGCATATATATATTCTGCATTCTGGTATAAACTTGTGCAGAATGCTTTTTATTATTTTCCTTACAAATCTTACTATTGTAGAAAGAAATAGTATATTTTGGAAAAATTGCTTTATTTTACTTTATAAAACTTTAGTTATCCTACTTTTATTTTATAAACTCCAGATGTCAGCATTCTACATTCTTTCTTTAGAGTAGAGGAGAATAACAGCACTAACTGAAGACCCATTTTAAGATATTGTGGATTTTAGGATTTCATATTTTAAAAGTACACCTGTGGAGAAGAGGGGAGAACATGCCTGAGATTCCACAAAATCAAAGTTTACTCACAATTGGTGTTTTCAGTGATTATGAGGGCATGTCAAGTTTGAAATAGTACTGAAATCTTCTTTGCCTTTCATTAGTGTCTTTGTAAATTACATTTTTCAGCTCATCCTGCAAATAATTGCATTCATTACATGAAAATTGTCATATTTTTATTGAAAGCCTGTATATATAAATACCTGTTGCCTTTTTCCACTAGGGTATGGTTTTTCAACCTCCTTTAAAGAGCTATTTGGAAACAAAGGGTAAAGATAGGTAACTGTAAACAACAGAAAATGTGTGTCATGTCTTTAATTTGCTTTGAGGATATTAAATTGTTACCTAAGACATTTTTCTCTGAGGCATTGAGTTTTTCTGAGCTTAAACACATATTCTAGCTTAAAAGTATCAAGTTTGAAAGGAAGATAGTTATCTAGATATGTAAGAAGTAGATAGATATTCCTAGGACAATTCTACCCCCCCCCCCCCCCCCCCCCCCCCCGAAAAAAAATTCTGCACAGACGCAGGCACCAAAGAAACCTCGCTTTACAGAAGAGTGCCATGAGATAAAAGTTAGAGAGGTTCTGCTAATGTTGCTCACAGTAATTAAAAATATATAAGAAAGTAGACTATGCATGATCTTTTTTTAATGAGACAAACTTTCTAGTGTTTACATTTGGATGTAATATCTGCAGAATTGTTAGACTAAGAATAAGCATTAAGTGCACTGTTACAGGATGATTTTTCTCTTATTTTGTAGTGTGTTTCAAATAAGGCCAGAAAGACATGGAAGAGAGAAACAAAGCTTTCTCTACTGTTTTCACTCTATTAAGAAATAATAGAACTTGTTTTAACTTCTAGTGTCCAAATTTCTGATTTCTCAGCAGCTGCTTACCACTGCAGTGGAGTTATTGGCATAATATTTCTTTGTGCGAGTGCATGTTTTTGTGCGCTATGAGTTTGGCTTGAAAAGTTATTTGAGAATGAATCCAGTTTACAAAAAGTGAAAACGGCTGCATTGATACATGTATATCTTGTCTTGGTGTATATTTAATATCTTACCTTAAGTGTGCGGCACCAAAGCTCAATGCTTTCAATGTGCAATTTCCTGTTTGTTTTTAAATTTATATTATCTTTGTTCAAGTGTGTATTGTAAAACCAGACTTTTAATGCCTTCCATTTAATAGAAGAGTGAAACAGAGTGAGGATTAGTCATTCTAGATAAATATGTCAGAGGTTATTGTTAGTAACATGAGATGGAAGCTGTGCAGTGGCTCTTAGGTTGAGAGTGAATGTGAAGTAAGCAGATGAGCCTGACCATTGGAAAGGTGCAATTTCCTAGTCATGACATTAATTTTAAAAAGACTTAACTGAGCAGTGGTATTGTATTATTGTTGCAACAGAATCTAATTCTTCACTCGCTTGCTCTTGAGCTAGTTTGGAACTTGGCCTAGGAAACCCATAGTAAAAAAACAGAAGAGAAAAGTTTAATTGCTTTCTTAAAGAGTCATACGATGCATTTACAAACAGGCAAAATTTACAGAGAAATCTTGCAGGAGAACGCATACACTTGGTGTTCTGCTCCGCTGCATCCATATTATGATAATAAATTTTGTAACAGCTCTTTTTATTTGTTGTTTTCAGGCTATCACACAATCTTCCATATTTTAACATGCTTATTCTGTTCAACTTTTGTAGGTTGTAGAGGAGAGGACATGAAGTACATATTATTTGGAGACTAAAGCCAAAATTTATATTCTAAAATAGTATGGACCAGTTGGAAAAGTTATTAGCTAATCATAGGCATATTAGGTGTCAGTAAAAAAAAAAAAAAAAAGCAAGCAGAAAAACTAGTGTGGCAATTATTGGGTAGTTGCATCTTCGCAAACATCTAGATTTCAATATATCTATTTTAAATAAAGATATCCATATCACTGTGGCATGGGTTTCACAGGCATATTTACAAAGACTTTTTAAAGAAATATCTAGAAACATATCTGCGATTGTGAGAGATTGGAAAATATGGTCTATAACATGTCTGTTTTCATAATATGTAAAAATCCCAATGTCACTGTATAGATCACATTCACTGTGGATGTGTTTCTTTGCTGATTCAGTATGGCATTTTGATATCATTGTGACACAGTTCCAATATTTAAAAAAAAATCACTACTTTTGTCATTTATGTTTATTTGCTAAATGAATGGAATGCTTTACAAGCAAACAATATACATGTAGATTATTTTTCATGTGCACTTTTTCTTTATAGTAGAAAGTAGCGATACCAATTACTCCTTTGATGTATACTTTCTTCTTTTGTACAGTTTCCTAAATGATGCAATAAATTATTCAGGAAAGTGATAGTATCTTATGGTTTCTTGTCGCCACTCTGTGGTTTGAATCTGATTCTGTTTTGCAAGAACAACAAAGTAGGTTGGTTTGTATTAGCTTGCAGAACAAGTCTTCTCCAAAGGGAAAGAAGTGCTTGTTATACAAAACTGCTCCTGACCTTGATGTGTAACAGGATTCATTCTCCCGGGGCTATCAAGCTATGGAACATTACTCATATTCAGTCTCAGATCAGAAACTTTTGTTAAACTATTGTCTGGCTACTCTGTTCTTTCTTGCCCTCCAGTCTCTAATGAAATAAAGCCAGAAGCCTGGATCATTAAAGAATATTAATTGTATCCTAATCACTGTCAAAATAGAAATGCTAGGCAGTTTCTAATTGTCACTCTCTATAAACTGAAGATGGCAGGCTATAGTGATCAGGTTTTGGTGCGTAGGTTTATTGGCTTGTTTTGTGCATTTGATTTTCTGGTAACCACTGTATTTTTGTTTTGAAAAGCTTTCTTTTCGCATCAGTTTTAGCCACTAGCCTTACACAAGAAATGTACTGACAGCAACAGCATCTCTGAACTGGCAAATTAATTATTTTAATCATAAAATAATCTATACAACCACCCTCATCTCCAGTTCATCATTAACTCATTTATTCATACTAACTTTATAGTTAAACATTATTGTAGGAATGCCATAGTTTATGATTTAAAACTTGGGTTTATTAAAAGCAACAACAAAAATTTAGGCACTCCAGTGCCAGCTTTTAACAGCATGGCTCCACAAGATTACAAGCATATCAGCATACACTTTAAATAGACCCATTTATTGCCTTCCATAAAAATTGACAATAACTTTCAGATTTACATGTTTGTGATGTCACATCTGACTACTGTAAGTTGTTGCTAGATCTGTCTCCTGGACGATCCTCGCAAAGGCCTAGAATAATGTTTGCATTGTTTGTTATAGATGAAAAGTTGAGCATGCAAAATCCCTACTTAGTGAGCTGCACTGGCTACAAGCTTGAACTCACATTATACTAGTGACAATGCTACACCTTTCTTTAAGACGCAAGGAAAATAATATTAAATAAGACAAAAATTATAACATAGTTTATATGTTATCATCAAACCAACAGTATTACCTAACAGAACAATGCTGATTTTCTTTCTCAGAAAAAATGTACATTACCAGAAGAGAGAAAGAATTCCAACAAGTTTTTCTTTGTTAAAACATTGCTGAAAAAAAAAGCACATTTTAATTCATGACAGCTGAGCTGATTTCTATCTCTTACGGCATGTCCCATGCAGAAAACAAGGTATTATTACAGTTACACTTTATGAACACTTTTAATTAAATGTTATGTCAGATGAAACAGGATGAACATTTTTGATCAACTGAATACAGTACATGTACTTTCAGGAGAGATAACCTACAGGCAAAGGCAATGAGTGTCAACATAAGGGAGGCAACAAGTGTCTATCAACAAAATTAAAATAGAGTTCTCTTTCTCACAGCACACCAGCAATATACATGTTGCCAGGCGCTGGATGATGAACATAATTTTGTTTAGTAGATGCATTATTGTTGAAAAACGACATCCACACCACATCATGTCTCCAGAGGCATCTGTGAATGAAGGGATCACTTCCTCCCCTACCAACTCTGGAACAAGACTCCTAATTGTTGCTCCTCTTTCTTAAATACTTGTAATTTTCTTTTTTCTGGTTTTGCATTTGATGACTTGATTGGCTGAATGTAGGAGCTGCTAGTAAGGTTTGTGAGCGTGTGCCCCAATCCTTGCCACTGCCTCCTTTTGACTAGTTTCTCCTTGCTTTTCTTCAAGTTTCTGTATTTCCCACGTTACAATGGGACTTTTCACTTTCCTTCATGCACAGTATGGTTCTTTTCCAAGAATTAAAACAATAACTGAGTTTGCACTTACAAAGCTTACATTTTCTAGGCTTTCATAGAGTTAACCAGTAACCAATGTGGGAAAAAAATGCCCTCTAAGCTGCATGCTTAATGCATTTCAGGCACTGTCTACAACTTTTTACATTGTAATTAGTCATAAAAAGACAAGAGATAATGGTCTGCTAAATGTTTCTTTTTTTTTTAACTCATGTATTCACCCCATTCTTATGACAGATCTGTTTAGGGCACTGTTTGCTAGTTACACACATGGAAGACAAAAGACCAGGGAGTTCCCTCAGCACTACAGCCATAGTCTGCCAGATGATACATGCTACAACAGTTCAGATCAGATGACTACTGATGTCCCTTACATGCAGCTTCCTAATCAATGTTAAGCAAGTCTATATCTTGAAATGTCTAATGCAAGAGTGGGGAACATCCAGCCGTCAGGCTGTATGTACAAGGCCCGTGAAATCATTTGGTCTGGCCCTACCAAGGCAATCGCAGCTAGAACTTGAAATTTTAAAAAAATCTAGCCTTTTTAGTAGAAACATAAATTTATATTAAGTGAATCGTAATAAAATTAATTTTGAGGGCAAGCAAAGAACATGCATTATGGGATAGACAGGACACATACAAGTATATGACATGACAGACATGTATGCTTCTTCTCTGGTGCAATAGTTCACCTACGTGTATTGTGGTGACTTCAAGGAAGATCAGTGCGAGGCACCCTGAGAGTGTACAGGTTGCAATAGTATTAAGGCTCTGTGGCAAAACTATGGCTTCACCAATGAGAAGGTTAATTTTTAAGTTGATAATGTGAACAATGTGATAAATATCCAAATGGCTCTTGACAGAAAAAAATGTTCTCACCCTTAGTCTAATGCAATATCTAATCACATCAGTTATGTAAATATAATTGTACTGGGGAACACTAATTTATCCAACAACTTCCTTTCGAGCTAAGGTTCATATGTAAGGAGAGGCCATTTGGAAACAAGCACTGGTTTTCACCTGATCATCTCAACCTTTCATCCCTCATTGAAAACAAGGAACAAATGTCAAAGAATCCTGATTTTGACTGTTTTGAACCATGAATTTGATAAAGCTGTGCAACTGTGAGTAATTATCTCTTCAGTCCTGAGACAAACTGGAGCCAGAAGTCAGATTTGCATGAAGGGAATGCATGTGATTGAGAGCAGCTGTAAGAAATGGACGTACAGTGTTGATCTCCATTAGTGTTAAGTGGTTCAACTGAAAAGAAAAAAAGTATGTTATGTAGGTTTGATGCAGCACTGTTGGCTATGAAAACTTTAACTCCTTTAACTTAAGAAAATCAACTCCTTCTAGCTAGGGTGACTTGTTTGAATCAACTATTTTTTTTCTATGCAAATGTTATGTTCACATCCGTTTCTGACCTTAAGCACTTTTCCTGATAAAATAAAAACGTGGTTAAGGGGAGCAGATTTGTAATTTGGAAAGTAAGACAGCTATGAATTACTTCCCTTTGGCTACAGATGCCCCTATATGTGTATTTGTACTCTTTCGTCAATATCCAGTGCATCATTTTTCTGCTTTTGTCAAAGGACCATGCTTATGCTAAGCGCTTGAAAAATTTAGAAGCATATTAGATGGTGAAAATTAGACAATGAGCCATAGTTTAGTGATGTATTAGAGTTTACTGACTAAACGGACTGATTTATATTTCTAAACTTTATTCAAATTTCATGAGTGATACCTTATTTCCAATGTGATTACAAACTAGAGAATATTCAGGCTGCATTGAAGTTGGCAGGAAATTTTAATTCCTTATATTTTAAAATAATTAACTCCAATATTTTTTATTTTTACCTTTTGTTGTTTTTATTAATATTTATATTAATATTCTAAGATAATATTTAAAAAGAGTATAAATTGATACCAGTTTTAGCTATAGAAATGAATCCAAGGTAAGAACAAGTTAAGACCTGATCTGTACACTCTTGAGGTGCTTATTAGATTTTTTGACATATATTTTTCATATTTTTTAAGTGAACTTGAATTAAGTAAATCAATGCACTCTAAAACTTATGGTATTTGTTTCATGACTGTGGTATGGCATATAACATCCAAATCTTTTGTTATCTACCTTAGCATGTGTTGCATCACTTTTGACAAACATGTCAATACTGCTCCGAAGTTTAGCTACTCTGAGGTCCCATATGTCTTTTATCAAAATCTTCACTTCATCAGCTCGAGAAATGTCATCTGTGGCACTGCAAAAGAAACTTTCAAATATACATTGCCCACAATTTCTGACAATTTGTCCGTGACTATATGCAACAGTTATTGATGTATACAACTGACACAGGTGAAAAAGGAGACAGTTCCACCATAAATACAGCACAAATGAGGCCTTATGGAAACAATGGCAAGTATAGTTACCATTGAAGAACCAGTTGTGAAATTTCCAGATAGTAATTGCTTGGCATTTGTGTGAAGAACTTTGAATCCATTTCTTCCTGTTTCTTCTCAGTAAGTTTTTCTGGAATGTTAAATATAATCCATTTAAAAGTATTATTAAGTTTTATATTGCACAGAATAATTTTTGCTTTTTACTACCTAAACTTTAGGAGGGGCCAGGATGCCACGGAACTGTTTACAACCAGTAAAGGGGACTAAAATTAGGGTTAGGGGTTTGGTGAGGACCAGCTTTGGGGTTTCCGCTAGGGTTAGGATTATGGAGCTTGCTCAGTTTCATGGTGTATGTCATGACGTCCATAGCAACTTTTTTAATGTGTTGGTGTCCTCCTAAAGTTATTTCCAATCCTAAACTTACCAACATCCATCCATTCTGGCTGAACTATTCTGCATTTTTGTCGTTGCTTGAGACTGCATGCCATCCAGAGAGGAACTGCTGTTGGTAATCCGGGGCTAAAGGGACCAAAATCGCCCTGGACACATCAAGAGGAAAACCAAGAGCTTAACAAGTTAATTAAAAAGAACATTATCACACTACTATACCGTAAACACTTTTCCGAACAAACACAATATGAAATGCCCCTGATAACGTAGTTTATCTGCCCCAAAAAAGGAAAAAATGGTTAACTTTCTCACTTAATTTTTTTTTTTAAAAGATTTTACCTTCGGTGCCTCCAACAAGCCTAGCTCGGTCACCAAACTACCACGCCCTCTCACCCAGTGCCATCGTAAACCAAACGAATGCTCTCAGGTCAGAGTTAAATAAGTCCTTAACACTGATAAGAAAATATAGATATTACTCTACCCTCTAAGTCTAAAGACTTAATGTAAAATTGTTATTTCAATCTTTTTTATTTCAATCCTTTCGAAGATTGAGAGAGTAGTATAAATGACGATAGAAAGTTGTAAACAAAACTTTAAAACAACTCACACTTATCAAGTGTATTTTTTCAAGTGAAAAGTTTGGAACAATTGTAATATTTTCTTTTTCTGCTAAAAACTCTACTTCTGACGGATCCATCTGTACTTTGAAACTTAGTCGATGAAGTCGTATCTCGCGGTAAATTATGTTCCCAAGGTGAAGGCTAAAGCCGAGACCTTTGTCGCTCTTTGAATCAGGAGAGCTACACTTTGGCGAAAATGGCAGCCTCCTTCTTTAGAGAGGCTGGAAGCATCGGTCCATATTTTGTCAGATGCATTTCAGCTAAGGTATGTGTGATAATTTTATCGCCTGAAACTTGACTAATTACGAAACATTTTCAAGACAATGTAACATAGCTACTTCAATTACAATTATTTATTGAATAATACGATTTCGTGATGAGCTTAGTCGTCGAACTTGAATTGTTCTTGAGATCTTTTTATTTGAATGTTTACATTGTGCTCATTGAACTCCGAGGAAAAGAAAAACAACAAAATAGGATATCAATTTATGCTATTCTTAATCAAACTGTTACAAGTGTTCAAAAATATTTTGCAATTGTCATGTACATCTTTATCACTGTTGCAAATTGTAAATAGTAGTACGTATACACACTTCGGATTTCGTATTCTGATTGAAAAAGTTATTTCTGTGCCAATGTAGCGTGCCTCAAATGGAGTCAGACAATGTATGTGTCGCATCCAGCAGCAGCAAAGACAAAATGTAATAAATGTTGTGCGGATGTTAGCCACGGCACCAAAACAAGAAACCACGCCCACGGCCACTGTGGCCAGTGTGCAGCCAACACTTTCCACCCCGGTGCAAACGCGTCAGTCTGAGTCAGATTCTTTGTACAGGTGATATAAAAGCTACTTTAGTGTGCCAATACCGCTATGTTTTTTAAATTTTAAAATCATTGGTTTTTTTTTATTCATTTCATTTTGTTTATACTCCATGCAAACTTGAAGAGGGCATAATTAATGAATAAAGTCTGAGGAATTCAAACGTCACAGTCACATATTTAATATATTCTCTGCCTCTTGAGGTTTCCTCATTAAAATTTGAATGGTAAGCAATGAATTCATTCTCAGTCATGAAGCTAAATGAATTGAATTTCATTTGCAGAGAAAGATACATCCCTATCACAAGAAAATCAATTATTCGTTTCTTGATGGAAGAAAAGGATTTTTTGACTGATGAGGAAAAAAAGGCCTTTCATGACTTTGCATTAGCTCTTGACAGTGCTATTGTCAATAAATATCATAGTATTCTTCAAGAACTTAAGGTATTTCCAAAAGTCTTTTGTTGTTAAAAGAAAGCTTGCTGTCTGAGTCGCATTAAAGACTTTAAAAAAATCAGAAGAATGAAAGTTTCAGATTTTCCATTAATTTTGCATATAGTTTTGAGGGAGAGAGAGAGAGAGCGAGAGATCTTTAACAAAGAACTAAAATGTTGCATAAATCATTATAAATATTTCAAGGTTAAAATTATTATTGATATTTTACTATTCTTTTCACAATAAAGACCTGGCCTTAATAGTGGATAATATTTTGCCACGTTTACCTTTGATATACTATAGTTTATTAAAGAGTTATTTGGGTTTTTATTTCACTTCTTTAGAAATGGATGGTGAATATTTGGTTTGATCAAGTTTTTTTCATTGTTTTTGCCCAAAGCTCCTATTTGATCCCATAAATCCTGATAAAGATACACTTCGTACAAGAGAGACAACAAGACGGGAGAAACTGGATCATGAGTTTTGGCTGCTACAAAGACTAGAAGACATCATGGAAAAAGCCAGTTTTTATGAGCTGGATAAGTCTCAGCTGAAGCGTTTGCTAGCAGAACACAACTCCCCAAGTGGAATGAGAGTGAGCACTTAATGCTTGGTTTTGTTCCCCTTCTTATGTAATTATATCTTTAATTTAACATGCCAAATCACAGAAATTCTCCATTGACATTTGAGTAAGACTAGGAAAGAGAGATAAATCTGTAGCTTAGTGGATGCGTTTGAAGTTTTAAATAAAGTCTTTTAATCCTAGTAGCTATGTGAACAGTGGTGAGCTGACAAATTGTAAATGAGAGTTGGAGTTTTTATATGTACATAGGGTTTGTCTAATAATGCCTAATATTTTCTTGCCCAAGGCATTACATTTAAATTTTAGAAAACTCTTTTCTACAAAAGTTTGCATAATAAAGCATCATTTGTCGTAAAAACAAATAGGTCTTCCTTTTAAAGATGTTCCTAAGAAAACATGAAAAATATATTTTTCTGTGAACAGGTAAGTGTCAATCCTGACAGATATGATGTTCTACGCTTCTGGATCCTTGGCAAGGAACAACCGCAGCATGAGGAAACAATTGTGGAAAAGATGCTGAACCGTATCTTTCGTCGTACACCAAAGGCTGGTGTAGAATACTACAAGCGAGTTGTCGTTGCCATTCGTTTGAAAAAAGACGCTAAACTCACATTAAAAGCCTTCAAGGAGGTTCCAGTAGAGAGTCTGGAAATGCTTCTACCAGATGGCACCATCAAAATGAGCAACTGGGACAAAAGCATTTTGACAACATCCATATTCCTTGCTGGGGCTGGTATAGTTGCCAAAGTTGTCACTTTACTAGCGCAGGTGCAGTTTGACTGGTCTCTGGTGCTGAGTTTGGTGATGGGGGCCATTAGCATCAGAGCATGGACAGTTTATAAAAATCGGCGAAGTGAATATCTGTTGGATATCACACGGATGCTTTATTTCAAGAATGTGGCCAACAATCAGGGACTTCTGGCTTTGCTGGTGGACAGAGCAGAAGACGAGATTTTCAAAGAGGCATTGCTAACCTACACATTTCTACTGACATCAAGACCAGATTCTGTTCGACAGAAAGCCAGCAGCCAACAGCTTCCTGCACAGCTTGGTAAGCACCTGTTAGATTTGAAGAGGGGAAAGAGGGATGGTGGTTCATAATTGGTATTATGCAATGTGGACATTTATAACAAGTTTTTTTCATTATTACACTTCACATAGTTTTAGATTTTGCGCAGAATGGTTCAGTTTTATACAATATCAAGGTATGTTACTAAAGTTAAGGTCTCTTAAAGTGTACAGGGGTAGAAAAGTTCAGTTTGAGTTCCACAAATCTTTGGTAAACCAGCATATTCATTAGTTGTTTAGTTTTTTTAAGTGTGGATGCATTGCATTAGCACTAATTTTCATCTTAACCTTTTTAACAGCCAGAGAATTTCATCCTGTGATAGCTGAAATGTGAGCTTCTGTATGTCTCATTATTTGTTCATGTTTCGAATTTTACGTTGATTTCTGTTTGCTTTTTGAGGTGATTTTTGAAACACTCTCATTTTGCACAATTTTTATAGTAATTAGAAATGTAATCAGTAATCCTCAGTGAATTTTCCTTTTAACTGTACTGTATTTATTTTTGTCATTCTTTAGGAGGCTGTAAAACTGTTTAAGTCTTTTGGCCTACTTTTGTTTTGGCATTTTCTGCCTCAATCTTAATGCAGCTCATGCAAAGAAAATCTCTTAAAAGACATTTTATACCAAGGGCATTTAAAAGCTGCTCTTTTCATGCATAGTGGGATGCTACTGACTCAGAATCCAGTGACACATTCTTAAAATTATGTGGTAGCTACATAAGCAGGATTTCTCATTTAAAAGATGGTAGTAAGAAAATTTTATAAAATATGCAGATTACTTTAGTATACATTTAGTGCAAGTAGGAATGACCATTGATTCAAGGTGTACAAAAGTTATTGCTTCAAAAGCTTGTCAATATCCTTGATAAAATTATATGTATTTGTATTTCAAAAGTAATCTTAGAGATCTTACTATTTTCATACAAAGATTCCCTTTGTCTTGCAGGAGGCTTGTCTGATTCAGCTCTGGAGTCTAAAGTAGAGAAGTGGATCAAGGTCAAGACAGGGGTTGACTTAAAATTTGACTCATCAGAGGCAGTGAAACTGTTGAAGTCTTTTGGTATACTGAGCGAAGCACAGCAGAAGTTGAATGTTCTGCCTTTAGTGAGTGCCGCACGGTGCCTACCAATCACTCCTCAATCACTCATCGCTCGTTCTACTGAAGCAGACATCACTGAAGGCTATGATCGTAGCGAGTATCTGGAAACGGAACATGATTACAAAGAAGAGGACCGGCGGTCCAGGAGATATGGCTGGTTTTAGACTCTCAGACAGTTGTGAGTGAACTGCATAAATGCAGGATTCAAAATATATAAATAAAAATTATTTAAAGAGAAATGAACTGTTACAGACCAAAAAAAAATGTAGTAAATAAATGTTTTCAAGTTTTTTGGCATGCTAAAGAGTAATGTCAGTTCAAGAAACTATACAGTTTTTGACAGTTGCTTTTTTTGTAATAAAAATTAATTTTTTGTGGGATAAGGGTGGTAGAAAGAATGAAGAAATTTAAGAATCATGCAGATTTTAGATTCTTATTTCTTTTCCCTTTTATGTAAAGCGGTTTAAAGAAACATTCATACATGAATATGAAGCATGAAGTACTGTTAATGACCGGCAACCTTGCAATGAAGAAGACTGTTAGAAGACATTCTGCGAACATCATGCTTTTTAAGATAATCGGAATAGGAACTACCAGAAGTGGAGTGAATTATGCTTGTTGTGATATGTAATAGTTTTTATAATTTTTTGAATTTGCTTTTGTGCCATTATACACTAAGTCTCAGCAAAAATTTAAAATATATTAAAAATTATAATTGCATTTTGCATTGTGTTGTGATGTTGAAAGCAAACATCTCAATGCCATCTGCTATTCCAAATCATTCCAAAACCAGCCAGTGAAAAGAGGGCCAACTTTGAGCCTTTTTGCAAGAAGTTGCAAAAGCTGTGTGAGAAGATGAAAGGACAGACTCATCCCTTTATTCATCTTCTCACCCAACAAAGAACAAACCTAACAATTGTTCTTATGTGAGAAACATCAAATCATAAATATTGTATTGTGTCTATACAGTCCTTTAAAAAGTGTTTAAAAAAGTAGTGTCTTTCCAAAACTTATATCTAATGCATAAAAAGTGGTGATATTATTTTATATAATGGGATATTGAGGCTAGGCTCTGAGGAGGAGTTTGTCATTGAAGCGAATCAAAACTTCTTTCAGCCTGTTTACTGAGACTGCCACTTTGTAGGTTGTTGAACATGTAGGCTGTTAATGCATATTATTACCATGTCACTTTGACCTACCTAACAAAAAGCTAGATAGAGAAACCATGTTATTCACTTTCTTTTCTTCACACACACAAAGAGACAAAATAAAAAATACATCACTACTTTTCTCTTTACTCTCACTGAGCAACAACGTTCTGCTGGGGAAAAAAGTCTTCATTCACCAGTAAATGCATCTACATTTCAACATCTATGTACACTCAGTCAAGCTGATACCACTGAACCATGATCAGCTCGTGACATTTTGCAGTCAATAAAAGCAAAAATTACATTATTACAATATCCTATTCCTCATTTAGCTAACATGGACCTTGTTTCAGTAACCAAACCCTGCCTGTTCATCATGCAAACCTTTTCAAACTTTTGCTGCAGCATCTTTGAAATAGTCTAGCTCAAGGGATGGAAACTTTATACAACCACAATAAAATTTTCCCTGCCCTCTTCTGGCCAGTTACAGCCACAAGAAGAAATCATACAGAGTGTATGAGATAGAAGGTGCTCTGTCTAGGTGTCTGGGAAGCTAGCGATTGCCACATCATTTGTATGAAACTCCACGTGAGCAGAAGGTGCTGGAACAGCAGTTGGTAACTTGCCTTTTAGAGACTTGATATGAATGTAGACAAAGCATTATCTCTTGACTGAGAAATGGTATGTTGGGGGTGGAACCCCAAAAGTTGTTTTTCTAGTAAACAAGGTTTTGAAATGATTTCACATATTTAGCTTGGGTACAGATAGAAACTAACAGGTGCTGATACATGCAGAAATTACACTAGGAGTGAGGGTAAAAACACATGAACCACTGTGATGGACTCTCTCTTTGTGAAATAAGGCTTTGACTGGTTAAAATGTATGTCACACATCTAGAATGAGCATGCTACTGGTAATCTTGCACACTACTACATGCAACTTTAAATTTCGTGGCATGTTCAGCACTAAACACCCGAAGCTTAACTGGCATGCTGGAACAAAACAGAGCTTGATATTCTCTACATTCCATACTTTCTGAACAGCATTATAGTAGAACAGCATCGTGAAAATATTTACATTGGTATTTTATCCATGATGCCATGTAAGCAATACACTTAAAGCATTTCTCCATGACAGTAAGCAGCCATGCTTCAGATGTTTCCACAAGATTTATTTCATTTGTGGCAGCAAGCAAATGCATCTTAAGGATATGTGTACCTTCTTCCTACCTATTGGAGAATGCCGAATTTGATCAGGGGTCACAACAACATACTGCAATACATTTTCTATTTGCTAGTCTTGATAACTTGCTACATTATCATAAGCAAATAATGTACATGCATTTTTTTTTGTTTAAAATAAGGAATGTTAGTTTGGAGTTATAGGTATGTAAATGTATTTTAAATAAGGAATGTTAGTTTGGAGTTACATGTATATAAAAAAATTAGTGTTAAAATTATTCAGGTACCTGGATACTTTCTTTTTCACTTTCATGACCTGTGCAATACTGTTTCTCTGAATTCCATGTTTCACTTCCATGTTTCAAAAACTGGTGTATGTGGTAGCAGGAATGAGTTCCTGTTCCAACTATGGTTGAACTGCTGCGATAAATGGTGATTTATTTATTTATTTGGTATTTAGAAGAGTGATAGGAGGAAATCGGAGTACTTGGAAAAAACTCTGGAAAAAGGAGTCACATCCAAACAGAAAATATGCTTCCTGGGATGCTACTAGACTGACTCAAAAACATAGAGGAGCATAACAGAAATATCAAAATAGCAAGAATAAAGTTGAACCCTGTGTTTTTTCTTTACAACTGATTCATTAAGACAAAAGAATAAAAATTTTACTGTTATTGGTAGCATGTAACTAAAAAACCTCCCTGATTTCAGAAAGTCAAACTGTGGGATAAAGTCTGTTCCCATGCACTATAATAAGAAAAGGAAAACAAGTCTTTCAAGCTGAAAAGATCTCAGTCTGTATTTCATTTCTGTAAAGTGCTCGGAGCAAATCATTAGAAAAGCGCTATGTAAAATGTTCATTATTACTATTAGAAAGAAAAATTATGCTGAGTTATGAGTTGCTACATTTCTGATTATGTTAGAACTGTGGTAATGTTGGAAAAATGGAGGGCAAGTGTCCTACAGGAAGGACAGGACAGAAATGGAGCACATCATTTTTTCTTACCTAATTATTTGAACTTTAGACTTTACCAAAGGCTTGACATTTAACAATGCAAATACTTTCATATTTCAATTTAACTGATTCTCCAAAGAGACAATTGCCATTCTGAGAAATGTCACAACATGTAAGTAACCAGAAATTATGTAACATAAACATAAAATTCCAGGTACTTTAGCATGTTTAGGTTACATAATTACGTAAAAACTATGTACAGCTGTGCCTCCAATATCTGAAGATTCAGTATCTATGACTTCCATTATCTTTTTATAACATGGCACCCTGTTGCTCCCTTCCACCTCCCACAAAAAATGGGGAAATTAAATAAACAGTTCATAAGTTTCAAAAGGGCACCAAGTGAGAACAGGCCATAGCATGGTGAAATCCAACAGTCTAAACATGCCCAATACTTCACTCGGTTTCTTTGTCTCTGTACTTGCACTTCTCAACAAAACTTGCCTCCATCCTAGCATTCTTCATCAACAAATGTTTAGGCATACTGAATTTTGATTACTTGCTTGTTATTGTCACCACTCAAATTTCAGATTAACTGTAATCGAATTCCCCCATCCTCACAGACAAGGACCACCTCACTAGGTTCTTATTTATGCTTCAGCTTACACCTGATGCTGTCATCACTACCAGAGGCACAGGAGCCTATCTGCATGCATACTGAAAAATTGATCTGTTGCATTTGAACGATCTTTAAATTCATGTATGAATGGACAGAATAATTTGTGTAGACAGAAATATATTATGTATGTAAGTGTGCACATCAAAACATTGCCCTGCAGAACACCAAAGAAAGATTTACAAATGCATGACTGCAACACAATACAAATGAATTTTCTCTTGGGGACTTGCCCTTGTCGTATCTTATTCGACCATCCATATTCCATCTGGTTTCCTTGGTCTCAAAAAAAAAACCACAAAATCAATAAAGTATCGATTTCATGCATGTGACAGAACTTAAAGAAAAAACATTTGGAATTGAAAACAGCACCTGCATATGGTTGGACATGCACTTCTCCCCATTCACAAGATTCTGCTTCTTTATGTCCTGAAAGACCTGGTCTGTTCTTTTCACAATATCCTGCCGCTACGTTACACTTCATGTAACTCAGTGTTATAGTCTGTTACCACACTTCCGTCATCTGAAGCAGGAATGTCGCTGAAATGGTTACAAAAGTATCCAGATCTGAGCAGAGAAGAAAATTTAATGAGTTAACATCACCATTTCTCTGCTTTCTAAAACAGAATGCAAACTAATTCTGCAGTAGTGAAGCAGCTTCTTGCAACCACTGTGGTTGAGACAATGGAAACATCCACCATATGCTGACTAAGGAATGTGACAGTTCTAAGCAGCTATCACTGATTCAATTCTCAGCAACACAGCCTTAGGTGTCTTTCATCTTGTCCACATTGTCACGTAGAAGTTTCACTTGGTCTGGAGCAATAGAATCATAATGCCATAATTTAACACTAAAATCTCTTTATTAATTACAGCTTAAAAAAAACATATAAAATGTATTTACTTCAGCTCTAATAATGCAAAACATGATTGTATATGTATTTAAAAGCGAAAATTTTATTATTTGAGATAGGAATATTTTGTAATATTTATCTCCATTTTAACAGACAGCTTCCATTACATCTTGGAAAATACTAGCATTCACTGATAACAAACCTTCACTTAGGTTAGCAATTGTGGACTGTTTTCTCAGGAATTCCATGCACAGCTCACGGCTCAGACCAAATGCTCTCATGTTGCATGCAAATGTCCTGAAGATAGAGGGAAACATAGCAATTGTGCTCCAATATTCAGCAAGATTTTTTAACTTCTTACATACAAGGACTGAAGAGCTTAGCAATGACAGAGCTTCTTTGTGAATGAATCACACAAACAACAGAAAACAAACACTCAAAAGAAAAATAGTTTTGGGATATGCTTAGTCTGCAAAGAACTCACCCAAGCTGGCCAAATGTGATGTTTTCCTGAAAATTACGGTCATCAGTCATGGTATCATTTGCAGCAGAACTGAAAATAGGAAAGATATTCCTTACCAAAATTCACAAATTCTAAGACCCCAAACTCTAAAAATTTCCTACAGTTTGTTAATAATTCATTTTCACAGCCTTTTTTTTTGTCCTGTACTACAAATATACATGTGTGTGCATATGTACAAACACAAGAATGCATCATGCATGCACACAAGGCAGGGGGTGGGCATGGAAGTTTTGGCTCGCCAAGAAACATTCAGCAAACTCAAATTCCTTTAATTGTTTCCAAAGCAAATGGATGAAAAAGTTAAAGCAGTTTTACAAAATCAGCATAACTATATTGAGTGAATGGCTTATTATTCAGTAGCATTTTTAACAAGCTGACAAAATATGTGAAATAATAAATAATAAAATAAAAATAATAATAATAAAATTCTCATATTTAATGTTCACATATTTAATGTTCCCTAGGTCAACAAATAAAAAAGAGACTAAACACTTTGATTTAGCAAGAATTAATTTTACAAATATTTTTCAAAATATCTGCTTGAAAAAAAAAAATAATCCTTGTAACTGCTTGCTAAAAAAAAACAAAAACCCCAGCTTCCATAAAGAAAATCTGGAAGGCCTTTTGCAATCCCTGTCAAAATGTCCTGGCTTGGTTCCAAGTCATCAGCTTCCCGGTATCACTTTATTGTCTGGTCGGACCAGCCTAAATGTCTTCTGGGAAATCTGTCCAATTCTAAAAACAGTAGCTCTCTGGACAGACTGCTCCAACACTGCTGATTTCACAGATGAAGTAGTAGTTTGGGTTGTTTAATGTCACGGTCAAGTCACTGGAAATGAAGGCCCTCCTGGACTTGATGTCGGCTGCACCTGTGTCTTGATCGACCGGATTGCTGCTTTGCTGCTGGGAACAGCTGTACAGGCATATGTGAAAGCAGATGCTTCCAACCTGCCTCACTGTTTATGTGTCTTGCATATGTGTGTACATACATAATACATGCATAAATCAAAGGGAAAGACAGAGAAAGAGAAGGAAATGTTTGTGTTAGTGTATTTGTATGTGCAAGCAGACTGTCAGAGAAGTAATCAAAAGGCAAATCAATGTTGTAGTTAGGGGAATAAAACAGGTTTCTGTGCGTTAGGTAAACATACTTGGTGGGCATGGGTCGCCTTGACCGCTCACACTGCACCGCATCAAAAAATGCTGCATTCCAGAAGCGCAGCGATTGCCAGATTGGCTGGTCCTTTAGAAACATGTACAGGAAACTCTTATCCCCCCCTGGACCAGGCACTGAAACATAATCATAGGATTTATATAACTCATTCATACATATAATCATGTTTCCCCATTAAAAGCACCTGTGCACACACACACCACACCTTCTCTCTCAAAATGAAAGAGTGGATGCATTGTAGCTGGATTAGGACTTTCTTAAAAATGGCGGAGTTTCATGGCTTGGAAAATCAGGGGAAAGTCAGGCTAATGCCACTTTATGATTCATTTTCTGTCTGCGCACCAGTTTCGCCGTCTCTTTTGACGCCTTTCCTGCGCTTATGATGATGCATGGGTTGCAATACTTGGAGCTTTGGAGAAAGATGATAGTCTCCAGCTGTATACATTGCAGAAAGGAGGAACATGTTCTGAAGTGAACACTGCAGACAAGGACAGCGCCATACAGCCGGATCGATCCCATCCATTAGAAGGCAATTTCCAGGGTTCGTGAACTGTAGGTGATCGACCAACTTCTGCATTACTCCCTGATCAGGAGATCTGGATATTTGTTGCGTCCTCTGGTGAATGACCTCTCAAACATTCCTGAGATGGGACGGTTTTAACGTTTTTAAATTAAGTGAGAGGTGTGTGTGTGTGTTGGTCGAGCTGCACTTGCTACATCGATGGAGGAGCAGGACATGCAATAACTGCCGTTGTCCTTTCTGTTTCTGCAAGGGGAAAGTGGCTGAAATCATTTAGCTACAGAACAATCGATAGAAAGGAGCTCCTCCCCCACATCATCTGATGGCTGAATGCATGACCATGTCGCAAACCATGTCGTGTGTCTTCGCCGCAAAGAACGCAATCGTACGCGGCAAACCTCCGATACCTGACCTCCCCACTAAGGGTCTTCGACATCCGGCGATGCCTTCGCTTGGCCGGACACAAACTGTTCTCACTCTGACTACCCTCATCATCCAGCAGCCAGCCAAGTGGAATGACAATCTCATCATGCAGAGGGTCAAAGCGTTCTGGTCCTATTACACATGCGTGGTGGCCACCAGCTGCTGATGGCTTCACAGAGGACAGACAGGTCAACGGGCGCCCCATCCTATTCCTTCGCCGCCACCTGCGTGAGCGCGTGGGCGGGGACGTGCTGGACTGCTGCATCCCAGAGAGCATCAGCTGTGTGTGTGTGTTGAACAAGTATTTGGCAAACGATCGATGTGGCTTGCTGTGCTGACACTAATATTGGCAAATGGAGATCGGTGACGGAGTGGCCGGTAGAGATCGAGGAGTTGTGGGCCATTGGCCCTCTCACTGGGTCCTCTACCCGGGAAGCCTTGCTGCCACGACTGTGACAAAAGACGCAAAAATGCTGGAGCTAAATCAGTTAACGAAACAGCAAAACTGGTTTTGGTAAAAATAAAAACACATCTGGTGTCGTGTATTAGGCCTAATCTAATTCCTCTTCTGCCGGCTCTCTTGAGGTGAGCAAAACAAAACCTGCTGCAGACCAGTTCCAAGAAGTCTAGCGTCCCCAAGTGAATGGAGTGTATTGAGCCAATGCTTGCCACTTCAAAAATCGTGTCCTGAAACGGGTGAGCTCTAATCACTCCATTTCCTGTCACTGTTTCTATGACTCCCCGTTATTGCCTGGCCTTTCAAACCCTTCATGTCTCCATCAAGTTATGTCAACCAACGTCTGCCTGAGACGAACGCCAGCAACCAGTCATCAAAGAGGTGAACAGTTTGTGAAGTGGCACACACACACAAACACACACACAGAAAACACACACACAGAAAACACACACACACACACACACTGATATGCCCGCTTAAAATGGAAGGCGTAAAGACCAGATCCACGGAAGATGAAAAAAAAATGTTTTGTTTGAGATGCATGCAAAATATAAAGCTCGCGCAACGTGCACAAAGCTGGTGTCGTCACTATGGTGCACGTCTGCTTGCGTTGTCATGGCGACAGATGGTAAGTCGTTAGAGATTTTCTATCGAGGATCAGACTAACGGCGCTGTAGTCTCTTGCAATCATAAATTTCATGAATAGAAAACAAGAAGCTTCCAACAAAGTCCTCAGTATCTGCACTGTAAGTAGGACATTTCTAACGCCCTATCCTACCCCCACCTCACACAAAAAAAAAATCCCACACCAAAAACTGCCTGACTTTGTGTTGAGGTCGCTAGCATCCCAGTAAGTACATATATGCTTGCCAGCGCGTGCGTGTGTGTGTGTCGGGGGATGGGGTGGCTGCAGCTTACTGTCGCAGTAGAAAGTAAAGCACATGTTCATCAAAGTTTTGGCTGGCGAGAAGTCTTCCGCCTCGTTGCACTCGAAGAGACAGACAGCCAGGTACTGCACCAGGCGGAAGAAGATTTGCTCTGGGACTCGCTTGTTGTTGACGCGCTGCCAGCACGTGAATTGTGGACACAGGAAGGGCAAAGGTCAATAAAATGATAAAACTAAATGCAGCACAAAGATAAAGGCAACATAAAAAAGGCATCAGATATCTCTCAGGAAAAAATGAATCAGATTATTTTCAAAAGCAACTAGTTCTACTACACACATGAATGCACGCACACTATCTCTCGCAAGCACTTGTTTCCTCTCTCTCTCTCACACACACACCGTTGAGATTTACAATCATGAGGGTTCATCTAATATATCTTTATGTGTGTAAAGTGTATATTGACAGGATGTGCATTACCCTGTTTGCGTGCGAGAGAGACTAAACAATCTAGCCCAAGTGGTTTAACTATGACATTAAACAAGTCGACAGCTTGACGACTGACACAACATCACAAACAACTGCTGAAGCCAGCGGTCGGCGAACTCGAGGCCGACCTGCCCTCCACCCCAACCTCCCTGCATCACCCCCATGCACATGCACAAAGGGAAGCAGGGGGATCGGGGGGAGTGGGGAGGCCAGCTGCAGTGCAGTGAAGAGTTGTCCTCATGTTTCTCACCTGTGAGTTGACGTAGCGAGCGAACCACAGACGTCCAGGCGCGTGCTGAAACAAAGGACAGACCATCAGCACGAGGGCAACAGGCCGCATCACGTGACGGCAGTCGTTCAGTCTCACGTAGGGAGAAGCCTAACTACGTTAACTAACGTAGTCGTCGTTAGCGGACATCATCTACCTATCACGTAGTCAACAGGCAACACTATGTAATCTTTCCACTGGAACTTCTTGGAGAACAGGCCATGGCGCCGTCTCTATGTCTGTCACGTACTTAGTACTATAGTCGACCTGGCATCTTTCCTCATCTTTGTCTCCAGGTCGCGGAGCTAGGTGGTCCGTTTCTGGCTTCAACCGTAACCATTCTTTTTCATCTTTGTCTCTAGGTCACAAAAGCAATTGTAAAAACATCTGGCTGCAACTGTACCCCATCTTTTTCATCTCTGTCTCTAGGTTGCAAAGTCAAGTGTTTCCTGAACTTTTTTGTCGTCTATATTTGCCTTGAGGGTTGCTTGTTGAAAGTGATCGTTAATCGTTTTTTAAAACTTACAAACAATTCACAGTGTTGAATATTAACTGCGTACTACTAAGATTTACTATCTCCATACTTTACAGACCCTCAGTCTGAAATCTTTATCACCTATCCCTAGACTGTTGGTTCTATATGATCCTGTCCTTTAAAATAAATGTTGGGAGCAAGAACATAGCTGAGCGAGTGAGACAATGACAAAAATGAGAATAACATTAAAAACGATGGCAGCCTTCAGACAAACGATAACACTCTAGACATGAGATACAGTCACACGATGAGAATCGAATGTTGTGACCCTCACCTGACATAACTCTCCAAACTTGGCTTTCTCCACTTGTGAAGTTTCCTCCCTGTGAAAACATATTTCAGAATGATGACAGGTGGCGACATAAACAGGTGATCACGTGTACAGCAATAATTTCTAACTCGTGTGTACATCTGTACTTTGTGCACACACACACATACACACACATCTGATAATCTGTTGCAGTAGTACCATACCCATGGCTACCTCCACTTGGCTGTGTTCCACAGAAACCACTAACCGACACGTGATTTGAACCAGGGTCCCCCCACTGTAACCGCTACCTTATTTCCTGCTAGCCGAGACTGGGCGTGTCCCCCTACCCTTGTGCTTCAGCCGCCATCCGGGGAGGAAAAAGCAACAGGGTGTCCGGCTTTTAATAGAGATTGATCAGCCAGGTATAATACAAACTGAACACGAGACTGCCTGGATGTCCTCTTTAACTAACCACAGCTTATTTTTGTCTCCAGCAAAGTAAAGTTTCGCAGTCTGCATCAAAAACACTGAAGCGAGTGGTTTATCAGACAACGGTCCCTCCACCTTGCAGGATATTCAGGAAATATGTCCAACGAAAAACCATTATGAGGATTAGAAGGGAAATCTCTCAGCTAAACCCCACAAAAACTGAGACAGCGGGGAAAAACTCACAGAAAACGATTTCCTCGAACAACGAAAGCCAGGAGCAGATTAAAAAAGAACTTTTTACCTAATGGAGACAAAAGGACGAAGAAAATCCATACAGCCTAACCAATTTTTGTGGCTTGTTTCTCTCTCCCTCGTCTGATTTCTTCTGTTATCATTACCCTTGGAATTGGCCAAGGGAAGATAATGCGAGAGAAGAGTCTCCTGACGGTCACGCACGCAAACCGACTTCCAGACTTCAGTCACGCGCCAGACTTTCCAATGGCGGGTCGATGGACTTGTGGGTCCAGTGAGTTAAATTCTTATGTCAGACCTCGAAGTGGTGGCGCTTCTGAGCTGGATGACCGGCTTCAGAAGTTCTTATCTCCAACGCGAGGTCTTGGTTAATTGAACGAAGAAACGCGCCTCTTTCACCACTCGTAATTTTGCATGAAAAAAACAAAACAAAAAAAAACCAAAAAAACAAAAACAACCCCTAAACCAGAACAAAAAAAAATGTCTTGCTCACCCCTAACCTCTGACTGCAGCTGTGAGTGATGACTCAGAGGCCTGCTGGCTGAGATACACGCCTAAAACCATCATCATGCACAGAAAGAGGTCAAATTGTGACGTCAGGGTTGTACACAGACATACTACCCAGTGAGTAAGGTCTTCACAATGTAACCGTATCCATGAACAATCGTGACGTCTATGTTGTTGACCTTGACCTGTGCATGGTCATGCTTGCAGCGGTGTACCTCGAGAATGGAAGAGGGTATTCCCCCAGATTTTAGGAATATCTTGGACTGAGCTTTACCTAATCATTTTAAAAAAATGTGCTACCCATTAGTCCTTTGAAATGTCGCTAGCTGGATGGGTCAGGCGCACTATAACTCAAGATCAGCACAAATTTTCAAATACCTCTTTAAAATAGTTAGCAATTAGAGATCACAATAATTCTTCTTACAAGTCTTAAGTCACAACTTTTAACTTGTTCAAGACTGAGGTGTTACGATAATCTCACCTTTCTCGAGGCCAGCTTTTTTGCGAGGTCAGTGGTCACCTCCTCTTCCTATCCGCCCTACCTTCCCCATCCCTCCTTACCCCCAGGTTCCGATTCCACAGCTCAGTTATTCGAGAGAAATGCTGCATTATAAGGTATCGACCGACTAGTGTGTCTCTGATTTCCGACACCGCTACTCTAACCCCGAGGTTATCAGCTTGCCCTACAACTAGTGGGTCGCTTAAACTCTGGCAACGATACCGAGAGGACCAGGGGGCGGTTCTAGACTCGTGGCGGCCAACGATATTGTCATTATGGCAGAATATTATAATACTACATGTAGCTGACTGCTCTGACTCTAGCAACATTAGTAAATAACAGGAAACACAAAGTTTCTCATCCACATTGCCGTCAGTTTTCTATTTCTGTTTTATATTCAATATATCTTGGCCTGGAGGTCGCTGGGAGGAGTGTCTGACTTCATGACCTCATCCTGGAGGGCGATTACGGCGACGATCTGCAGCTGACTGGTGGATGTTGTCGCAATGGCTGGTGGTGGTCCAACTGCGCCATCAGCAGTTCCAGTAATTGGTGTTTCAGTGGTGTTGTCTTGCTCGTGTCTAGACTACTGCTATCAATACTGTAAGTGGTCTTCTTGCAGACTTTGCTCCATTACACTGATGGCGTGGTGTCGCCTTTCTTGTCAGCCATCGACGAAGGCAAAGAGTTTGTGTGGACATTGGTTGAGATGTCCAGACACCTGGGAGGTGAATGGGTTTATAAAGAACTTTCGCGGGGTATACACAGTCCATTGACTTTAATACTTAGAAAGTTGTCACTTAAAGACCAGCTGAGGGATACAAAGTTTAATCTCTAAGTTGCGAATAGGTTACCAATCGTAGTTCTCTCATTAGCTTGACAAACATTAGTTTCATCATTTTTGTTTTGTTTTGTTTGTGAAGCAATGCATATGTTGGCTTGGAATGTTCGAAGACATGTTGTCAAAACAGTGAACCTTCATTTGTAACACTGATCACATTTAAAAGAACCAATGCATGGAGAAAAGAAAGTAAAAATCTTCTCGCTTTCTTTCCATTTCTTCGCTCCTCCTAAAGGGGCCAACGACTTGAAAGTAGCGGTCACCTCCCCAATGCCTCCCTCGTACATATAGCCATTCCTTTCTGGGAAGCTGACCCAACCCATCGGAGAAATATTGTCACTGTGGCCAGGAGATAGGTATCTTAATTGGTCGTAATGGAGAACTGGAAGATAGGAAACAATAATGACAGAGTATTGATTGCAGAACAAAGGCAACAACATGCAACCTCTGACCCTGGCTCGGTGCAGTTAACTCTGAACCAGAGATAAAAAAGATCATGTTGTTGGCTGTTCGGGGTTAGATGACAACAATGCACCGAGATAAATGAAGGTTAGGTGACAACATTGAGCGCATCTTTGTGATGCGGATACTGGCGCGCTATAAAACTACATCATCATCATCATCATCAACAATGCTCCGAGATAAATGAAGGTTGTTGAGAACGAGGGACTCCAGAAGATTGCAGATGAGTGCAGACGACTAGTGTTACTATTCTGATGCAGAAAAGCCTAAAAAATACAGTGACAGATGCAGGATGGAAGAAGAAATACACCAATATGCCGACCTAGGAGATGTCTGTCTCATGAACAGCGAAAGGAGCTATAGCAATGAACCTTGGAAACTTGTTGACACAACTACTACATGAAGTCCCATGGAGACAGAATATCTGTCTTTAGTTCACTAATCTACGGCCACTATGGAACCTGTTACAAAACAAAGAAATCCGAATATCCACCGGCTGTCTTAAGACAACACATTTCACCCACAGGATACTCGCCAGTCTGTACAGCGATGGGGAAGTCGATGACAAGACGGATGGAGAGGCAGATGATGTGCGTCACTGCCTGATGCCTGAGCTCGCGCTCTTCCGGCCTCCATCTGGCGCACACACACTTTCTGCCTCTTTAATTGCCCCAGTCATGGAAACCCCTCTGTCCCTACCCCTCCCACCCCCACGGGTACAAACGATTGCCACAGACAGTAAGCAGCAACAAAATGTCACCAGGGTGTGAGGGTGTGAGTGCACGTCCATGTCAGCCCCTCACAACTGTCTGTATGTGCGTGTGAAAAGTTAGAAAATGAGTGAAGGAGGGAGGGGGATATAAACTTTTCAAGAGTAGGTGTTCATTTCATGGATCCTTTATTCCTTTAACGCTGAAAATAGTAAATTTTAAAGTTCAAACAGGAGTTGACATATAGCTCTGTGTTTAAGATCATGGTGGGTTCGCGCGAAAGTCAGAACGAGAAATAAAACAACAACGGAATTCAGTTTCAGCGCCACGGAACCCAAATGTCAGATGTCTGGGAAACTTTATATTCGCCAGATAAGCTGTTCTGAGTCATTTCGCAACGCCTCCCGGCATCATTGTATTTCTGGCAAAATGAAAAAGATTAGCACAGAGACAGAACTGAATCACACCAAAGCTCCAGTTTTCCACCCGAGACCAAATCGTAAACTGCTGACGCGGGTATTAAATGCTGATCAATGTTGTACTTCTTCCCGCTGGTAAAATTAATCAAAGAAGGACGAGGGAAAATAACTGGAAAATGGGAAAGTAAACAACCCAGCCACCCAGGTGTACACACTTTCTCACACGCACGCATTCACAGAGAGGATGTTTATTCCACTTGTTTCTCCGACAACAAAACATTTACTGAAAAAGTCAGCGACTGTCAGAAATGTCATGACTGTACTCACAGTTTGTAAACACTAAATGACAGATGGGATGACACGTTTAGTTGTCTTTGAGGGAGAAGGGGACATCTAATTGCCTACAGGTAAACAGGTAGATATATGTCACGTGACACGTACATGATGGACACCAATCTCTGGAACACACACACAAACACACTTGTATGCGCGCGTGCGAAGACACAACCTCACCTACACGTGCACGCAGTTCTCTCGTGTGTTCGCGAAGGAGAGCAAGCTGTGGTGTCCTGTGAAGTCATTACAGCTCGCTGACTGGGTTACAGCTCATTACCGTCTACTCCAAGCTCAGGTGTTTTACGGGGATGTCAGTAACTAGACCCACAGGTAGATTTTTTTTTTCTCATTTTCTTTTTACCGATTTTAAATGGTAGCAAACTGATTACCCCACAAATGTTCTCTTAACTTTCAAGTGACTTTTGGCTTAATCCCCGTTTGGCTTTGGCAGCCCTTTAAAAAAGTGGATGATATGTAAAACTAATGCTCTGGATTATATATATAATGTTGAAGGTATCCCTACTGATGCTCGGCTTCCACCCAAGCTTTGCTGAGACATTTTAGGCGAAGTTCGTCTCTCTTCTCGCTTCACTGCAAAACTTTGACACAAATTGCGGAGGAAGAAGACTTCCCCCATGGTTTCGTATGACCAGACCTCCATGTGTGTTTTTGTTCCACATGTGCCTTTGTATCTGTCACTCCGTGTTCGAAATAGAAAACGCAATGTCTGAACATCGTCGATATCGGAAAGTGGATGAAGGACTTGGCTCTGAATGGCCATAAAAATGCAGACGAGCATTCCATTCGTAAAATCTCGAATAACTGGTCCAAAAAGAAAAGTTATAAAAAGTAACAAAAAAGAGTAACAAAAGAGAAAGGAACCCCCACACACTAACGGAAAGCTGATCGATATCGGAGGAGAAGAAGAAAGGAACGACATCAATAACCTCCAGCGTTTACCGCGGAAGTAAATGACTGCAGTCGTGTCTGGTGACAGCTGCTCGGGTATCACAGAACAGGAGCCATCCCAGATAATCTCCTTGGCCTAAATGCTACCTCTGCAGCAAACATAAAAACAAACAACAACAAAACAATAAACCAAACCAAAAATAAACAAAAGAAAAAGAAAAACCTGAAAACAAAACAACAAGAACACACAACACAACAGCCCGCAGGCCCGCCAATGAAGCAGGACCACAGAAACGAGCGAGCGGCAAACTACAATGAGATTTGACGACGACAGGAAAAATAAGAAATTAAAGAGAAGGTTTGTCACAGAAAGATCGAAGTGTAGTGTAGCACACTTAAGACAATGTGTGTTCATCGAGACGTGGCTTGACGAGATTGGACAGTTGACACCACGTGAGATGGTCGAGATCATTATAAACAAACATCCTCACTCTTTCACACACACGCACGCGCACAAACTGTAAATTAGAAAGAGTAAGAAGACAAGAGGACGACAACGGATTACATACTTTCCTTTTTTCATACTTTAGCTGAGCTTATGCCAATAAATCTTCAAGGATTTCTTTCCAACACAAATCCAGATTTCCATTAAATCCCCATTTTCAGGATGGCCTCATCTTTTTACTTTAAAACACAAATAAAAACTTTATATATGTGTGCACGCGCACGAACGCGTGAGTTTTCCCGTTCAGTCTACTAAAAAGTTCTCAAATTTATCCACATTTCTTTAGACAATACAAATGAGATGAATCCGTGTAGATTTTCTCCTACCATCGTTTATGCAGCCTGAAAAACAAGTTTCGACCAAAGGCCATCTCATAAATCAGGATTGTGCTAGCGTACGATCAAAAACTATGAACGAAGGTTTAAATATTAGAAAAGAAAGAAAGAAAAGAACCCTAGGAAGAAAAAATGTTGTATCAAGCAAAAATCGATGGCACCCAGTGGAAACCTCAAATTTATTATTCTTGCCAACGTCCACCTGAACTGTTCAACTGCTGGCACACAGACGGCAAAATGGCGGATCGATGGTCCAGTGGCTGGAATAACTTGCCTCACGGTTTGCCGCTAATTTCTCCCGCGAAACCTGAGCTTTACGATAATGTGTCTCGTTTGGATTACACGGCTGAGGTATATAACTTGTGTACATATACCCCTACACCCCACGACAGACTACAAACATTTAAACAAACAAATATTTGTATTACTAACTCATACGTCACGCGCGCGCCGACACACACATACACAAGCGGGTAGACTCGTGCTGTCGACCTCATGCATTTGCATGCACAGACCTTAGACCTCGGCTTTTACCATATCTTGATTGTTGCCCATCCATTTAACATGAGGTAAATAGCTCACGAATATGTGTGTTCACAGTGAATAAGCACGACAGTTTTACATCTGAGCACGCACGATGTCGAATCTGGTCTGGTCGAGTGAATGTTTTGCGATAATTACTCAAATATTTTTCAACAGAAATTGTAAAAATAGTTTCTGCACAAATCTCATGTAATATTTACAGCAAGAATTAGGTCGATATTGGGAGATCCGCCAACTTCTGTTAAAACATCACGAGCCTGTTCACTGTTCACTCAGACCGGTAGAGCTTTCAAGAGTGACGCGCCCTGAGACAGACAGCAGTCCAGAGACGACAGCTTCATGCTGTGAGACAGCAATCTAGAGAAGTAAGATCCGCACTGCCGCAGGTAACATAGGAACCGCACAGGAAAACAATTCTCACCACAAACAATCCCCGTTCCCACTTTTATCAACTGCGATGTTAAAGCTACGAGTTACTTTGTATACAGCACGAAATAAACACAAAAAATTCTCTTCGATATTTGCACACACCCCATCCTTTACCCTCCCAGTGTCACGTGACACGAAAAACACTCTTTAACGCTTTGATAACGGAGATGTGAGAAAAAACAACAGGCAACCGCTGGCAGCAGCGACTTCGTGTCACGAGCTAAAAACACAAGAAGACTGGTGGTGGTTGCCGGTGGTGGTGGTGGTGGTTGCCAGTGGTGGTGGTGATTGCCGGTGGTGGTGGTGGTGGTGGTGGGTTTCTCTCCTTAGACAACTGCACGTGACACAACAAAGCATTGCCTGCAGAATGTCCACCTCGGTAACAACCTACATCGCCGTCACCACCACGTTGGTTGAACACGTGACCCAACGCATGAAAGAAGAAAGCCGCGTGCAATCACGTCGTCTGGGAGCCAGCGAACTCAGGTTTCACTCCAAGACTGCGATCCATGTTTTTTAAAGTGCAGCTCAGGACAAAGTTCTGCGAAAATTTGTTTATTTTTAGCGAGCGGGCAAAATATAGAAGTCTTATTTATAAACCCCTTGTAGGTGAAGACAGGGAAAGGACAGAGAAATGTCAAAGGAAGACGTAGGCAAGTTAACCAAAGATTTGTAAGTCAAACAAAATGTGACAAGTATTTTTTTTTGTCGGTTGCCAGCACGAAAACAAAGGATTTGAACGCGGTAAGCTCAGACTTATAGCCTGCATAAAGTAATAATAACGACGAAGTAGGTTAAAGATTACGAAGAGGGGGAGGGGGATATTAGTGTTTGACAACGAGCCAGCAACTAAGAATATATCACAGTAAAGCAGCCAGCCCTGTAAATACCTCAGCGTGTCCGAGACGAGATCTGAACCAGGGACAACCAGTTCTCACCGTTTTGGCGACAGGCGCTGACAGTTGCCACACCGGAGACCATACGAAGTCAAGAGACAACCTGGTTTTTGTTCGGAAACCAAAGACACAGGGTCTAGCAGTGACAGACTTCACAGAACAGAGGCTGTAAAGGAAATCGTTGAGGTCAAAGGTCAGGCAGAACATCAGCCGCCATAGCTATAAAAAAAAAAAAAAGACTAAAACAACCAGCGTGGAGGGGGAGGGGTAGCGGGCACAAATCGACATAATATCGGCCGATATAATAGTTTCGTGCCCCCTAGCGGTGAACCACACTACCACCGTCAACTCGCACTCGCATCAGACGAGGATAACAGCGAGGTTAAGACGATGGCAGGACTTGACTGGTCAGTGAAGACTTGACTCCTGTGAGGTTCTCCACCAAGGGTCAAAGGTCAGAGCTGTACTCACATGCTGATGCACAGAAGCGTCCTTCGCAATCCTCTTTACCCAAGCAGTTACTTATGGCGGGTACCTACCATCTCCACAATACTCGAGGTCTAAGTAAAGTTCCAGACACAAGAAACATCTAGAAACATCCAACACTTCTAGGATCAGACGGCTACAGACAAATGGAGAGACTTTGTAGGAAAGATGTTCTCTAGACTTACTGAAGCTGGAACAATGCTATTCACCACAAAAAGTAAGTCTTAGAAAATTGTGTTAAAAGCTGGAAATAACTGTTATTAGTACATCAAGTCTGAAAGGTCACAAGACATCACATTAAAGCAAGTATATTTGAATACTGGAATTAAGCTTGGACTGAAGAAGCTGATGTCAAACGGTCGAACAGTAACCGGTGCTGCCGCCTACAAAGGACACGACTAAATAACAACAATGAATGAGAACATCGATTGGTCCTCGGCAGTATCCAGAGGTAAGGTGAGTTCTTTCAACGACTAAATAGCAGTTTCGTTTTTCCCCTCCGAGAGCTGAGTAGTGCTCAGAAGAAAGTGGTGGCTGGTGACACGTGAAAGGGATTCCTGTCCAGGCCTGCTGGCTCCGGGCCTCACCCACGCATCTCTCGAGGTCTAGCTTTCGTTTCTGAGCCACACAGTTCGTATCCATCGATTGTCACTCAGCCGGCCCCACAATCCTTCCTTCCCCAGCTCCATCCCCCCTTTCCCCCCGGAGCTCTCTTGGAGCTGACATGCGGAGCTGTGTGGCCGAGTTCGCTAAGATCAATGGTCTAATAGTCTCGCGGGATGGGTCCGGAGCTAAATAAATACAGCTTGCATCTCTCGGCAGTACGGTTGGCTGATCTTTGCATCTGGTTTGATCGCCAGCATCATAATTGACCGAACCCTATAAACACTAAGAAGGTGATGACATCTGTGACAGCTCCCCCTCCCTGCCTTCCCTCCTCCCTCTGTCTTCTCCTTCATGTCCTTACTAACCTGGCAAATGTCAACATTTGACTAAATTTGGCAAAACTACCGATGCATGTCGAAGGAAACAAACGGTTTTGGGACAAAGTCAAGTAGCCCCTACCATCTCATCAACACCAAAGTTTCTGCACCACAATTATATTGAACCTCCTATAGCCTCCCAAGCCAGTTCTTTAACATATCCCAGTCCTCTGTTTTTCTACAAGCCTGATCATCACAAACAACAAATAAATAATGAAGGGTTAGATGACTGATCCACGTGTGTCCGCCAGACAACGAGCAAGGTGTGCTGGCAGTTAACAAGCACACAGCTGATATCAATGACTGTAATATCTAGGATTGTTACAGCTTGCTTGTAAACCTGTCGTTTCAACAAAACTGTTTCATCTATGATGAGCCCCAAACTACAAACTGTAAACATGTCGGCCTCATCAAGTCCGTCCTTCAGTGCGATATTATCCATCGCGAGGAAGCAGCACGCGCGGATGTAATCTTCGGCAGCAAAGATGCTTTTATTCTTGTGAGGACAGACACATCCGGCCAAAGGAAGGACCAGAGAAGAAGACACTACAGTGTTGCCTTCCGGTCTTCTGTCGATAAACATGGCCAGGAAATCTCCATGCTCCATTAGGACTTCGCTGGCGAGCGCGATGCTGCAGGGGGAGGAGGGAATAATTGCACGCGCAGATGCTTGTAAGGATGAGAATCAACTAAACAATATTTTACAAAGAGTTCCTTCGCAATCAGACAACTGCCTCACTCTGGTAAAGGGAATTTTATGTCCACCATTTGTGTGTGTCGAGTGTTTTGTGGACAGCGCATTCTCCATCTGGGGCCACCCCACCAACACACACACAAACAACATCTGATCATATTCTTTAACATAAATTGTAAGCTGTAAGCAAAAGTTCTTTATTAATATATTAATATTTCTGACTGCCACCTCACCGCGATGTAGTCTTAGTTGCTGTCACAACACTCACCCCACTTGCTGTTCGAAATTAGAAATTAGTAGTAAACTAGTACAGCTAAACTTACTATAACAAAGATTCCCAAGTTTTTAGACATTCTTTCATCTGTTTCCTCTCTCTCTCTGATGGCCCACAATAGTCAGAAGAGTTGTCCAATCACCACATTCCCTATTGTCCCCATCCTTGAGACTTTTTTAAAACCATTCTCTTTCTCTTGTCATGTTCAATGCCACTGAGAAAACAGCTTCAAAATCTTGTTTTCACATCGGAAATTATTTACTAGGCGGTGCATCAGATGTTTAAAATATGTATCTAACACTATGTATCAGGAACAGCAACTGTCTAGTAATTTTTTCCTGACATCCTCCTGAGAGTTGCAGTCTAATCAATCCCTACCCTCATCTCTCATTCGCTCTCTCGCTCCCGCTTTCAATTTCTCTATCTAGTCCAGTCTCGACGTCCAATTACTTTTTTTTTTCATTTTATTTTCCCGTGTTTGTACAGGCAAATGAAACTTTTTTTAATTTTTATTTTTTTTTTCTCTAAAGCAGAACAAAGCGGATTAATTAACTGAAAAAAGCCATCCTGCTCACACAGTACTCAGACAGTCGCATTCACTGTCATGAAATAATTCAATCTTCTACCAGGTCTACCTTCATGTCGTTGGGTTATTTTGACGAAACTGATGTTTTTTTAAAAGTCAACACTTGAGAATGAAATAGTTTCTAAAAGGTACCCATTAAATTCAACCGTAGCTTACACAGCATATTAGACATGGCGCTACTTTAATCTTCATCTCCTATATGATGATGATGATAATGATGATGATGATGATGATGATGATTGCAACAGTGAGCATCGTCACTCACTATTTTCAGGTCTTAACAAGGGATGAGTTAAACAGATTCCAGTTACTGTTCATTCGATTACAAGTTGGGTTCGTTATTGCTCAAAGATTTCTAATGGTTAATTGCAGGCTACTGAAGAAAAGCTTGTTTATTGATGATGACTCTTCATGAGAGAGAAAAATAAACATGAGTACGAAATGCTCAGATGTTTGCTTCATCATTTGAGTATGTTTGGCAGAATCGGTGTGGGTTGAATTACAAAAAATGGGGCTGAGTTGAAGATGAGGCTACTGGAGTGCAGATGGAGGGTCTGTCCAGCAGACTGACTTGCAGGTGCCGGGCAAACCCAAGAGAATGTCGGCAGCGTCTCATCTTGGCGGCATCGTGCTGTTCGCCAATATCCTCCACATCAAAAGACCGGTCCTTGTGAAGAAATAACAATCTTTGGGAAGAATTCATTTACGCAAAGAACTATGGCTCCTCTAGAAATCGATGAACGCCATCTCTGGAGACGATGTCCACTTCGCGCTGTTTAAAGGACACATCCATTGTGTACTGATACCATCCACTGTGTACAATACCCTCCACTGTGTACTAACAGCATCCACTGACATCCACCGTGTACTAATAACATCCACTGTGTATTAATACCATCCAGTGTACTACTACCATCCACTGTGTACTAATAGCATCCACTGACATCCACCGTGTACTAATAATATCCACTGTGTACTAATACCAAGTTTACTGGCTGGGAGTGGAGGGGGAGTATGTAGAGGGGGGTTGAAATGGATGGAACTACTGTATTTGCTCCAAGCGCCTCACTTTCCGCCCAGATATTGGCGATCAACATCGTGTGCTCGAGCCAAAGTCAGATGCGGTCGAAGACATTATCCTCTGCAGCTGCTGAGACAGAATGGCAGCAAGGCTCACCCTGCCCACTGGGGAATATAGATCGTACCTTTGTTTTGTTTTTGTTGAGTTCTCGACATAACAAGTGTCATCAACTATAAACCTAGCAAATACTTTCATAAAAACATTCCCCTTTCACCAACCGTTTAAAGATGAGTTTTTCTGATGTTAGAAGATGACCACAATACAAAACATCTAACGACTGGCCAGAGCTCTGTACAAGATACCGATCCTCCAAAGCTGGTCGAACACACACCTTCTGTTCTCGATATACACGGATACAAACATCAGCATGCACAGAAGGAAAGCAAAAGCACTGACATCAGGACTGTACATTTGCACGCGTACGTTGTCAATGCTTCGGCCAATGGGAGAGCTGGGACTGTATGCTAATTAGGCGTAAGTGGACAAACGTGACGCCACGAGTTTCGCCTCTTTCTGAGAATGATGTTTGTAGACGCGTATCTCGAAAACGGAATGGAGTTTTATCAACATGTGGGGTGTACCCGAGACGAGGTCTGAACCCAGGACGGCCAATCCTCATTGTAGTCATGACAGGCGTTAACCGTTGTGCCCCCGAACCGCCCCCTGAGGACACTGACACAAAAGTCAGACTTCCGATGTAAAGCCCTTGTTTTGTAAAGACATTTCTGTAGAGTGTAGAGGGAGGATGTTGATGGAGGGTGTGCGTGCATACGTGTCCTTGGATTCAATACAAGGTAAAGGTCGTGTCATGACCTTTTTCAGATCGTTAGGAAGGGAGTTGTCAGAGACCTCGCTTTTCTTGGGGCCAGCAGTGAAAGCTGTACCCATCTCCTCTTCCTCCCTGCCGTACCTTCCCCAACCCTCCTTCAAGTTACGTGTACCCGACAGGAGAAAAGCTGTGCTACACGGGAATCGAACGCCAGCGCTCTAACCATTCAGCTATCTGCCTCCACGATTCATTATAAAGCAGCCTGCTATAGAAGAGGGCATGGAAACTAGTTAATTAACAGCACTTAATTAGAGGTGAGTACGGGTGGTGATGAGTCAGAGTGGGGGTCGGGGACGACACGTCACTTATCGGCTCGGTACTCGGATGGCCGTTCCAAGCCTCATGCAATATGCATCAGTTCCCTTCTCCTGCTACACGGATCCCGCCCTCGGTCCCACACGTCTGCAGGGCTCCGGGTCTTTGTCTGCTGTTTGAGCTGCGCGTTCAGCGAGGACGACGAGCAAATAAAACCCTGTTTGCTTCTCAGCTCAACGGTTCCTTTTGATGATGTTCACTGACTTTTAATTCTGACAAGTTTCACGGTACAAACAGGTTCTGGCAATGTTCAGGGCACGTGTCAGTCTATGACAATTTTCACGTACACATTTTAATTGTGCAATTAAAATAAAAAAAAGAAACCACCATCTAGAAACTTTCACGACAAAGACTGTGATTTGACAATCACTGCTACAGTGCTTATTTTGACCATGTTTACAAATACTCAGTTTACAACACGCAGAATGCAGAAAGAGAACCCCGACATCTTTGATTGATATCGACGGAAGGAGTTGGGAGGTTACTGGTTGATAGGAAGGACGAAAGATCAGCTAATATATAAGAATGATTTTCATTTAACGAGAAATGCAATTCAGGCGTGACATAATGAAGAAAAATTGATGTTAAAATAGCATTGATCATGATAGTAGGGCAGACCTGGGCAAACGCCGGCCCGCGGGCCGGATCCGGCCCGCCTCCTGTCTCTGACCGGCCCGCCCGCCAGTATATATACTATATATACAGTATTGGGTAAAACTGAGTTAACTATATTAGTCCGGCCCTCTAGAACCATCCCAGTTTCTCATCCGGCCCTCTAGAACCATTCCAGTTTCTCATCCGGCCCCTTGGGAAAATTAATTGCCCACCCCTGTAGTAGGGGGATGGGAGGGACTCTCCAATGAGTTTTTGTCACCTTAATTTCAGATATTGGCCATCACAATTAACATGTTACCCACACACTGATCATCGTACCACCCCAAACATATTCCGCAGGCACTGACCAACGAGCTACCAGAGCTGATCAGCATTTTCCCCACCCATTATGTCAACACATAACCCGAACTGGTCCTTGTGAAACAACACTGATATACAGTCAAAAGGCATCGCGGACCAACATCATTCCATGGACAAACAACTAAACAGACCACCTAAGACCCAAATGCGTGTTTCTCTTGCATCAAACCTCGTCAGCACATCTTTCAAGGTTGCCATGGTGTCACCGGTTTGCTAACCCTTGTGTTTCTTGTGTAGTTGAGTGCTCCTGCTTGTGGACATTCGTGTACAGCGCATTTTTTTCCCCCGTTTCCACACGGGAAAACGCGTTCTTCAAATTGAATAATAATAATAAAACCTACACATACAGCTACATGATGCAGACATTGATCTGGCACTCACACAAATTAATGCTCTTAAAATTTTAAGCTGACGATCTTCAGTTGCCACAAAAGACTCTCGAAATGGACTTTTCGCTGTCATCCCAAGAATCAACAATCACAGAAATGAAAGTTGGCAAGAAGCGACACTTCTAGAATTTAATTTTTTTAAAGTGGCGCACACTCGAGCTAATGCACTTGAAATTTTCTCAGCCACTATACACTACCACACACTCTTTAAAACAAGCAAAAGAACAAACATACACACACAGAGGCGCGCGTACGCACGCACGAACACAAAATACCAACTATACTTGCCTACACAAGAACCGATGCATGTAAAATGAAGAAACTGTTTTCGAAATGGAAACTGAGTCACTCTTTTAAAACTACACACACACTTACCAAAGTAAGGAACGTAAGCCGAGTGCCTTAAAACAATCATGCAATAAATACAACAAACAAGATAACATGCTGTTGTTCACCCTCCCTCAGAAATACAGTGTGTATGCGGAGGGGGAGGGTAGAGGGAGGGGTGGTATCTAGTGCCTAGCAAACCTTGAACTCCTGACCTTCTGCTTGCTATACTCCATAAACTATAGCAGCCAGGACATGGAGCCCCCTCCACCCCAAACGATTAATAGAAAATGGCTAATAATCTTAATTTGGTAATTGTACCAGACAGCTGGTTATCAAGGTGGAGGCATTTACTAACCAAACCGCCCGGGTTCGAGTTGCAACAAAAATGATGCCATGCACAACAAGGACAATAGCAGGTGTTCTCTACCCTTGAACAACAGCCGCTGTGAAAATCTATTTTCTCTTCCTCGGCCCTAACGATCCCCCACACTCCATACCCTCTCTCATCTCAGCTCGTTAAGTGCAAATTACTTTAAATGGACCCGCGACACACCGAGTATCATGTCCCTGCTGGCTGTGCACAATGCAATGTAGCTTGTGTTGTGAAGCACCATTAATGCCTGTGATTTCTGCCTGAAGAAGAAAAGACAAAAGGGAGCTGAAATGAATGGGACAGGACTGAAATGAGGAGCAGCTCGAATGCTAGGAAACCGTTTTCTTACCAATCCACAACCATCACCGCGGGTAACCACTGGAAGTGCGGTGTCTTAGAAACAGTCTTCAAGTTTGTGCAAGTTTACTTTGAAAGCTGGGCACTAGTCTATACTCGTGGCTGTTGGCTATAGACGGTTACGAATCAATATAACGATGCCCTCTGGGTATCGACAGTAACTCTAAGAAATCCAATAGTTCTTTTCTATGGAAGCCATATCTCACCGATATAGCAAGGGACAGGCCGTGCCCTTGAAGTCAAACCCCAGACGGTTTTGTTGGGGCCTTAATCTTCAGACACGAACGTGTCTTGGCAACAGACTCCAATTCAGACATATATTTATCAGTATTACTTAGTTTTTTTCCCGAAAAAAATGATTGTAATAACTTAAGCGTAGAGAGAGGGAGAAGTAGAAAGAAATAAAACTGCAAAGTCAGGAGAAAATAGAGAATTAAATCAAGTCAAATTAAGTTGATGGAAAGCTGATTATTAAAACCTAAACCTGATATAAGCCAGTTGATCAATAAATTACAACAGCAGTCTGTGTTAGAATGGACAAGTTATTATTAATTAACGACTTTTGCAGAAAACTGGGGAAGGCAGTGAGGAGATATTTTATCGATGTGTGCACGTGGCTGCAATTTAAGTTGAAGTTGTTGAAACGACAGAAATGCCAGTAGAGATCTTTCAACCTCATTGTCCTCCCCAGCCCTTAATTTTCTCCTAGTCGACCGTGGAGAATAGGGGTTTCTGTGTGTGAATAGGGGTGGGGGTGAAAAAAAGTAAGAAAACTTACTCAACGCTGAAAATTTTGTCCACGAACATTTTCATGAACTCCATGCACTCCAGTGTGACGTCATCAGGCTGCGAGTCGATGCTGTAGTTGGAGCTCCAGGACTTCATGGACCCCATGGAGCTCGAGCGGTTGACGGTGGGCGAGACACCCCCGTACTCAGCGTCAGAGGATTCCAGGCTGGTGGACACATACAGACCGTGGTGGGTGCCACCTTCACCTCCCTCGCCATTGGAATCCACGCTGCTTTGGCTAGGATTAGGAGAAGCCTTTGCAATGTCAGCAGCACCTGCGGTGGACCGTTGGTTGTCAACGTCCTGGTCAAAGGACATCAGGTCCGGGGGCAGATTCTCCGGGGAGAAGACGGCGTCGGAGTTGTTGTCCGGTTCAACATAATCATCAAACAGCATCTCGTCGATGGTGCTCGAACGGCGCTTGATCGTCGTGAACTTGGGAGCTTTGCGGCTGCCACCGCCACCACCAGCACCAGCACCACCACCACCACCACCACCCATCTCAGCATCGTTACCTGTCTCTTCATCTCTGGCGCCATGCTTCATGGCGCCACTGCCATTCCCGTCCTGCATCTTGGGCTCCGCCACCTCCACCTCCTCCTCGCCGCTCACGCGCCGCCCGGAAGAGCAGCCTTCCTTTTGGCTCGACTCACCAGCGCCAGTCTCTATCCCGGACGTGCCCCCGCTCTTGCGGGTGTAGATCGGTTCATCAAAGCTGATGTTCATTCCGTTCATGGACAGCTGCCGGTCCACGGCGCGCGGCCCATCGGAGGCGGTGGCCGAGTCAGTGCGGGTGTAGGCCGGCAGCGAGGCCATACGCTTGATCAGTCTCTCCTTTTCGCGCAGGGCGTGCACATTGGGAGGCTTGCGCGGAGGCGGGGGCCGGGGAGGTGGGGTAGGGGGTGGTGTCTCCTCCTGGCTGCGACCGCGCTCCAGGCTCATTTCGCGGGACGACGAGGACGACGGCGTGAAGGTGGTCTCGATTTGCCTGGAAATGTCGCTGATAAGACCATTCTTCTTGGCGATGACGGAGCTGAAGAACTTGGACGTTCCGTCGGCCAGGCTTTCGGAGAACGACCGACGCTCGTCTCGCACGCGCGGCGGCCGCTGCGACTGTGAGTGAGGCTGCGCTTGCCGTGAATCCAAGTCCATACTTGGCAACGTCCCGGCAACAGCCAAGCCGAGCGAAGCCTGGCCTGTAGCCGCCGCCTCTACGCTTCGGCTTCCTGCGGCAGGATGTGAGCAGACATAAGACCTTACCTATACGACACACACTTCGTGACGAAAAGAAACTTTTTAAAAAAACCAACAGAACACCACTGCACGATCCGCAATCCTCGTGGTAATCACGTCCCCAGTCGAGATCTTTGTGTCTGGCGATCTTCAAGTCTGTGAGAACTCCGTGCCACGTCAGTAGGACCCGACACTGCGCACAGCGCCGCACGGCATCGATCTTTTCCAATCACTTCCCGCGAGAGAGAACGGAGTAGATGTGCGCACGCGTGATGATCGTGGAGTTAGGGGTGGGACCAGACGGGCGGAAGGAGGGAGGGTGCTCGTTCACACCCTTAGACAAGTATACAAAAATAGCAATTATCCAACAACAAAATAGTACAAGGATTATGGGGAGTGGTGAGGGGAGCAGTTCGATTATGATGAAACTGCATTGCTTATAGGTAACAGCACCATGGTGCAGCTTGGGTGGGGATGAGGGGTGGAAAGGGGACACCAAACACGTCGATCCTGATCGTCAGAAACGTAGACAATTCTGTGGCAGCAAACCACTGCGCGGCTACACGCACTAAAATAATCTGGCCGTCACTCCCACCAAGTTGGGGCTGGCAGATCAATACAGTGCCCGCCGCCTGTACAGCAGCAGTGGTGGTGGTGGTGGTGCTGCGATAGGTGGTGGTAGTGGTGGAGGTGGCCGGTGGCGGCTTGCTGGATAGAAGCGGGCGCCTTCTCAATGGTTCAAGTGCTAGCTGCCGCCGCTGAAATGCCGCTAGTGCGGTGCTGTCGCCTCATCGAGGCGCACGATCCGAAAGAGGCGACTGCATCGTTATGCTGGGGTTGTCGGAGGGAGGAGGTGAGTGGGCCGTGTCATCTTATCCATCACTTCCCAGCCAGCCTTGCAACGCCCAGCCTATTGTGCACGGTTCCTGTTGATATAATAATGTCAACAGTTAGTTGGTCGATCCTCATTTTGAGTTAGGCTAGGCTAAATGGTGCGGTCGATACCAGGATGCACAGTAACAATAGTTTGTTTTTGGTCTCAATTGTTACGGGATGTAAAAATAGCTTCATGAGTATGATGGCAGGTTTTATTTAAAAGAAACTTGTCTCAGAATGATGCACTACATGTGTTGCAAATTATACACATCTATATCTACCCAATAATGTTCTCTTTCTCTCCTCTCAAGTGAATGCAGGCACATACACAAATATATCAAATTATAACTTAGAAAGATAAAATCACATTTTCTCAACACCTTATGGTAAAGGAAGAAGAAACTTATGTACAGTGAAAAAAATACAAATGAAGAGGAACAATATTAAAGTTAATTAGAATGGTTCAAAGATCATGTTTATATGAACATTACTAAACCTGAGATGTGTTACATAAAACTGCACATTGCATCAAAACTGATCCATGGAGATGCAAAGTCACAGCTTGTTAAATGCTTCAAAAGAAATTAATGCAATTTTTATGGTTAAAAACCTAGCATCAAAGACATTTTTATGAATTTTTCATGTTTACTGGGATTATACACTGAATTCAATTTTAGCAGTGCAAATTAAGTCCAAGATTAAAGTGTGCATTTGTAAACTATCAGTCATAGAAGTCTCTGTGCTTACAAGGTCACATTAATTCTGTTGTTGGAAGTCATTTAAATTTGGAAATGTGGTTACAAATGCTTTTAACAGCTCTCTAACAAAAGAGATGAAAACAATGGGTCAAATTCCTAAACAGAACATGCACAGATACATCCCTTCACAATCAGGGCCGGCGCTAGGCTGTGTTGCGCCCTAGGCGAAAGAAAAATTCTGCCCCCCCCCCCCCCCACCTCACAAACAGTGAACCATGGTATATCATTTATTTTGCAATTTATTTAGTCCTATTCATGAAATTGATGCTTAAAACCTCACTTTTCTTGCTTTTTGCTGTGCAAAACGAGTTATCAGTTCCTTCAGATTGAGTGCACTTGCCAAGTCATGCTCAATAGATATGGTGGCCAGCCCAGTCAGTCTCTCTTGCAACATTGTTGATCTCATATAGTTTTTAATTAATTTTAATTTTGAGAAACTCCGTTCTGCACTGGCAACAGAAATCGGAAGGGTCAATAAAATTCTGAGAGACACTACAACATTCGGCACAATATCAAATAGCTTATGTTGGATTATGAATGTTAAGACTTCTTTGGGGTTCATTTTAAGTTTGGGAAGTCTTCTAGCCACAACCTGTAATTCAGAACAGAGTTCCTCCGCGTCAATGTCTTTGCTGTCTCTGTGCATTAGTGCCTTTGCCAAGACCTCGCAAGATAGTAGAATGTCCTTCCTTGGTTTTTCAGAAATGCTTTGGATATCATAAAGAAATCCAAATAATGCACTGTGCTCCTGAATCTGTTTAAATCTGTCTTCAATGGACGCAGTGGCCGTGTCTACGACAGCATAAAAAAAACTGACTTTGAAATGTTCAGCAGGGTCTTCTATTGTGTCGTCGGCAGCCTCGTAGTCAAATTGTCGTTTAGTTCTTCTTTTTCTTGGTACTTGGTCTTTCTCAAAGCTTGGCTGTATTTCTAACTCGCATGCAATCTCTGTTGCATCTGCTAACACTTGCTTGAATCCCTTATCACTTCTCAGCTTCTTGAGATATTCCAGGGTTTGATGCATCTGCTTTGTTGCTGTCTTTAAATCAGCTTCTTTGTCTTGAAGACATTTGCTGGTAATATTTACTTCAAACAAGATGTTATACCATATCACTAGTGCTGCAACAAATCTGAACTGGCAAATGCGATTAGCAAGGGCTTGGGCTTCAGCTCGTGTTACATTTCCTGATGATCCCTGAAAGCTTGCATTCTCAGAAATATCTATGAGAGCATCATAAATTTTACCAAGCTGGTATCTCAGAGGTTTCAAAGCATCAATTCTACTTGCCCATCTGGTTTCACTTAGTGGTTTTACTGTGACATCCGGGACATGATTTTTGAGTACTTCCCAACGTCTAGTTGACCCAGAGAAATAATTATAAATTTGTTGAATTAATCCAAAGAAATTCACAGCTTCTAGACACTCTTAGCTGCATCGTTTACTACAAGGTTTAGAGAATGCGCACTGCATGGGACAAAAAAAGCACGTGGGTTTATATCTATGATCCTTTTTTGCACACCACTGTCTTTGCCTTTCATGTTGCTTCCATTGTCATAGCCTTGTCCGCGCAGGTTATCTATGTCCAGTTCCATTTCTTGAAGTTGTTTGAGAAGAACTTCTGTCATAAATGCACTTCCAGTTTCAGACAATGGTACAAATCCTAGGAAATGCTCTTTTATTTCAATGTGAGACCTAGAACTTTCAGAAGCGGTCACCACATTAACAAATCGAATAATCATTGTCATTTGCTCATTGTGACTAACATCTGGTGTGCAGTCCAAGATGACAGAATAATACTTAGCGTGACTAGCAGCTGTTAAAATCTTCTGCTTTATTGCATTTGCCAGCAGCTGTATTAATTCATTCTGTATATCTTTTCCAAGATAGTGTATCATTGTTTCATTGTCTTTAATTCTCCGCAAATGTTCATTCATCACAGGGTCAAAAAGTGCTAGATATTCGACAAACTTCAAGAAATTGCCATTTCCTGCACTATGAAGATTGTCATTTGCACCACGGAGTGCAAGGTTCTGCATTGCTAGTATCCTCACTAAAGCTATCAGTCGTTCCAGTATTTGGCGCCAGTAGACTTCTTCCTGCTTAATCTTGTGTTGGTTGACATCATCAATGGTTTTACTATGTAGTAATCGCAGCTCAAGTTCTCTCCAGGTCTGGTAGTTTTCTAAGTGTGCTGCACTTTTTTCATGTGAAGACAGTATGGTCGAAATGTTTTTCCAGTCCTTTGATCCAACTTTCTGCAGAGATGAGCTGTCAGACTTATTGCTAAATAACTTGCAGCAAAAACAAAATACTGCATCATTGGACTTTGAATAAACTAACCACTGGCGTTGCACCTCTTCCCCATTAGCCAGTTTCCTTTTGTAGTGGACTGTAGAGAACCTCCTTTTGTTTTCATTTTTAGGAAAATTATAATCATGTACCTGGTGTGGGCCATGCTGAACAATGAGTTCAGTTACCTGCCTTTCGTTGCAAGACCAGGTAGCAGGGTCGTTATAATCCAGCTCTAACTGTTTCTCTTTCTTCTCACCATAGGTATTTTCATTATCTATTTGAACATTATCCACACTGGTTTCGCTATCATCGTTGTTTTGACTCTTATGAGGTTCTCGCGCAACAACAGTGTGATTGTGACATTCTGCAGTGGAAGTTGTGGAAGCTACTGGAGCAGTGGAAGCAGTGAAAGTCACAGGAAGGCTGTAACATGTCGAGATCACAGGATCGCTAACATTTGTTGAAGGCACAGAAACAGCGGCAGTGCTGTGGTTCTCAGTGACACTGTCCTTGCGAAGATATTTATGCAGCGACTTTTCTTGTTTCGCCATCTCTTTGGCTTTTTCAGCTCTTCGCTTCCGATACTGAGCTCCAGACAGTCGTTTGCTATCCATTTATCAACACAAATATTGGACTAAATATACGTTTAATTCTATTTTTAACAGAAATTTCAAACAAGAAAGCTAGGCTTAAGTATCACCAGTAATGATTGCGGCGGTTTGTCTCAGAACTCAACGCGATCGTGATGTGCTAAAGACCACAAGACTGTAACGGACCCGTTTGTGCAATGAAAAGTTTTGCAAACAGTTACACCAGCGCTATCGCAACCCGTTGCATCCACACAATCAAAATAAGCACTGTAATAAATAAGGAAATGAAATTAATGTAAAGAAAGACATAAATCGTGTTAATGAAATATATACAGCTATGTCACAGTGTATAAAATTCATGCGAACTTATCTGTACAAACTCTCATGAAGTGGCTGTAGACAGTAGCACTGTTCAGTCTGGCACGGCTAAATGCAGTTCACAACCTTTACTGACTCAGCTGTGGAAGGATGATCGCTCCAAGCACCCGAACAGACGATTACAAAGTCAATTCAAACAGCAGCACGAGATGTCTGCAGCCGCTCAGAAAAGTGAGGTTTGTACATCGTCCAGTGGGTTTTAAGTTCAAAGTTACAACTACCTCTTCCCCAGTCTCTGGCTGTCCAGCCCTGGTAATGTGATCTGACTTTCTTTAAAGTGGTAGAGATTTATCTCTACCCTTCTCCACTAAGACACCCCACTGAGGTCCTTTCAATCTTTCTCTCCTCTCTCTTTCTCATCTCACGGACAACTATCAAGTAACATTGCACCACCTTCTTTGTCCAGTCTGCTAGTCTGATCCGACTGGTCATTAACTGTGACAGATTTATCGCTACCTGTGAGGCCGTCCACCTATAGCACCTCCAGAAGTGTCAAAGAATGGATTACTAAAATTAAATCTTTTTCGAGAATTTGCTGTCAGATTTGATTAATAACTTATAAGTAAGAACTACTTTTTGTCAAGAAAAGGTACGTCTGTTTTTCAATTGCAGGCGTGCATCATACACATATGAATATTGCATGCCTCCCAAATCAGACCTACACTTATGAGTAGGGGCATTTCAAACACTCGTGTAAAAGGTTTTATGGAGTGCACACTGATGGAGACAAGAAATGTGTAGCACCTTGCTCTGGTCTTATTTTGCTGTGTGGTCTAAAACTCAAGCTATCACAGCTTCCAGCCTCTAGACCACCCTGATAGCAGCTACTTTGTTCCCATCCAAAGTCACACCTCACAGGTGGGCGGGCAATGAAAGAGTCTGTCAAGAGAGAGTCTTCTGGACACTAACAATGCAAAGTTGTAAATCATGGTGTCAGCTCCCCAAACACAGTCCAGTGATCAACACTGCGTGGTGTCCAGCATAGGGTTTGTTGAAAACAAGAGAAGTATATAGAGTGTAGGTCTTAGTACGCATTATCTCTTAATAACCAATTTCAAATATTCTGTCAATGGAGCATAACAACAAGCTAGCCATTCAAACTGTAGACAAACAGATGCACTCTTAGATAATAAAAATAAACATTACAATTTGACAACTAAAGCGTAATACACCAATCGAACAGAAATTTAATAATTAATAAGAAAGTTAAATATTCACGACCATGAGTCACAACAGTAAGTACAAGACTATAGGTCATCAGTGTCAGTAAATAGATATGCTATAAACTTAAAATGGCTCTACCTTGATGTTTGTCTGCTAAAGACTTTAATACTCTTATTAACTAAGAACGCGTTCGTGACATTAGCTAAGTTCCTTCGGGTTGAAAGTTCGTAAGTGTAAACAATATTGAGCAACTGTTTAGTTGTCATAACCACAGAGAAACTCGCGTAGCAAACTCAAGTCAGTGTTGTTGTCCCTGATATCAGCTGCAGTGTTTTCAATGCATAAGTGTGGAACCTCTTCTAAAGTAGGATAGAAGAAAGAAAGGTGAGCTTGGTATTAGTGGAATGTGGTCCACTCCATCGTAGGGGTCCGCACTGAGCCCCATCCACCAACCCGCCCCTCCGCTGTCTATTCTCCGCCCTCTTCTTCCCCGCTGGTTAGCTGGTCACTTCAAGTGCGCCCTGTAATGGGTTTTCCTGTACATGTACTACATCACTACATGAACGGAGAAACTCGGTGGTGAAGTCAACCTACAAGCTGAGGAAAAGGTGCCTTCCACCAACGCCGCCCCTCTCAGCGCCCCATCCACCCTCTACTTGCCTGCTGGTTAGCTGGTCACTGCAGGTGCGCCCTGGGATAATGCGATACATGTAGTGTAGTGGGGTTTTCCTGTCATACATGTACTGAGAAACTAGCGTGGTGGTCAGTCTACAAGCAGAGGAAAAGTGTCCTGCTAATATCATTTTGTGAAAATGATATTTTTCCCTAAAATTATTCATCTTAAAAAAAAAAAAAAAAACCAGCAGGCCATTTTTTCCGCCCCCCTCGGTCGCTGCGCCCTAGGCAGTTGCCTAGTTCGCCTAATAGGTAGAACCGGGCCTGTTCACAATAATAAAAACACACATGTATGCAGTGCATACACACACAAAGGACTTTTGCTGCCAGTTTCTGTATGTTCTATTGATGTAAGTGTGTTTGAGAGGAAGCAGAGAGAACATATGAGTGCCTTCATACTGCTTGTTGGCATTTTATAATAATTATTGAAGTGAGCTCAGCTTTGGCTGAAGTACAGTGCTTTGCAAGTTCTCTGATTATTATTACTACATGCACATATACTTGGATAGGCAATTCTACACTGAGTTCTGAATTTTTCTAAATAAATGAAATTGCACACATATAAATTCCCCTTAAATCATTTTCTATTGGCTGTAGCAGCATTCCTTGTACTAACCAGCTGTCACCTTTAACACAAAAACAGAGTACATGTACTGTATATATAAGTTGTTACTTTTTGACGGTCTCCTTTTGCACTAACCACAAATTGAGCGAATCTGCCTTCTTCAGAAATCTTTACGTTTGTATTAAGACATCCTGTTATTATTTTTCCACACAAAACTGAAAACCATCTTTATACTACTGTCTTGATGCATGAGACACAATCTTTTGATTTTTCCCTCAGCGATTTCAGAATCGCGCAATAGAAAGCAGTTAATGCCCCTGGCTGGTTAGCTCCCCTTGTTGAGACGATTGTTACCGCTCCTAGGTCAGTAGGGGTTATCGTTCATAAGTCTCTTTATTTTTCTGGAAATTTTAATGTACCGCTGTAAAGCTTCTTGAAGCATAAATAGGTCCTGAAGTTTTTTTTAATCATCCTACCTATTCTAGGACACGCTTGGGGGTCACCTCCTCATTATTATTATTATTTTTTTAACATATTAGCCCCACACACAGACACGTACGCACGCAACAAAGAAAACGAGTACACAGTATTTAGTGAGGACCAGCTTTCAGATTAGAGTTCATAACAAATAGACAGCTCTGCAACAAACTATTCCTCTATTATCATTAAGTTTGGGCCATATGGGAGTCTGTGGTTTGAGTATAATCCCAAACTTGTATTAGTTAAATCAATAGCTTGGGACAGCCGCTGTTCTGAGACATTTTGTATTTCTCTTGCAAGGAGAGCTACAATGGCTTGCAACTCCTTTTAGTTGCTTTAGACTGGATGCCTCGAAAGTTTGAGGCTGAGACAATCCGACATGCGTAGAAGTCAACAACGAAAACAATGGGCTGCGGATTCTCTCGAATCTTTAATGGTATCTTTAGATCAAGACCAAGAGGAAATAAGCTGTTTGGCAATTCCAAGTTCGGAATCAGAACCAAGGATGGAGACGAGGTAACGTTAGATGGACAGCCAGCAGATATTATTGAAGAGAGTGAAATTCCTGAGGGATATTTTAAGAAAACTGTCGAATACAGTTTGGAGAAATATCAGGTGGATAATATGTCGAAAAGAAATTCTGCTTCCAAGCGCGAACCTTCCGACTTAGTCGTCGTAAGGACGACGAGTCTGGAAGAAGCAGCTGAGCTGGCAGTCAGAAACCGAAACAAAGAACAGTTGCTACACGTCATAAACAAATGTGGAGAGTGGAATGCTTTCTTGCCAGCATCCAGCCTGCCAAAAAAGAAGACCAGTGCTGTGGAGCTAGCCTGCATATTGGGTTACTTCGATATGGTTGAAGTGTTCCTTGACAACGGATGCAGTCCTAACTTGCCGACCTCAGCAGGGAAATTGCTTCATTCTGTTTTAGACTCCTTAAAAGCCAACGAGGATAGCCTGAACGCCGGGCAAAGAGTGATTAAAATTTTGTGTAAAAAAGGTTGCGATCTTAATATTAAAGACTACAAAGGTAATACTCCATTAATGCAATGTGCTCAAATAGGTGACACTGTGATTATGAAAGAAGTGCTTTCTCGTTGCTCAGAACAACAGCTCAGTCATCGTTCCTCTGGAAGTTTGAACACACCACTGCACATGTCTGTGATGAGAGGAGACTTTGAGTGTGTCAGATTGTTGCTGGAATATTCACCACATAAACATGTAAATATTCCAGACAAGTATGGAAACACCGCTTTACATCTGGCGCTCAAGAGCATGTTACACAACATCCCTTACCTAAATGCTGCCAAAGAGCACATTGCTGCATCATCAGAGGTAGGTAGAGAAAATCAGTCATTTATTCCTGCTGCCAGCAAATCAAATTCCTCCCAGAAACATGTTTTTGAGCAGCTCACATGGTTTCAGCATAATGCAATCGCTATTGTTGAAGCACTGGTCATGGCTGGTGCAGATCTACATGCTACTTGCTGCCCACCAAGTGCCAATGACTTTCAGTATTATCCTCTCATTTATGCACTTCGGCTGTGTGCAGAGGATGAAACTGAAGGTTTCATTTTTGAACAGGAAAAATTCTCATCCATGCTGCACTTAGTGTCACAACAAACAATTCAGTCTTTGCAAAGGTGGAAGGTAGCTTCTACATGCATGGAAGAAAACATAATCACAAAATTTTCAGTCTATGCTGGAGTTGTGCGTCTTTTAGTCCTTGCAGGGACTGAAGTGTCAAACCGCATGAGAGCTGAGCTTTTTCAGCGGTTCAGCTCAGAAACAAGCCTGATCAATGAGCTTTGTGTATTCTGGGACAGTTGCAGGATTGAAAAGCCACCGAAACTTATTCATCTTGCAAAACAGAAGATTCGTTTACATTTGGCAAGTGTCCAGAAACTACACTTGATTAGTCAAATACCTTTACCTCCATGTCTACAAGATTATGTGAAGATTAATTACCTTTGATTTTTGTTGATATTAATTTAGTAGGTGATGAATTGATTATCAGAACAGTAAATTGTTGCTTTTAAAGGTCTACATGAACCCACATGTGAATGACTGGCTGAACTCAGTGTAACATAGTACTTCCCAAAAACTGGGTGGAAAATCCCTCTCCATTCTTGAGATGCAAGTTTTCAAACATTACTCTACACACGTTAAATAAAAAAGAAGTCATAAATGCTGCCACCAGGAGTGGACATTGATCTACCTACATTTTAACCCAGTGGTTCTTGACCTTGTTTGAGGTACTGAACCCACAAGTTTCATATGCACATTCACCGAACCCTTCTTTAGTGTCATCACGAATTGCGGGTGTGTCTTGACCTCCGTGGCAGAGGCTCCGCCGAACCCCTTAGACCGACTCACCGAACCCCTAGGGTTCGATCGAACCCTGGTTAAGAACCACTGTTTTAACCACTACAATGAAACTTTGGAAGGGGTATCTTGGGAGGTTAGGCATAGTGATGGAGACTTTGGAGATCATGGTTTAGATTCCTTTCCATCCATTGAGATGTTTGTAGGATTTTGTCTCCAGAAATAGGGAGATTATTCACTCAGATTTCAAGAAATGGCATCTTGTACATAGTCCTTCAAAAATCCAAAATCTTTAGACTTTTTAATTTTTATTATTTACTTGTGTCTTTGCGCAAAAGGTGGCTACTTATTTCATCTTGCTGTTTTTGGTGACCTAAAATGCCCTTCAACTATTACAGGGATTTTTTTCTTAAGTCATTCATGTCTGGTGCAAATCAAAGCAGTGCATGTTTTGATATTTGAATAATCGTATCTTTTTAATATTTAACTTTTTTAAGTGTAAGTTATTTTTTCTAACTAGAGAATATGACTTTGTTTATATGTGTTTATTTCATTTCTGTATGCTGCTTGCATGACTTCTTGCAAGATAAATGTCTTCCACATAATTCTGAATTTATTATGACTGTAGTATGCATGTTTATTGAAAACTGAGTAGGTTTGCTTGGCCATCCAACCCTTAAAAACTCAGAAAACAGTGAATTTTTTTTAAGTTTCAGGAAAGTTTACGTAGTTTATCTAGATTTTGCTGTAATTTGTCATGTTTAGTATGTTGCACTTTAATTTTTGTGGACTACCGAGATTTGAATGGGAAAAACTAGCAAATAAATCACAGAACATTGTGGACAGTTCACAGCTAACTTCAGAGATTAAAGCTGCACCATTGGTTGAAAGCACACATATTAGTATGTGAAAATGAAGCGTGATTGATCCATTTGTGTGTCCCTTAATCTTGATGCTTTACAAGTCTCAGTCAAGAGAAAGTAGCAAACATCTTTAAAAATGTGTTTTCAAAAACAGCTAGTTTTTTTCCAGCTGATGGCATAGCCCTGACAACAGTATATTTTTGGACATCATCTGCAAATACTATCCATTCTGCGATACCACATACACTTAAAGATTTTGATGCGTGGTGGATTGCAGGAATGTTATATTTTGCTCTTTAAGCCAGTGTGATAACTTATAAGTGTTATGTTTTTTTGGAATATGCTTTTGACCTAATATTTTTGTGGGGCTGTCTGGTTTAGAACAAAAATATCTACTTACAAGTCTTTGTTTAGATACTTAAGGTGGAACAGCTGCAGTATTTTTGGAAAAAAGAAATTCTCCAGTGCAGTGCAATGCAATTGTTTGTTACTGTTTTGTGCCATAATAAGGCTATATCATGGTGAGAGAAGGTAATGTTACATATAAAGGTTGAGTGCAATGCAATGGTTAATGTTGGGCTCACTTTTTGAAGTTCAGAATTTCTTGCTTACTCACCTAGTTGAAACGATTTATCAGAATTATTCATATTTGGCTGACCTCTAAATACCTATGACAGTGCATGTTGTTTGGTCATTTTTGTGTTAGTCATTAAAACACTTGAGGTTCTGTTGTTCCACGATGTAAGACAGTTTGACACTTTTGATTTTGAAGGTTTTACCTTGATGCTTTGTTCTTTATTTTTATGTTTGTTTGTTTATTTCTTTAAATATATCTTGTTCTTTATTCTACTCTGCTTTGAGACAGTCATGTTTAAATCAATCATTATTACTGCTACAACAAAACAGCAAACACTTTTAGCCTGTCAAAGATAAAACAGGAACTGAGTAAGTCATGCATTTTAATATTCTCTCCACTTCATTTGTTTCATACAACGCATTCATAATCGTTTTATTCTAGATACATTCTGTTTTAGTAGCACACTTCACACAGTGCTTAGTTGACAAAAAATGCTCTGTGGACCAAATGTGACGTGTCTCGAAAATATATGAAGACATCACTATGCTGAGTTGTGCAGAGAGCAATCATTAAAACCTGCATGCTGCAATCCATTTCCTATCTTCACACTTGTAATACTAAATACACAATAATACATTCTCAGTAATCACTAAAGTTTAATCCTTCAAGCAAAAAAAAAAAATTCTTCCTGAAATCTCAAAATAGTGTTTACATGGATAAAACCATTTTCCAATAATAGTCTAAAATGTGTGAACAGCACAAGTGTAAGAATTCTCACCAACATCAGGCTGCAGGATGCATCTGGTTCACCCTAGGGAAATTTATGCTCCGAGACAATGTTATGTGATGTACTATGAACTAATAAATTAAGGCTTGATAAAGGATGCACACAGCAAGAGAATACATCAAATTGTGAATGTAGATGAATGCATGTTAACATTCATTTGTGTTGAATGTATCCGATAGCTTAGCCTGGAATTCCTCTAATCTCTACAATCACTAGATGTCCACACCAAATGATAATCTCTATGAAGAAAACAAGATTTAGTGCATTCCCAATTAACAAAATCTCATAAATCTTAAAATGTTGATAAAGCAAAAAAATTCCAAATTTTGTTGTGAAAAATCTTTAGCAAGTGATTGTCTAAAAGCAAAAGGCAACAAAGCACTAATGTATAAAAATTTACATTGATATTTAGGGCAATCTAAAATGTACTAGAACAATCTTAATCAAGCTTGTCCTAGAGGATGTACTACCACAGGTTAGGTTTATATGCAAGTTCAATGCTGGTGGTCTTAGATTGCATTTCTGACAAATGTAATTATAGACTAGAAGTCTAGATGCTTTAGTATTGGTAAGGAGAGGAGAGTTTGCTCTGCAAATGCAGATTTGGGGATGACTGACACAACTTGAGTAAGCTGACTAGTATTATTCTATAATTAAAGTCACCCTCTCCTAGTGCAGTGCAGAGATTTACTGTTGCAGTAATTTACAACTTGCATCAGAAAATATTCTAGCTCAAGTGTACCAAATCCGGTTATAATTTTTACTTGGATCCTGATACTTATGTGGAGTATAGTCTGAAAACATCTATAAATTAGAACTTGTTGGCTGGTTATAGTTTCTGAAAAGATGTCTATTAAAGCCTGGGTATCACTACAGCAAAGCACAAGGAATCGGCACTTCCATGGATTATGTGCTGATACGATTCGCGATGGTAGAAAGCAGCTACAGGTGTAATCCTAGGAACAGACAAGATGCATAGAACACTTTTTAACAGATGCACAGTCCATAGTCTGTCAATATTTTAAAACCACATTTTCAAAAACAGAGTTTAGCAATCTCACTAATCAGATCTAAAACACTGTTATGCAAATAACATGGAGAACAAGGAAATTTAGCAGCAGCTCACATTACTGACATTATATGCTTAAAGGAAATTATTAAACTTCATTTATGAAAATATTGTTCATAAAGTTTTGCAGAAAGGAACAGTATGTAGATGGTCCCTTTTAAAAACATCTAAATGTTACATGTTTATCTGACCCGGGCTCATATCCACAAAGTTTGTTTACTCAGGCTATTATGCTATCCAGTCTAAGTAAATTTGTATCCTGCAGGTAGACCTGTGGGAGAGAACCAACCAAACACCTGCCAGCCAAGACATCAAGAAGCGAAAGTGAGGCTGGATTAGTCACACCCAGTGAAAGCTGGCTGACAGTTTAATGAGAGAAGCTGTGGGCTGGAACCCACAGGGGCCCCGCAGGATTGGGAGACCCAGGCAAACAGATCGGTCCACAGTGAATCAGAGGCATGACATGGAAGGGACTCCCAGAAACGGGTCTAATAATTTGACTTTCTGCAATTTCTTGCATTTAAAAAAAAAATTTTCATTTGTTGAATAATGCATGCGTAATCTCACACTTTTTGGGAATTCCTGATATGCTAGTCAGTTAACTTCACCTACTCAGTGGGTTATAAATACCAAGACTGTTGGGTTAACTTTATTATTGGTTTCCTAATCAAGTTAAAGTAAAGTGCCGATGCACATGAAAATGAGCCCTGGAATTTAAGCAATTAGCTCAAAAATTCTTTTCAGCACAAAATCACCATATGGCACTGTTTATTTAAATTTTCCTTCAATTAAGGCAAGTTTCTGCATTCTCCATGAGACTAAGTGAATTGCGGCAAAAGAAAATGAAACTAAAAAAGTCTTGTTTCAGGGGCAATAAAGGTGATGGAATTTTAGAAAAATGGTATCTAGAGTGAAAACAATATCATATGGATACAGACTCTTACATTCTAGAAAGACGATACCAATTAGGCATGAGGAAAACTTTTAAACAATAAAAAAATGAATCTGTCAGTGCAAATATTCATCTTTCTAATTATGGGCTTGGAGAGGGGGCAAATTGCTCTAGAGAAAATGTTCTTATAATACTCGCAATAGCATTTTACTCATGCCTTCAGGTGAAATTTAATTAAATTTTAAAGAAGACATAACTTTAAAGGTAGTCACTCAAAATAAAAATTTCCTAAAAGAATTGAAATGGTCTAGCATATTTTGAAGTGAACTGTAGACATAACATGAATACAATGACTCAGGGGTTTTTTTAAAGGATGCCATAAAGTGTACCTTGATTGCATTTAACTACACACACACATGCACCCTAGCACACAGATTCATTATCTGACTGCAAATAAAAATAATTTTTTGAAAGCATTCCAGTTTATATGTTTCAGCAACCCTCTACAAACACTGCAAGTCTGAAAAATAAATTAATATGCAGATGGTTGTTGTTCACTGATTAACCAGGTGAAAGTAAACACCTTTAGTCTACAGATTACAAAAAATGATGATGGATTAAACACAAACATTTTCATTAACATGTACTGTAACTTTTACTCAGCTATAATAAAAACAGTTTTCAAGTATTGTCATTGCAATCAAGACAAACCACAAGTCTATGAACTGATTTGTCTTTTCAGGTGGGGAAAAACCCACACAATAGTTGTTAAATTAAAAAACATAAAAAAAACAAGCAACCTCTGAAATTTCATGAACTGTGAAAGGCAGAATACTGAACAAAATTATTTAACATCTTCAATGCTTGAGAAATATTTACAAGTCCAGGGAACAGTGAAATATGATGCCCACCAAAGTAGTGTCCTACCTCTTGCAAACATACGGATATGGAATAGACAACATATAAAGATGAAAGCTGTATTCAGAAATGTAATATGAAATGATCATTTCGGTTGGTATCTGATAACAGAAGTCACAATGATGTAGATCTAATGTCAAAGACCATTCTCACAGTATATTTATCTATTAGGATATCAGTTGGCCCCAAGACAACTGCACTAAATATTTCAGTCATATAAAAATTCTTTTTATTGGTTACTTCTGATCCCCAGAATTTGTTCTTGAGATCTAATAGGGTGGATCCTGTCTTTGGATTCCTACTTCCATATGGACACTGATCACTTGGCCAGGCCATATCTTTGGATGAAGAAAAGACAGGACCAAATGGTGCAGGCAATGCTCAGTAGTGAGCAGCTGGGTGGGCTAACATCTCATGGTCTTCTCCCTACCAAAAATCTGCTTAGAGAGGAGAATAAACTAAGGCCTTGAAAGTATTCTCCATATTCAATTAAAAAATTAGCAAACAAAAAACAATACTTCTATGCATCCATACCTATAAATTTTCTACTACATTCAGTCCTCACTATAAATTGTACAATGTCCAAGAGCATACCTGCCATAAACAGTCATATATTTTACATGTCCAAGGCCCCCCCACAAACTCCTTTTCCTCATTTTTGCAAGTTATTAAAATCTATCTGAATTTTGTATTCTTTAACATTTTAATCTCAAAATTCTACTGCTCAAAATTTCAGTCTCTTGCTGACCCAAGCTGAGTCAAGCATGTACTTTCTGAAGCACAGAAAACATTCAGGCTACATTTACACAGCAAAACATACACACACTATTTTCCAGCTGCCAATATGCAGCAATCAAACACAGGTACCAAGGGAATCCTCATGACATATACCCAAGTCACATTTTCAATGTACTCAGCTGTCTTGAACACCAGTTTAAATGCATTCTTTTAGTACGTATCTAGCATTCTGTCATTGATAGTTATTATTTTTGTTCCTTGATTTAAATTTATTGATAAATTTGCACTCAGCCACTACTGTTTCATAGAGAAGTACATTACAATCTGCCTTTGCTCTGTTGTATTCTGATATGCGTTGTGAATGTGCAGGATCATCCTCCACTATCCCTTCAAACTCTGCAGTTTTTTCACGATGATTCTTAAGACAGTGAGAGACAATTAATTATGCTTTTACCCCAAATTTTGGCAGCATAAAGCAAGGAACATGTGATCAATCCATTCATCAAAAATCAGTCACCTTAACTCTTGCATTCATTCAGTATTCACCACTTTCTCAACATCAATTCCTAGTATTTACATTCAGTCCCTCAAACACACTTTCACACTCCAGACATCTTGAGTCCCAAATGCAGAGGTTTGCGTGGACGACCTTTCTTTTTCTTTTTACGCCCTCTACAGCACTGGTTGAAGAGGAACAGCCCCACCATGCAGGTTCCTAGCACAGCTAAAACAGGGAAGAAGGTGGCATGCTCGTTCATCAGCTGCTGGCCAGGGATGGGCATGTTGAGAGAAAAGCCTGGTTTTCTTTGAGGGACGGCATTGATACCACTTTGGGCCTGAGGATTGTCGTCACGCTGCTTGTTGATGTTGTTGATGACCATGGCTGCAGAATCTATGTCAATGGACATCAGTTTCTGATGCTGGTACAAGGTACTAAGATGAAATAAACGTGAGAATTATTGGGACAGAATAATACGACAAAGAATTGATGGATTGTTGATAGATTTGCACAATGGCAGTCTCATGATAATATTTATCTGCCTAAGACTCCATAAAATAGTTCAAGCAGAACAGCTATTGCATTTTATTATTCTGTGAGTAAACATGTACCTTGGTGCTGATTTGTTCAGAGGATGAGGCTTGGCCCAGTTAAGGCTTGGACAAGGTGGCAAGGGCCTTGATCTCGATTTTCCCAGATTGCCCTCAATCACTTTAGAGTAGCGGTGCAGATGGTTTCCTTATAAATGCACGAGTACAAGGATTCAGCATTGCCACTTTAAATACTATATGGATACACTTTTCAAAGTAACCAAACAAAATGGGAGCCTCTGTAAGTCTGCATACACAATGTCTTTGGTTAGACAAATGTATATTCACCTGCATGGATGTACACATATTTATGTGCATGTGCACACACACACAAAACCAAACACACATACACACAGCTACTAAACAGAAGCATTAAAATTAGTACCATTCCTTGTTTTGCGCATTTTCTTCTTAAATGTGATTTATAAATGTCTCTTGATCATGAATCAGCAAGTGTAACTGTGCCTGCTGACGTGTGACTGGCACATCTCATAAAAGCTGATGATTTTAGTTACCTTCCATTCTCTCTGGCAAGTCACCCATGGGAGGCAGCTCTATAGATTCCTGAAGGAAGAAGTTGGATGGCAGAACCTTGTGGGCGGTAAACTCAAGGATGGCACTAAGCATCCAGAAACAATCTGTAAATGTAATCATTTGGGAATCATTCTCATTATATGCCATCTACATAATATACCAGTTACGACCTCATCATAAGCATGCATCATCAGTGAAATGTAGAATCCCTTCAAGGTATCTGTGAAATAGGCACACACGCTGGGTGTGACTTAAGTTTGGAAAATTACATTACAGCAGCACATTTGGAGAATGTGACGTAAGTTTGGAGCATTACTACATTATAGCAGCACACATACTGGATATGACTTAAGTTTGAACATTCTATTTACAGCAGCTGCTCTTCCCTCTAGCTACATCATACCCATACCAGAGAAAAAATACACCTGACAAGCCACTCAAGCAGGATGTCCATCTCTAAAACACATGATTTTGTGCAGAAATTATACCATAATGTGTTTCATAGCACCATTATCATGGTTTGCATGGCTTCACTATTCTAGTATAAAGTCCTCTAACTGTTTCAAGTTCAAGATCGGGCTGGCCCATTTACATTTGATATACTGCCTCTGAGCTTCATCAAGCTATGCATCAATCATGATGATGTTGAATAAACAAATTCCATTTTGCTGATGATGAAAGTGCTCATTGCTAGGTTTACAAATCAATCAAGTTGTTTCAAATTTTAAAAATGGAAACTACCAAATAAGCCAATTGCCATGAATGACTCACAAAAAGGTGACGTGGAAAAGATGAAAATAACTTCAAAATTTACAGTTTAGGCTTTTCACTCAGACAGTGAGTTAGGGGAGGGAATGCTGATTCTAATGCTATATAACATGTTGGGCTTAGTGAAATTGTCAAGCATGTTACCAAGACTCAAACAAGAGCCATTTTTGGTATCTGCACAAGGCTTTGAAAGAAAACTGGTGATGGAAAGTGTGAAAAATAAATTTATTTGCTACCAATACACAAAACACAACAAAAACAGACGTGAACCTTGCATATGATACATCAAAGTATCAAAATTCAATAAGAACTCATATTTTCTTGAGCTGCTCATGTTAAGTTGACGCATGTTCTTAATTGTTTAGGTACACCTGGATTTCTACTGCCACCAAATTGTTCTTACTTTTGTTTTGTGTGTGTTTTTCGGAAATCTTGACCACAAATCATGGCTACAGCAGTAACACATAAAGAAGGATATGTTGAGATCTTGAAGGCGTAAGTGACAATATAGAAGGGAATGATATAAAATGTTATGTTTGTTACAATGCTGATGTCCAAGATTAAATTCAGAAACACATGCAAACCTTTCTGCAGATGGCTGGTGTCCAGACAGTTGGAATCCCCATACAATGCAATGCGTCCTGCTCCTGGCTGAGATGCAGACTGATAAAGGCCAAGTATAGGAACTCCTTCCTTTGTCTGTGTTTCCCCTTTCAACACTTCATGGCCTTGTAAAATAATATTGATTCGTTTATACACTAAGCACCTACCTCAACAATGTTCAGAAAAGCCTTTATTTGGATACAACATAGAATTCTGATACAAGAACTGAGGGGCCTTTCAAGGATATCTATGACCAGCAAGAGAAATTGTCAATTCTAGATTCTAATCTTCAGTTGTGCATGTTCGTTGATGAAGACAAAAAAATTCACCCCCTAGACATCAGTCTGAGTATTAAGTTTTGCTGTAAGATATACTATCCACATATTTGACAAGAAAATTTTATGATTTCATGGACAGAACACTTGATTGTAAAATGCCGGTAACAGATAACTTACTAAAGAACAAGTAGTTTTAAAGTCATGGAACTATCTATCAATCCTCCTGTCCTCTAGAAAAACTGCTAGAAAAAGTGAGATCTAGAAACAATGGATCGGCAAGTAAGTTTAAAAATGACAACCAGCAATACATATGTGAGATAGTAAAGATGGCTACCTTGGTTCTTCAATGTCTGAATCAGCAAATATCCATCTTTAGGAAATCTGGCAATGCTTGTTCCAGAAGCATAGTGCACTTAAAAAAGTGAAATTTCACAAATGCAAGAGATATTATCATCAATGACAAAGAATTTTATTTAAATAATATCCTTATAAGCTTTAAAATATTAAAAGTCATAATTTTGTTTGGAAAGGTAAAGGAAAAACTGTAACCCACATATATTTGCCCTAAATCAGTTCTACTCAACAGCAGCACAATCAACTATCTTAGTACAGTTACGCTGCGTTAAATCCAGATGGAACTATGTGGTAAATAATCACAGAATGACATGCTCACATTGGGCTGACTCATAATAAACATGACTGATGGTGACCATTATGCACGTTCCTGACAATTTAATTACAACTAATGTTGCTCATAAAAACTGTGACATCAATAGCAGTCGAGAATGATATAAATGATGATCATGAGTTACGGTGTCCAAGAATTCAGCATAAGATAATAAGATACAAACTCATGCATGATCATAAAGCAAGAATGTAGCAACTCACTTTCATGGTCCCCAATAGTGAAATCCCCTTCAAAGACTTCATCACTGGAAGGAAACAGAGAAGGTGCCTTTTGCAGAGACATAACAAATTCAAGATGACAAAGAAAAGTGTATTTGTTGTGTTCTGTTGTCCCCTTAGTTGACAAATATCCCTCTCCATGGTAGCAAGACAGTGGCAGAATTCACCCATGCTCATCTAAATGTCTACGTTTAACTTTTGATTATGGTTTGGAAAAAATGACCCCACCAAACAAAAACAAACAATAAAATCCCCATGCATACTAAGTAGCATGCTATTACAACAAGAGGAGACTAACTAACCTGAAAGCCATGTTGAAAGGCATCAGTAAATCATTAATGGCTGGAATATTAGCACCACCAGTGTCTGGCATCCACCACTGACTGTACACATATACACACAGAACATTCCATTTGCCAACAATGCAAATATGTGTTGTTTCAGAAAAGGTTCAATAAATAGTAAAGTATTTCTCAAAATGCTAGTGAATGTAGAGAGAAAAAAGTAAATCAATCTCATGTGAGTCTAACAAATGATGTGTAACCGAAAAATGAACATTTGTGAATTAGACTCTACTATTAGACTCTAACAGATCAATTTATTATTCAAAGATATAAAATATATATCAAAAACATCTTCAACACACTTTCATACCATTTTTGAACAGCATAAAAATATCTTAAACAAGCCAAGCATGATTTTGATTTTAAACGGCTAGAGAGATTATATTAAGCTGGACTGTGTGCAATGTCTACCAACCGTGTGTTCTCATCATAGAACTTGACCTTCTTCATGACAGATACATTGTACCAGTCAGCAAACATGACAACAGACAGCCCATTATCCACATCACGTTTTAGCTTTGTTACTTCTTCAGGAAAATACTCCTCTTCAGGATCGACGATTAAAAGAGTTCCTTAAACATACAGACATTTTGAACTGGTTTTTCTGGATGCATATAAGTTTACTTGCACAATGCTGCACAATAAAGATACATTCATGTAAACATTAACAATTAAGCATCAAAATGCTTAAAAAGAGCCACAGATTATATTTCTCACGTCTCTTAGCAGTTTCAAGGTAAGTGTAGGATCTACCATGGATCTTGTGAAGTGTCAGGTATAAAGACAACTCACCATACTGACTGGAGTCTACGCAAGTGAATGGCGAACCTGCAAACATCAATATTAATGCATAAACACATGCTGACAATGTGATCAGTGTGTTCACCTATCAGCTTAAGAAACATCCCATGACTACATTGATCATAGGACAAACATTTATGCAGGAAGCACTAATTTCTTGTTAAAGTCCAATAAGTCAATATTAAGAAGCAGGGATCCATACAGAAATATGTGTGTACATAACCAAGTATTTGCCATGCATGTGTGTGGTGTGTGTGGGTGTGTGGGTGTGTGTATGCCTGCGTGTACGCAAGATGATGCATATAGTTCCATGGACTTGAGATAAAATTAAAAATTAAATCTTATTTAACACTGTATCAGTTTAACAGGCCTCTAAAAATAATTCAATAATAAATAGTTACAAAATATTAAGACTTACCTAAAACCTCAACAAAATAGCCACTGTTTCTAAGGTGCTGGTACATGTCCCTGAAGTTGGTATGAATATGGTCACCATTCCTGAAGAGACATACAGAATTTTACCACATACTATGCTGGCAGCCAAAAAGCCAAAGATCTCCATATTTAAAAAATTTTCTTAAAAATACTCAGGTGCATGTATGAACCCATACACTCTGTCTCTCACTTAAAGTTCTGTGTTTATAATGCAACCATACTGTCTCACACTCTCAGGTAACTACAATTGACAGAACACTGACCAGTCAAGTGGATCATTCTTCATACGCAGGTTGTCGCGGGGAAAGTACCCTGGAGGATAACGAAGATTATGATACTGATCCCAGAGAATCCTTTTGCTGAAAATATCAAACAAAATGTTAGGCAACAACTACATGTCATGACAAAGTTAGTCTCCATCCTACTCAAATCCTAAACATGATCAAATGAAAAGCTCATTACAACAATCACCATATCCATCTTTCATAAAACAACAGGAACTTTTAGTCCAATAAAATTTTAAATACATTAAACAATGTAATGATGATGGTCTTAGAATACTCAGTATTACATGTTCATGGCCAAAATCAGAGATCAAGTCTGTTCATTACCTTCTGGGTGGTGTGGGTATTATTTTCACTCTGATTGGAAGTGTGACTGTTGATCGCCTTGGTTCTTTTTCATCTTCCTGTAATCAAGGGAAGCAGTGGTCTACACAGACTAATTCAGGAAACATATTCTCAACATCATTAAAACAGAATTTTCACTTAAATTATTAATGTTACAAGCAAATAAGCCATGTGTGCAAAACGTATTCTTGACTTTACACATTTTTCTCACTGTTTACCTTCTTATATGTTTTTCTATTCTCATGTAATTAAAATTAAAAAACATGCTCCTTTTTAAATCTAATTTTGTATGTGTCAGTGCCTGTTGATAATAAAGTAATAACTCTACAGAACTGCTTTCTGGAACAAGACCGCTCCTAATATCAACCTACTTTAAAAAAAACCTGTTAGAAACTCTACAATGTGAAAGAACTGTTGACACATTTATTTAAAAGTTATCTGGAGTCTGTATGACCAGACAGTTTCAGAAATGTAAACCTCTAACTTAATTGAAAGTCTCTTATGTGCCACAACGGTGGGTAACTATATAAATAAGGGCTCGGGCTTTTCCCTGCATAAGCACAGCGGGAAAAATATTTATCTCCATCCAACTAAAATCTGTTATGAATTTTAAGTACACATCTACTTTTTAAAAATATGTTATAGTATTTAAAAGGAGGCCAAAAATTGGAGGTTTCATGTCCTAGTGGCTACAGGAGCTATGAACTGTGACTAGGGCATATAGTTGTGAATGTGAACTCACTCCCTGAAAGAGGACTGGGCTGTTTCCCCCACATACACTGCTTTTGACAAAGAGAATCACACAATCTGTTGCCCTAGCAACCACTAGTCTCTGAGACCTTCACCTGTACTTACATCTGGCGGAGACTCGATGGTAAGGTTAACCTGTCCTTTTGCAATGCCTTCCCATGATTCAGCAGCCTTAGTGGCGGTAATAGAGATGGCTAAGAATCCTGACCAAGGCCAAAGATGTGAGGATGCCGAAAATGCCACCTCTACAAGGTCTCCATTCTCTGGGATATAGGGCTCCCACTGAGGCTGTCAACAGAACAGCAAATAAAGTTTATTTGCGTTCAACACAATCCTGTCGCAGACTACAAGTTGTCATGGTGGTAGTAATATGCACAAGTTTACTTTAGGAGAGCCCAGAATGTCACGACTTTTTTTTAACAAACAGTAAAAATAATTAGGGCTAAAAAAGTGAGGGGGGTTGGAATGGGTTAAAGATAGGATTAAGATTTTTTTTCGATTTCAGGGGGTAGCCATAACGTCCAAAACAACTGTTAATGCTTGATGGACTCTCTCAAAGTAAAGCTGTTCCATAATATATTTCAAAGAGATTTTTGGAAGATTTCCTTCCTCATTGATAAAAGCAGCAGTTGCGATACAGATAGGATGCCATTACAAAAACAACCCTGATCATAGCGTTTTCGGATGTGACCGCCTCAACCAGAGCCTGACCGCTTCTGGTTTTTATGTCTCAACCTTTAGTCAAAATGTTTGCAAATGCAACAAAACTCTAATTATTTTTTAATACCAAACTTTCCTTTAATGATGTTTCAAACGAAAATAATGCGACTTGAAAAAAAAAAAAACCACAGCAGACGATCAACCTGTGTCTCTTTTGACTTAGCGTGATGATGTCGGCATCCACATGATCTTTGATTTTCAAAGTTCTTTGTACTACAAAATGTCACATTTTCAGGTTATAGATTGATTATTATTATATTATTGTTTAGATATAAAAGTGGCTTAGTCCGCATTCTTAAGTTGTGTAGGCACCTCCTTGATTAAAATGAATAACGGATGACTTCAGCTTCGGCACATTCTGTGGAACTACTGAGATGTATACAACATATTGAGAAGTACGCAAAAATTTCCAAATATTACTTACACTTTCACAAACTCATCCAAGGTACATAAAACAATTCACAAACAAAAACCCTCCATACCTTTCATAATGAAAGAACCACTTAAATTTCCTTACTGTTGTTCCCAATACAGTCATACTTTTATTTATTTATTGAAATTGTTCACTACTCCACATCCATTTTAACAACGCCTATCGACTTCTGTGAAAAAGTACCAATAAATATTTGTCTACAAACAGTACCGTAATTTAACATCATGTCACTAAAACATGATGTGAATAATACTTTTTGAACTGTCATATATATATATACGGTGGGCGTATCGCCGATGTGAAGTTACCAAGTTTATATTTTTATTATATACTTGTATCCATGCTCGCCTCCACTTGTGATATTTGGGAATTATTTGGTTGCACCACTCTACACAAAGTATTGAGAAGAGACAGCAAAGGTCGACAATCTGTGGAGATGGACGTTCGTGTCTCAGTTGTCTACCTTGGCGAGGCTCAGATTGTTTTTGCGCACATGATGAGGAGAAAGTCCACGACAAACATTTGTAAACAGATTATGTGTACACACACACAAGGCCGCCCTGATCACGGACTTGTATCTCTGGACAGCTGGCTGTTTGCCAAGACAACTTGTAGCCTCTCGCGAAGTTGTTGGCTGTAAGGTCTTGACAAACATGTAGCAGTTTATTATCCGAAGTAGAGATAAACTTAAAGTCAACAACAGACTTGCAAGAATTTTCTATCTTCATTTCTTTTTCTTTCCTTTTTTCGACAAAAAGTTCCCGACATCCACTTTCCACCACTAAGAACAAATAAACTGAAAACACAACCGACAATAAATTTTAAGTTTTTGTATCTACATCAACGCGAGAGTTCGCATCGTCTGCTGTTGCTGATGGTGATCGTTAAGCCGGAAGTGAATTTGTGTTTTGGCCTCGTTCTAGAAATTACCGCAGGGTGAGTGGGTGGTTGGGAATTCGTCTACAAGCATTCTAGAGAGATACGTCGGTGCCCCGATGCAGTACCCATCTCTGTAGACTATATCGCCGAATGAACGACCAAATCTGGTCTGCCGGCATCATCCCTCAGCGCGAGCAATAGCCATGACAAGCGCGACCCGAACCAGTCTTGCCATGATCTGGCTTTACACACATCCTGTTGAGAAGATGTGCTGCTCTTAAATGACCGAAAATGTTCCTCCCCTCAAAGAACTAAGAAGACTCCCACCCCCACCTCAATCTGCTGGCAGTTAAGCACCGTTGTGGTACATGGCGATAACAACTTTAGTGTGCAATGGTTCTTGGTGTTATGACCGCGGATGGTCTATGACTCGACAAACGCGTTTGTAACAAACTTCTTAAGAGGCCTGCGCACTTCTGCGTCTAAGAACAAACTTTATGAGCTTCAAACCATTTTTATCAACGTCCACGATCGGGAGGTGCCTCGTAGATTATGTCCACTCACGATGAGCAAACCTCAATGGCATGCAGTGATTGTGGTGATCCACACGGACGAGGTGGTGGTGGTGGTGGCTGGGTGAGAGGGAAGGTGTCGGTAGACAATTCTCCTACCGTTGTGCAGCATGTAATGTACTACTGTTTCCTGTCTGTGTTGTCTTCGACTCAGTGACTTCATCGCCATGTTATGCTTTCCTCGGTGGGCGGGACACAGCGCTCTAAAGCCGGACTACTTCATTTAGTTCTCTGCTCTTCAACATCCACACACACGCACAAGGTTGAGTTTAGTGCGACTTAAATCCGTGCACACACAAAACCCAACCTTTGTCCTAAGCACGGATATCACCCTCTGGCCTTTTTGTTCAGACGGGAATAGTTGAACGTTAGTGTCTGTGGCGTGAAGCTGCTTCCGGTCACGTGACAGCGTCGCCTGTGCAATGGCCTAGTTTTCACGTGCGTCCGCCACAGAGTGGGTGCCACATGCACGTTTCGCCCTAAACGTCTGCCCTTCCTGCCAGTCTTTCCTGCCAAATATCACCGCGACCGCGCGTGCTTCGTTGTTTTGCAAGCCGCCATCGGGCCTTGGGGAGGGCAACCGTTGTCTGATGCGACCCCAAGACTGCTGGGGTCCCGCCTAAAGGTCCTGCTGAGCGTGAGAAGCGTTCGCCGTGATAAGGTCTTGGCGCGGTCACAGCAGTTCTGCACATTGTCAAGAGGTGAGTGGATCAGCAAACAAGTCCAAGCAAAATATGTGCGTATGTTAACGTCGATTACGCACTACAAATCCTGCCTTTCATTCAAAGTTATCGTCTGTAACAACCACATCCCGAAAATTGCTCTTATCTCTTGATAACCGACAGGAAACTGAACGGATCCGGAAAACGCACGAGAGTGCAGCTAGTCCACGACACTGCGAAAACAGTTAAACGTTGTGCTACAACTTGGGACATCACCATCTGATCCTTTTCCCCACCCAGAAGAGAGTGGAAGGGGAAAAAAAAAAGAATATCAAATGGGCACAGCGCTCCCCTTGGGTTCCATCCTGCAGCCTGTTAACCTGCCAATTGCACAGTAAGGCACTTGGGTTTGCATATCACATGTTTAGACTACAGTGTCGAGCACTTGATGTGTTAAGCTTAATGTGCTAATTTAGAATAACTGTCAGATTCAAAACTTTGCTTGAGAGTAACATGCTAGATGCTGTGGATTTCACGTGCACTTTAGAATACTAAAATATAGGGTTAGTCAAACTAAAAAAGGACTGTGGTATCCTCTGTGTGTGTCTAGGCTTTAAATGATAACTGTTGCTGGCTTTTGTGTGCCAAACACGATGGCAAACAGGATGAGACCATTCTGTAAATCATATTGCACACGTGATATATGTTTTGTAAATAAATGGTTTCTTCCATTTAAGTGCTAAAATAATTTTGACTAACCCTACATATTAAGAAATTTCAAAACAAGTGTGTGTGTGTAGAAGTGTGCTTATTGCTTGTGTCTGCATGCCCAAGAATATCTCTATAAACCTACTTTCGAGAAACATCTGCACCAGTTATGCATATAGCTCTGAATAGCTTTTTTTATTTTTATATTTCTCTCTTCTGAACATAGAAGAACATAACTGTGTAACATGACTACAACTGGATAAAAATGTCAGGAGATAAACTGTGATTATAAGCCTAATGTGCAGCAATGGTTGATTGGTTAGTTTTTGGTGCTCAGTATTGGAAACAGAGATGATAACACTGGTAGGAGTGATACATTCGGGAAGCAAGAGAAAATTTACGAATGAGAGGGTCAATGAATATAACTTGGAGCACACTTTTTTTTTTACTATTCTGATTTTCCAAAATTTTCTTTGGCTGTTATGCCACCCACTGGAATGACCATGATAAGCTTGACTATAAAAATGCAGGGATTAGTAAATAAATGTATGCTGGTCAGCATATGAATAAAGTTATGAATGGGCATTTATTTGGGTAAAAATGTGCATGACTTCAAGCATCTGCTCGTAAGACAAACTTGCTGCATAGCACTTTTAAAATATGTATATGTAGAGAGGTCTAAGCCGATTAGTCACACATTTAAAAAAGAAATCATTTGACCTTTCCCTAAACAATCAGGAAGCTTTGCAGAAGTGGTCTTATCGGATGCTAATTTACACCAGCTGATCAGTATATCACTATTGTTTGCTATCGGCTACTTTGAAAAAAAAAACAACTTTTGAAAATAAGAAGAGAGAAGTATGAGTCCTGTACTGGACAGTAAAAGAAATAGTAAACCCTTTGGTAAACACGACTGTTCCTAATCTGAATACAATATGACCCTTATGAATAAGGATGATCTGCATTGGTATTTTGTACATTTGATATAAACTGGATCAGATGTTTTTAAGACCACTAATCTTAGTGTTAGCCCTGTTCTTTACTTGGGTTTAGAATTTTATGTGAAAATGGTTAACTAGCCAGTATTTGGGCTTAACGCTGCATCTGCAGTCTAATAGGTTATTTCGAGATGCTCTAAGTCAGAGTAACACTTGAGGTTAATGCCAAGGGTGATGCAAGTGTAAGTTATTGCCATGGTCAACATGGGGGACTCATCTCCAGAGTTATGATAAAGTATCAGACCCCATGGACAGTGCTTTAAACCTGGAGTAATTGTTACAGAGCAGTGACAGTGACATAAAGCAATGTCCATAGAGTCTGGGCATAATTTTGTAATCACAGAGACAAGATGCATGCCCCTGATTTTTCTATTTTTCCCGGGGCAATGTCTTGGCCTCAATCTGCAGTTAGGGATCCTTGGCATTACTTCCCCAAATTGCTCAGGCTTGGAATTTTATAGTTTAAGGCTTTCAGGGCTGTTATGAAAAATCTTTTGCTCTTTGAATATCATTGAAATAAGCAGATCCTTCATTTCTTTTACAATTTCTAATACAGTCCTGTACTTTGCATCTATAGTTTTAGTTTCTTGATTTTTTAATGAAAAACACTGACTTTTATAAGACTGTAAACAGTCTTGAACAAGAGAAATCTAGTAGTGAAAAGGTAGTTTAAGAGTAGCATCCACCAAAGCAGACTGCTTTTTATACTGTTTATAATTATATATATAAAAGCTGTACTTTTTTTAATGAAACTTCTTGCAACACATTCATATAGAAAATTACAGATGTAACACACTGATTGCATATTTGCTACAGATGAGTGATGTGTTGGAAAAGCTGATGATCCACAAATCAACATACCTTTTGTGACCTGGATTTCAACAAGCCACATAAACTCCAGCACATTATTACATCATGTCTGGGCGACCTGGAGGGGATGTTACTCAAGTGACCAATGCCTTCAATCCACGTTTGCCTAATGGGATTTTGGTGGCAATCCTCATGTGTATTGGGTTTGTGGGCAACTCACTTGTGCTGTACATTTATCACTTCAAAATGCCACGGACTGTTTTCTCCACTTTTGTGACAGTTCTAGCATTATTGGATCTGTGCACTACAGTATGTAGCATGCCCCTTGATGTTGTTATGAAGACCATTATTTTAGACAGCCACCAGACTCTAAATATTTTGTGCAAAATTGCTCACTGTGAAGTCTATGGAACCAGTTTGGCCAGTGGAAGTGTTCTGCTTCTAATTGCTGTGACACGGTACCGTAAAGTTTGCCATCCCCTCAAGTCTTCTTTGAACAGGCGGCAAGCCAAAGCACTCTGTAGTGTGATCTTTTTTGTGTCCATGGCCTTATCAACCATAACCCTAGTTATCCATGGGCCAGAGTCTGTGAAGATAATTCTGGATGATCAGAGGCCAAGCACAAAGAGTTATTCCAATTTGGGTAAAGTAACAAATTCCCAGAATCCCCCTTTCCAAACTCACCAAGGTGTCAATGTCACTGGACAGCCAGCCTCACTTCAACTAAATAACACTGTTGATGAAAATGGCTCTGCAGGGAATACAGGAAACAGAACAGAACCAACAGGTGAAATTGTGGTTCCCATAGAGATATGTCGTGTCAGTGAACAACACAAGGGCACAGCTTTATATTATGCTCTGTCGTCAATTCTAATGGCAGCCTTTGCCATCATATTTCTGTTGTTAGTTGTTCTCCATTGCCGCATCTCACACTCCATTAATACATTTCAGAGGCGACGGTCAGACTTAATGCGGTCTAGTATTCAATCTGATGACAGTACCAACAGTCTGACAAGCATCACCACCAGCATGTATCGCATCTTTGTTACCATTACTATCGTCTTTCTTGTCAGCTATCTTCCACACCTCATCTGCCTGATCGTGGAGCCAGTGGTCTATAAGTCTAATGCTCCCATGCCACAACACTGGCGAATGATTATGGATGTTGCTTACAACAGTCCTTACATGAATGTCATTGCTAATCCTTTTATATATGGCTATAGAAGTGCTGTATTTCGTAGATACTGCCTCAAACTTCTGGCAAGCTGCTTTTGTTGCCACAGGAGATACAAATGAAATATCTAAACATCAGAGGAAAATGTTTCACTTTGATTTTCAGTAAACATTTAACCATCTTAGGGCTAAGCATGCACCCATTCTGACATTCTGATTTAGTACAATAGTATGAACTTTGATGAGGCATATTTGAAAAATCTGTTTTGAATGATTAACACTTAGAAAGAAAAAAACCCTTGGAGAAAAAGGAAAATCCATTACAAAACCGAAACATTTGTCCTAGAATTGAAGTAGGAATTTGAATACAGAAAAACCATTACTAACTGTAAAATATTCTTAAATATTTTTAAAAGAATGCTTGACAGCCTAAGGTTTCAGATGATTACAATGAGATTTCAGAAACTGACAGGTCAAGAAGGTGCTGTGTTGAAAATTAATCTTTCTTAAGGCAAGTAAGATAATCAGGCATTTGAAGGTTGGCAAAACAGTCTTGACCCTATTTTAAAAAAAGTTATCTCCCTTGCACTGCTTTTTTTAGGTAAAAATGTGGGTGAGGTCTAGCCCCACATTGCAGGTTGATGCATGTCTACAATGACCTTGCCATGAAAAATTTGTTTGAAATGCCCTACCCATTACAAGTCTGCTAAGACAATATGCTCAGCTTTTAAAGTCTCATTGATACTCTAATGAAGTAAATCTACATGCAAAACACTATGCCTTTTAATGAATAATTACTGCTGTGGATGCTTTCAGAAGTCTTTTAATATTGACCACCTTGCAACAAGCAATGCTCTCAGCTGTGATTAAGAATCCTGGGAAGAAACATGGTGCACAGATGAATGAGGGTTGCTGCTGTTCAATCAGCATTAGGAAGGTTATGCCAAGAAGGGTTCAAGAATAAGGAAGTTAATCACTAGTGTCTGGGACGCTGACAGGCACTTATGCATATGTAGGGGAAAAAACTCCAACCCACCACCACAACCACCATCATCATAAAAAAACAAAAAACAAAAAATAAAAAAAACCCAAAACAACAACCACAGCTCCACCCCAAATAGGAAATTAAAAGTACAAATAGAAAAGTACTTACTCTGTCTACAATCTTTCCGGATACACCCATGCCATTGAGAATTGTAACCTGAAATCAACAGACTTTTTTTAGAAGTGACTAAATGCAAGCAGTTTCTGAAATGTTGAAAAATTGGTGTTTCAGATCTCATTCACTTCTCTACAGTTTAGAGCATTGGCTGTTTAAAGATCATATTTTTCTGAAGATTATGAAAAGCGTAGAGCCATTTCCCATGAAATGCAAAACACTACATGTCCTGCCAGATTATTTGGCTCCACACAATGATGTAAGTTGTGTAAAATATGTGTAAAATAAATGCATTTTAACAGTTCCCTATAAACTGGCATATTTCATGACCTGATCTACAATTTATAATTATGGTTATTTCAATTTTCTATATCATTTCATCATCACACTTTTGAGTAGTCCGATATTTCCATGAAATGTTGAAATTAGTAGAGCAAAGGCAACATTTGCTGAATGTGATAAATGTGAGCAGATCAAAGACAACTGTCCTTTAGTGAGCAATAAATTGTGTTTTTCAGTTTGTCACTGCAAAGTTAATGGTGCATGCAAAAGAGAAATGTGTTATAACAAGCTAAGATAAACAAAATATGCTTTCAGAAGACTGAAATAAAAAAAAGTGTAAAAATTTCACTGCTATAATGTTCACCTGTGTTATGAGACCTACTGATCCAAATAAAGTGCTTTAAGCTTTATATTTGTCATATGACCATTTTACTCATGTTCACTAATCCTAGTTTTTGTTTATTTCTAAAACATACTTTTAAAATGTATATTACATATAAAATCTTTTCCACCTGAAACATTTCAATAAAATTATATATTAGAGAAAACATAAAACAAATATTTAAAACAGACATATTTAAGTACAGCAAGCTCAGCTGCAATGTCTACAGAAATACAGTCTCTATGATGATCCACAAAGAACTGCACATAGGCAACTAGAAGAAGAGAATGCTTTAGGAAATCCTGACTACAGTCCATGACAGCACAGGAGTTAATATGGTCTCATGGAGCATTATATTGACTGCATTTCCAACAGAGACACTCAGCACATGGCTGGTGTATTTTGGTGTTAGCAATTCTTGAGGATGGGGGCTGGTGGGAGGGGTGGAATTCGTGTTTTACATCGAGCCAGCAACTAAGGTTACATCCCGGCAAAACAGCCAGCCCTGTAAACAGATGCCCCATGCAGAGAAAGAACTGTCTGTCCGAGATGAGATCTGAACCCAGGACAAATCCCCATAGTACTGGTGACAGGCACTAACCGATGCGCCACCAGACCGCCCAATAAATCTTGAAATACAGAAACATGAAGAAAAATATGCTTCTTATTTGCTGCTTGGAAAGCTTCTTTCTAAGTATGAACAGTGATGGACAAAGATATGTTAAATATGACTGCATGTTACCTCCACGCATGATAATAATGATAAAAATCTCAGTTTTAATTTCTGGCAAATTGGCATTGCCTATAGTGAGACACATGGATAGATTAAGGCACATCAACCCCTTAAATATAGGAAGGGGTACTATTAGAAGATATCCAGATATCAGAGTACACCACCCAGCCTCAAAAAAGTTCAGTTTGTTCTGCTTGTCTTAATAAGATGAGATCAGTTTTACTGCTTTATTGCTCCTTTACAAAAAAAGACATGTTAAAGGTTTCTGCAGAATCCATAATAATGTATACTAATCATAGGGAATGCGAAACAAATTAAATATTGCACTGGTTACAAATTACATAAAATCTTCACGTAAGCATAAAAAAAAATAACCTACATTGACAATTATGGGCATGCTGCCATAGAAGAGAGGTTGTGTGTAGTAAGGCCACATGTATGGTTCTTCTGTTAGGTCAATGTAACTTGGAATTAGGCTGCGAAAGACAGATTTCAAAATTTATTTTGAAAAAAAAATCACTTTAAATAAAGTTACACATAACATGTAATACAAATGACTTAAATAAAGAATACTAGTCCTTAATACAAATGTGTCTTTAAGCCATGCTAAAATAGAATAAAAATCAAATAAATATGCACGGTCTTGGAGATGATTTTCTTCTCAACAAGTGTTAAAATATTTTTATATGCAAAAACTCATGTGACGAGAGCCATAACTGACAGGTGGCTTGTGCTAAAGATTTTTTTAAACTTGAAAATCTCCCCTTAAGATGGGACAATAGCAGTGATAAACCATAAAGTTGTGAAAAACAAAAGAAATCTGACATTCAGAATTTTTAATAACACAGACAAGATATATCTAATATCCTTATATAATAATTTGATCTAGTCCTATGAACAATCTCAAAATGATGAAAATCTAGTTAACAACATCATAAAAATGGCATAAGATTTGTGATGCACTTTTACTTCTTTATGTTACAGCAAGTAAGACTTTATCTCCAAGCTCATATTTATATTCTATGGCATTATGAAGACCAGTACTTGCCCTCAAAATTTCTAGTCTCTTTTTTGTGCTAACAGTAATTCTTACCTGGCCTGAGGTTTGTAGGCCCGGAGAGTGTGGTAAGCTGCCAGAAGGTCCAATTTTCCATAGCCTTGTTCAAACATGTTCACGTCAGGCAGACGACGAGCAGATGCCATTAATGCTTGCTTGACACTTGCGGGGTTCACCACATGTGATCGCTCTAAAACTGCACTGAAAATGATAAGAAAAAATTTCAGTTTTATCTTGATCTTGGGACTGGTTATGAAAATGCTGTCCTTCTGAGGGATATATTAAAAGCATACTTCAAAAATTTGAAATGTTGATGCACAAGTTAAAACATTTCTGTACGCAGGATGCTACCAACATACACTCAATTACTATTAAAGAATCCTGTAAACATGCGCAAAGACTGGAAATTATGTGACTGATCAAAAAGATATAAAAAAAAAAAGATAAACATAAGAAAAAATTAGAGAATGTTTTTAATGAGACAACAATACTTAAAAAGTCACCTGAGCAGTAAGGTGACTGCACCGGCCACAACTGGGGATGCAACACTTGTGCCAGACAAGGAACGACAACCTCCACTGTTTCAAAAAGTATTGCTATGATTAGCTGAGAAATTCTAATTACAATGAGACTGATAGCTATAATGCCTCATGTAAGATATCTAGGAATGTTTTTGAATAAAGAATGGACTAAAGCTGTTTTCATAATTTAGTTAGGCTGATCTTACCTAAGAGCAGATCCTCGAACAGAAGAACCATAGGTTACAATATCAGGTTTCAAACGGCCATAACCACCAGGAAGCTCCTGCATGAAAAAAGGTATGCACCACATACATCTCCCTAATTACCTCTGGCAACACAAAATGTGGGTGCATCCTTCAACACCTCTCTTAAGCAGACTATTAAATTCAAATGTAATAAGAATTTAAATACGCCACAAAACTATAGACTAGTTTCAGCTATTTCGTGGAAATAACTTTTATATTAAACACTACTTTTGTGTATTTACATTTTACCGGTGGTGGTATTTAAATGAGTTCTCTCAGCTACTCAGAATAACAACCTTGCACATTTTTTTTTTGAGGGACCATTTTGAATTTTTTTTTAAGATTGTTATATATGACCATAAAAGGGACTTACCCATGTAGTCATCCCTCTTGAAGAAAAGCGAGCTATTTGGTTCTCAAAATTGATCCCTCCCACACCAATAACATCCATCTGATCTGCAGGGTTGTTCAGGGTTCTTTTGAACAGGACACAATATTGGTGAGACATGTCACATTTTTAAGCACACCATTAATGACTGAATATAAAATTATAAATTGCTGAAGTCATCTTAGGAGGAAAACCTCACAATATTACATATCAGGAAGCACAAGGAGAAATGTCACACAGAACAGGTTCAAATTAAATGGACACACAGAGATCCTTACCCATAAAGTGGCCCATCATTTCCAATAGCTGACACCATAATGACTTTATTAGCTGTTAGTTCCCACACCTGAAGATACATAGCATTCTGTAAGCATATTTGCTCATTTATTCTATGATAATATTAGTGCATGCAAAAATCCATAAAGCAGCATGATGGTATGAGAGAGGATTAAAATATTTTGCTAAGCTTTCTAGAAGTTTCTTTTTTAAATTTTTCTCAAAATGAATGAGTGACATTTGAAATATAAAGCCCTTAAATCTGATAGCTTCTATGTTTGAAAAACAAAGACGCTGGTTTAAAAAATAATGCTTGATTACAAAAACAAGGTCAGTAGCATAAGATTCTGAACGAAAAAATGTTAGGTGCCTAATTATATCACGACAAGTCATTTTATTCTCTTCTATAAAAAATCATTGTAGAAATAACAGTTTAGAAAGTTACCATAAGAATATCAAATGTTTAATGTTTGACCTAGAGAAACTGATCTGAGCAAGTGTTACATATGTTAAGGTATGATATCAACTGTTAAAAAGTGAATGAATGAGCAAAAACCAGCAGACAATGTTTTAAATAAGTATTTACTTTAGCATCTTTTAAAGTACACTTAAGTACAGCTTTACTGATTTAAAATCTTACATGTTGCACATATGCAAGCATGGAGATAGTCACACATATCTGCAACACACACACATATATATTACAGAACCCAACTGCCCAAGGTGTGTCTTCATAATACTAGCCTTGTCAACAAAAGGATGATCCATGAAGTCTGGGCCACCGATGCTCAGATTTAAAACATTGATCTTCTTTAGGATGGCATAGTTAAAGGCATCAAGAAACCAGGACGTGTAGGATACCTGAAGAAACAATGCATACAAGAACATTAAGTGACAGGAGGGAAAGTTCAAGGAACTTTATGAAGTTGACAACTTATTTGGATGGAGGGAAACCCTAACTGAAAATCAATTGTGGCTCACCACTGCATGACCACTCACTAAAATAGTGTCAAATGTCTCAAACACCAGGGAGACAAAACCAACACCTAACCCTCTCTATTTCAAGCTGCTTATAACCAACGCCATCATCATGATTTAAAAAAATACTTCCGAAGCAACATTTCTTCATGTTCAAGAATAGCCTAAATGGATGTTTTTTAATACAGGGAGATAGTCAAAAATTATTCTTTAGTGATTCATGTCTTCTATAGATATTCAGAGTCTTCAGCACTGTCCTCGGTCTTAAAAAAGCATCTCAGTATGTAAGTTAGCTCTCTGTTTCAACTGTGGTTCTATCCTGAAATGTGGCATTCTTTTCTCAAAAAAATTATAAATAGGTTTAGTATCAACCTTGAAGTACCTGATTATTGGTGAAAACACGGAACACATAAACATCTGCATCAGGAGCAAAACCCAGGCACTCTTTATGACTAGCAATGACTCCTGCCACGAATGTTCCATGTCCAAGACCTGTCACAAAAAAAAAGTTGTCATCTTACTAGCATCCTGCTGATTGGAAGAAAATGCAGTCATCTGTAAACAACTTGAAAAAAATAAACTATAAACAATCAGAGACATAAATAATGCAAGTTTATGTCCATAGACCAAGAATTGTAAATATTAACCATATAAATTTATATTTACAAGATAATCCATGATATGACTCTAAATTTAAAAAAAAATTCTCAAGAATATAAATTTTCGCAACTGACACAAATCACTACTCACTATCATCCAGTGTTTTCTCATTGGTCCAATTAGATCTATCTTTGATCCTGCCCTTTTTAAAATGTGGATGATCTAAAGCAAGCCCTGTATCAAACACTGCCACCTTCACACCGGCACCTGAAGTCATGAAAGTAAATGACTCATCTTTAATTAAAAAAAAAAAAATTTAATGAAATAAAAAGGAAAACTTGAACCAACTAGAGAACCACTCATCCACCTAGCTACTCCCTTTGATTCCATTATACATCAATTTTCTGTTCTGATACTCAATTATTTAACTGTAGGAAAATATTCATAATAATAAATGATTTAAATATGAATTTCAAATTTATAAAAAGTGATTTTTTTTCCCATTAAAAATGTTCACATTGTAGTATATCTACTACTACTGCTAATTAATAATAATTACTAGTAGCATCTTTGAAAGCTACTGAGCTAGAGAATTTTTGCATTCATTAAAATAAATTAGTAATAAGACCTGACACAATGGCTGATAAATTAGTTTTCTTAGTAAATTCATTTTTTGAAACATTTAATATTCCAGGTTATACTCTAAAATTTTTTTTGCTACTGAGAAAGAACACTAAGCAGCATTATCACCTGAAAACCCCAGACTCCACAACATCTCAGCCTGTAAGGCACCTGTGATTTGTTTTGGCACTGATCTCAGAAGTCGTCTAGACTTATGGTTGCTAGCACCCCATACAGTACTCTGAAAATCAAAACTAAAATATGCAGGTATTGTATAAGGTTGATGCTAATCTCAGAATGAGGACAGCATTGCAGCTTGGGTATGCAACCTTCTGGTGCAGGTTACTTATAGTTCATACAAAGGGTTAAGAAATAATAATGTGTGAAATATGAGAAAAAATGTTCTCCTACCAACCCCACTTCCTACTGTGACCCTGTGTTGAAGTTATCCACTGCTGTAGATGTGCACAAATATTCTAGAAAATGCCTCTGTAAATGAGTTTTCATTGTGCACTTTTAAATACTCTGTAGATATTGCACACCATAAAACTGATAAAAACTATCAGTTACCATGCCCTAAAGTAAGTATATTACACAGTTAATAATAGCCATTAAACTACCTGACTGGCCTAAAGATGTTTTTAAGTAAGGGCTAAAGCAATTTTATTTTGGCAAGTTTTATAAATAACATCCATAAGATGAGACTAAAACCCACAACAAGCAAATGTGCAGTTATATTAATAATTGATTAAGAAACCTTGCTACCCACCAAAGACAGACTCTTCCTGTTAGAGCCAAAGGAGCGAGAGGAGTGAAAGGTAAGTGGATCTGTCCACCCCTTTCTGTTTTCCTTAAAAGTGTTGGTATCATTCCAGGAGAAAGATTTAGGCCCTGAATATTTTTCATCATCTCCAGGGGCAGCTGCTTCTGTTGAACAAAATTTTTAAGAGAAAAATTATTGCAATAAATTTACTAAATATTATATTAGGACAAAAAACTAAATACCTGACAACTTCAAAACATTTTTTAAAAATTGTCATAATTGTCACTTGTTCAGTTTTTCACATTTGTGCTAAAACAGGTTAATGTGGACATCTAACCCATAAAGATGTGTCAATTAATTCTATTATGAAAAAATCAGAAGATTATGTCCTTAAAGACACTATTTTGTACAGCAGGTTCGCAATAAGCAATGGTGTCTAACATAACCCATTCTGCTTGTCCACAACAGGCAATGATGTCGAACATAACAAAAGCACTCATGCTGCTTTCAATCATTATCTGGATACTTGACTTTTGACAGTCTCTTAAAAATGCACGTGCACATGGGAATGAAGTCTCTTTATTTCGGTTGTCAGAGTAATAGACAAATACTATATTTAGAGTAATAAACAAACATTTATATGTTTAGCCTAGAGAAAACTGTCAGCTTCAGAATAACAAATCAAATCAGTTTGGGTGATTAATGTACCTCTGTAGCTGACAACATCAACAAACATTTCCAATTTATAAAATAGTTACCGTTGGTAAATTTAAGGGTCCGAGTAACCTTCCGATGAGGTGTGACACGTTTGATAAGAGGGTGGCCTTCTAATGCATCCACGCCTTCTCTCAACATGCCATGCATCTGAGCATCATAAAAATATGTAAAGTCAGTTGTGATGTCATGCAAGTAAATTTCAAGGGACATAGCTTTACAGAGACCTTATTCTGCTTCTGAACAGAGTATGCAGTTCCTTTCATAGAACAGAAGACAGTTCCTAAGCAGAAAATTTGAAAAATGGGTCAGTAGCAAACAGGTTCTACTAAAATTGGCATTTCACTTTGGCAGAACTGAGCTATGCTTCTGCAAAAAATGCTAAGAAAAGTATATTTCTGATGTTCATGGACATAAACATTTAAGTTTCTCCAAGTTCAGAATTGTTGGTTTCCAGGTGGTTAACTGCATTTATTACCTACTGTTTACAATTTATTTTTAGTCAGGTAAAATGCTTGCAAGCAAAAACAAAAGTCGCATGATAAAATTATGTTTCTCACCTGTACAACATCAAAATCACTTGGATAACTGTATGCAGGATTGATACGAGGAAGAATTTTCCAAGAGGTGCCAGTCTCTTGCAGTGCTGCACTAATAAACCTTCTCCTTGCATTTGACTTGTAGTATCCATCAAATGAAACAATAAATTCTGTTAAAAAAAACCAAAACAACAAATCAACTTAAACAGATGACAATATGGAAATTTAAACTAAAGCCTCTTCCTTTTAAATTCCTTTACCTAGATTGTAAAGGCACTAACTTTACTAACATTCCAACTACTACAAAACCCCCTTAATTTAGATTCTCAGCAATATCTTTTCAGAAAGGCTATAATGTACAATTTGTCTTCCTCCTTAAAACAGGTTATGTTTCATGTCTCATTCCCTTAATATGCCTTACCTGCTTCTCTCCTCATCCCTCCACCTCACTCTCTACAATATTGCATCTTAACAAATACCCAGTCCTTTTCACATCCTTTCTTCTTCTATTTTCTTACTATGAATATGCTCAACAATACTTGCCAATTATTTTCAAATTATACAGCAAGTGATATTTAGAAATTAGAATATTTATCCACAAACAATAAATTTTAAGTGACACAATGTAAATTCTATAAATGTAAATTCTTAATTATAATGCATAATAATAAATATGTATTATATAGATATTATTTTAAAAACAGGTTTCAGTCATCTTACTCACCACTGTCAACTATGCTGCTAGAGAAGTCCACATGAAGATACTCTTCTGATGATGATGTTGAGAAATTACAACCCCAAAATAAATTATTTGGTTGTGAATGAACATGTCCATGACTATCAGCTACAAAAGGTTGAGTTTGCCATCCTGACAGCAAACGGCAAAGCATTAACTGCAGCACAGCAGTCAGCAGCAGCAGAGTCCACTTGTAGGCAGTAAGTGGCATTGTGACAGGAAAGCTTGGTCAGATGGACTCATGTGCTGCATGTAGATCAGCCGATGGCAATACTTATGTATATGGATACATGGTAGCACCCCGTTTTAATGCAGTTACCATTATGTCATTATTGCTACTTGTCAAGTAGTTACTGCTCTCACTTACACTTTGTTAAAAACCTAGAACTTAAAAGTGAAGACAATCGATTTATTTCTATTTTGTTGCTTTTTTTTTTTTACTTATTCTTATTTTTTTTGGTTTGAACAAAGTCAATTTTTCAGCAAGTCAATGTTTTGCTTCTTGACTGTTTGACAGTCATCTTCATATGCTTTGTGAGTCTGCAAATGTCCATTATCCACATCCTCCATTAATGAAATCTTCAAAGAAGGAAGATTACTGAAGGTTTTCAGATCTGAAGCCGCCTCTTCTTTCGATGGTTCAACCTTGTCATCTCTTCTGGTAACTCTGGATATACTCCTGAAATGATTATAGAATTAGAAACTAAATTATCAAGTGTTAGTTATTTCACTAACTGCATTAAGAGAACAAAATAAGTTTCATGAAACTGAATTCTCTTACATAGCACAGATATTCCAAGGTTGCATGGCAATGAACTAAAAACCATGAATAGAATATGTCGGTCACCACCAAAGTTTACAACAAACTGAAATGGATGATAGCATATTAACTAAAAGGTGTCCCATTTTGCGTGTTTGCTTATGTTTTGTTTTATTGTGGTTTTTCTATTATTTATTTAATTTTTTTTACAGGCTTTTAAATACCACGAGCAGTCGGAAGCCCGATGAGCAAATGAAGTATAAACAAACCGTTGTCTAAAACGAAAGAACACATACTTATCTCTGACTCCACGGACCAGACATATGACATTATTCTAGGCATGTAAGAGTAAAAACATTTAGATACATTCACTTTTTTTCGTGACCTTATGGTATACCTGATACACTAACATGATAACGCGTATTGCACATGTTGCGGTACTGAAATAAAAATGACTTAGACCCTATCTGATCAAAATGCATATTTTGTGACGTGATTTTGTATTTCCATCTTAAAAAACATTCAGCTGACACTGGATTTGAAATATCTAAGGAAAGTCAAAAACTATACGTTACTTGATCCATTGGTAACAAAGTAACTACAAGCCAGAAATGAAGGAAAACAATCACTAATCAGCACGCAGCCATTTCTGTTTTCTTAATATGAGAAGTTTAGCTAAATAAGAATTCAGACAAATCAGGGATGGGAAAATAAGGGAAACAAATGCTAAACCATTCTAGATATATTGTCTGTAGGAGTTGTCTCTCTTACGTTATAAAAATTTTTTTGTTGTCTTCTCCCGCTCCCTCCAGCGCGCGCGCACACACACTGTGTGGAGTTGGTAGGGAGGGGATGAACTCTGGTTCCTACCCCACTGTCAAATTGTATATAAATACATCTTTTTTCCGGTGAACTTCAAATGAGCTTTAAATTATCCTCGAATATTAATGCTTTTCTTACACGTTTTTCAATGCTTTTCTGTCTCTCAAAGTTAGTGGTGCTTTTTGTTCATGTTTACCCCCCCCCCCCTTTTTTTACGTCGATCTATACATGCTTGTGTGTATGTGCCTATACTTGCTTGACTACGTGTTCGTCATCTGAGATCCGAGAGAGAGAAAGCGGTGAGCGAGCGAGTGACGGAGTGAGTGAAAGCAAGAATTTTTATAGTTTCAAGGTTTATCTTCAAGCAGAGATGGTCAATAACAAACATTTCCAGGCCAGCAAAACGCATGATTGACTCGATGGTAGACATATTACATATCCGTCCCCCCTTATCCCCCTCCCACCAAGCCACATCCATCCTGTCATCTTTCACGCAAGCTCTTTTCTTTCTCTCTTGAAAACAAGGGAAAAAAAGGAGAAAAAATTCTAAGCATCGTACATCGATCAGCGGCAGTGCTCATACCCAGGTAATTTCCAGCCAATGGACATCAGTGCGCAGCAGGTGGTTGATTACGTACGGGTTACTACAGTGTGAATTAGTTCTTTTGTAATTGATAGACCTGTAACTACGTGAATCATCGCCTGGCAACAGTCTGAAAAAGATACCCAAGCGCGATACTTGGGGCTGCGAATAAATTGATTTCACTCAGTCGTGGGGCTGCGCGTGCGCCACATCGGCAAGTGAAGGCTTGATAGCATTTGTACAGACATAATGCGCTGATGTATCACGCAGTTCGACTTCAGAGGCATTCATCCAAAATAAGCAGGAATTTAATATCGGGGAACACACACACAGGTGCACTGACTGGCAGTGAGATTTACCAATGGGTACAGACGTGTGTATGCATGCATATAATCGCACACTTCAACACAAAGTGTCGGCATTTTAGAGCAACAAATGAAAGTGATTAATGCCTCACCTCCCTCGAAAACTACTTTGGAATTTAATCAGCCTAGTGTATGAAATCATGTGAAAGTGGCTTCTCAGAAATCTTTTAATCGGTATCAGAGATGTAAATTCCATCAGATTTCTGTGACCTCTGGTCAAAGAGGAACCACTGTTTCAGCCATTATTTCCTGTTGTTTACTTTTGTTTATTGTATGTGCAAATATTGTGAATTGTCTTTTATACTACGTATTCCATACTTTGTGTTGATTTGTTACCGTCATTCAATATGTTTTCACCATCTTTGTTATTTTGTGCTAGGTCTTTTGCTATGGATTACTGAAGCTTCTGGCTTCATACACTTATTCACATTATTGGAAGAAAAGTTAACCTCAAACCAGTAAAAAGATATCAGCTGTGTATTATTTTCAGAGAGTACATGATATTTCAAAGATAAAGAAAGAAGGAAAAGACAAGAAAAAAAGATTTATAAAGGGAAACAGTACAATGACAAACGCCAACAACAACACCCCCAACAGAAGACACCCTGTCTCACTCCTTCACTTGTAAGCTGACCGCGCTGACCAGGTGACCACAGCATATGTTCCTATTACGCAGTTGTTGTTGTTTTGCTTGTTTTTCTTTGCAGTAAGGCCCCACAGAAAATGGGAAATACAGATTGCTTTCACGTGTTGCTGCGAGGAGGGGGTAGGGTCCGCAGGTCATGCGTCTCTCCGCTTTACATCAGGTACACATGCAGGTACCTCGTGGATGCGGGCGATTCACGCACGGGCTTGAATACCATCATATGTTGTTGTTGCTGCTGTTGCTGTTTGTGTGTGGAGAGAGAGAGAGGGGGGGGGCTGAGAAGTACAGAAAATCGAAGGTAGAGGAGAGAGATGAGGGTAGAGAAAGGAATAGGGAGGAAATGGAAGAAGGGATGAGGGGGTGAGGTACAGAAAAAAAGAGTAAGGAAGGGGGAAGGTACAAAAGTCAGAGGTAGAGAGGAGGGTAGGTAGGTGAAAGAAGAGGTTGGGGAAGAAGTATAAAAAAAAACCAACAACAACAAAACCAACAGAGGCAGGAGAGCTTCGAGGGGCTGGGGAGAGATGGGAGAGAGAATGATAGGCAGTCATATAGACGGGAATAACGGGAGGAGGAGAAAAAAATCGGAGGTAAAAAGAGGTAGAGGTCTAGTGAGAGGAGAAGAGATCAGAGAAAGAGGAAGATACCTACAGATAGGCAGAGATAAAGGAGAAAATAAGGAAACGAGAGAAGACAAGAAGAGAGTGGAAGAGTGAACGAGTGAAGAAAAGAAAGATAAAAATGAAGAAAGAATCTCTCAACGCCAAGGCAGTTTAATTGACAGGTTTCTAGCGGATTGCTTTGTCTGCTCGTGCGCTGTGGCCCACGAAGTGTGTGCGTGTGTCGGGATGGAAGGGAGGGAACGGAGGGGAGAAGAAAAATATTTTCCGTGCGAAAGTAAATTATCTAGCCAACAGAAAAGACCGACAGACATGAGCGCCATAAATCACGTGATCTACCGCGCGTGCAGGGTGGCTACAAATAACTTCGTCGCACGAGGCCTCCCCCTTTCTCCTCCACCCGCTTTTCACCCATCTGTGGGACCTGAGTGTGAACTCAGTTGTCAGCTTTCGTGTGGATGGCAGGAAAAATAAATTTGAAGATCAAGACATTAAAAGAAAAAAAAAAATTCCTCTACTCGATCTGCTGTCGACAAACTGACATTTGTGTTTCTATGGGGATAACGACTGTATGGACTTGTCTCCATATGTTATCAAAGTCAATAAATATGTTTGTAAGTTATATGTTTTCTCTGCTCTGAAAGTACTCTTAATATATCTATGATCTGTAATATGATATATATGATCTACTTATCTCTTTCCTGAGCATTATTCGCCGTGATATAGCCTTAGTTGCTGGCACGGCGTTAAACACAAACAAACAAACAAACAAACAAACAAACAAACAAACAAACAAACAAACAAACAATTCCTAACAACAGTCCACAAAATGCTAGCCCATCTTCAAACCCCACTCTGTTCTTGTTACCCGATTCTTTTTTTGCCATATTTTGTATTTTATTAGTCATTACTGTTGTTTATTCTTCCTTCCTTCCTTCGACTGTTGTCCATGTCTCCTTGTGTCATCGCGAAGAGCACGCTCTTTACGAAGTGTCTCGCGTTGTTTATTATGATGATGATGATTATTATTATTAACATGATTAATTTATGACATACTAAGACAACCTTCAGCAGTTTGGAGGCAGCCTTCGATATTCACTCCTTTGTCTGTGTTTCCAGAGGGACACGGGCAATGGTTTTGAGAATCTTCACCAGAAGAGATTCCACAGGCTCTGGTGGCCTCCATGGATGCCCAACTTATTGTGTACTCGACTGCTCCGGTGTTTTGTCGTGAGAGTCGGGTGATTAATTGCCATGCTCGTTAATGAAACTCTGTGTTGAGTTATTGCCTCGAGCTGCCTACCCGCCGTCAATACACCATGAACACCAGTATACCAGCCTGTGTGTATGTGTGTGTGTGTGTGAGAGAGAGAGAGCAAAAATAAATAAACGACAACCGAATGGCTCCACAATCCAACCATTTCTGATTAAAATAAACGATGGTTTTCTGCTATCGCGAAATGTATTATTATTTTTTTTTCATTCTTAAGATTTCTCCTGTGACATTTTTCAAGAATTTTCCCTCGGGGACATTGCATGTATTGCATATTGAAAAATGCATTCAAAGATGCTGGAGATAATGACATTCAAAAACGTGCCTGAATTTTGTGTCAAAATAATTTACATGCACAAAAATGCAGTGCTGATGGCGAGGATTTTGTAGAGTTCTTCCCAAAACATCTTCACTCAGGAGAAATAACTAACACATATTTCAGAAATTTTAAGAACAAATATTTTTTCTGGAATATTGTTAGCATACAGATGAAAACACTACAGATATTTGTTTATTTTTCAACCTTCAACACATCTGAGGGTGCTAGGTGGCGCAGTGGCTAGAACGAGAAGCAAATGTCGTGGGTTCAGATCTCGTCTCCGATTCTCTTGATGCAACATCTGTTCGCGTCGATGGTTTTCTCCTCGTACTTATGTTCCTTGTGTTTGTGTGTGTCTAAAGCGCTTTGAACCCGCCTTCAATGATAGAAAAACGAGCTATACAAACAAATAAATAAAATGATTACTCATTTCGCACGGCAAACACTCACTTCCACGATTACAGACATCATCACGATCGTCAGCCATAACACCTGCTTCAAAGACTGAATGATATCTCTAAGAAACGGGATCCTATTTTATATTTCTTTTTTTCATTTTTCAATGGCATGGTCATTCGCTGCAAACATCGTCTGCTTGCAGCATTTGACGCACCGCAGCAACGAACGTCTGTGTATCAATAACAGATGCTGGCATGCTGGAACCTGTTCACACCGAATGAGATTCACGGTGAGGGATGGAGTTGGTGTGAGTACCGAGACCCAGAAGCATGTTGTAGCCGAGATACAGATGATTGATGAATTACTAAAAGACAATATTGGATTGTTGTTTACTTTAGACAACAAGGATTTGGTCCGCGAGGAAGACAACAGCCGGGAAGACAAGACAGTTGGGGTAGCAAAATGGCGGCGTTTGATATCAGTGTATGTTAGAGGAACTCGTTTAAATGCGTGCGTGTGAGTGTGAGTGTGAGTGTGAGTGTGAGTGTGAGTGTGAGTGTGAGTGTGAGTGTGTGTGCATGCGTGCGCGCGCACGCATGCACACACACTCTCACTCACACGCACACGCACGCACACACGCACACAAAGAACGCCAACAATAAAGGAAAGGGAATCAGCAGCGATAGTTCTGAAGCCATCAGGCGCTCTTGTCCAGCGGGTGATATTCGCGGAGTGGTGGAGCGAAGTCTGGAGGTATAAATCGATGCGTCCTGCTGCTGCTGCTGCTGTGGCTGACTTCAGTGCAGGGCAACCACCGCAGCCTGCGCGCGCGTGAGCCCCCGACCAGCCAAGTTTTGGAGGCGCGTGCCACTCTCGCCCTTCCTCCGCGTTCAAAGGCAGTTTACACGCGCAAGTGCGGGGAGCTTGGGAGGTTGCTTCCTCCTCTCCAGCACTCTGGCTCTACGAAAGTGCAACTTCCTGAAGCATCTTTTACCGAAGCTAAAAATCGCGAAGAATTATTAGGCGATAAGTGTCGCGCGCCCTCTGTGTGGGGGAATGTAAAGATAAAGATACAGTGTTTCGTTCCTCACAAACATATTGGTGAAAAAAAAAGAAAAAAAAATTGTCAGCGCTTCTCTCAGTTTAAAAAATTCTATCAAGACTTTAAAAGTAAGGACGGCGGAGTCCTTGCTATAGAGTGGACTGGACAGTCGACCTTTCTGAGAGGACTCGGTGTTTGTTCCCTGGGTGGACGGACGGAAGAACGAACTCACGAGACACCAGTTGCTGTCATTCGATGCTGACAACCGTGGATCGAGGACACAACGCAGGACTGTAACGGTAAGCTGAGAATAAACACTGTAAAAACCTAAAGATCGAATCTGCCAGCAGTTGAACAAGTGATTCATTCACGGGAGGTGTATATAAATCTGTCTGAACTGATTACTGCATACTTTATCTATATGTAAAGACAGTTATCCAGTCTTAGAAGTCTGTAAAGGTTATTTTTTTATTAAAAAAAATTAAGGTCAGACTGGTCCTTAAAATATTTAAAAGTTCTGTTTCTGAAAGTTTTCGCAGCTTTCCTAAGCTTTATAGTTAGGCGAGTGAATAAAGCCCTCGTCTTTTGCTTCTCGGACCGCACACAGGGACGCAGGATGTGACGTGACGTGGGTAGGACACGTCACACGGGCACGAGGAGACTAAAGTGACGTTCGGAGACAGAACCGGGTTGTTGTTCTCGCCAGCTGCCCTCCATTAGCCGCTGGTCCCTCAGAACATCCCCGGACACAAGCGGCGCCGCGGCGCTTCGTCACGTTGAGGCTGGAGCCCCCACAGCTGTCCCCCGCCCCGCCAGGCTCTCACCCTCGCTACTTCTCTCCTCCCAGGGCCGGAGGCCTCCTCCCGGTCACCATCGTCATGACGCAGGACGACGAAGACGACGGCGACCTGCACCCCGCGGCTCTCTACAGCGGGGGAAGCTCTTCTCACCAACATCACCACCATTACCACAACCACCACCGGCCGTTCTCGAGCCACGCGCGGCAGAGCGAGAACCAGCGACAGGGGAATGGTCTGCAGGTGCGCACCATCATCACGGACAGTAACGGTCACAGCAGCAGGTATGAGAACCCTGTGGACAGCCGCGGTCAGCTGCATCGTAGGGGCAGCTCCGGGTACGGGACGTCCGCCACCTCCGTGGGTGGTGGATGCGGTGGTGGGGCCAGCAGCGGTGGTGGTAGTGGCGGCGGGTACAGCACCGCCGGAAGCTCATCCGGCTCGAGAAGAGATAGCACCAAGATGTCCAGCTCAGCATCATCCGGTGGCGTAGGTAGTGGAGGCAGCCCCATCAACACCGGGGGCAAATCCAGTGGCAAAAATGAGCGACGGCCGAGTAAAGACAGAAGGTTGAGCTCCACGTCTTCCGATCAGAGCAACCAGAGTCTCAAGGCGCACGAGGCGCCTTTGCTGGAGGTGGCGGGACTGTCTTTGAAGCCTGGGTCCGGACCCTCGCTCCACTCTCGAGCTGCTTCCTTTAAGGAACAAAAACCGTCCAATGAACTGCACGTGGACGAAGCAGCTCTGATACAAGCCAGAAGGAACAGTATGCCCACCGTCACCAACAACCTGTTGGCGGTCCCCACTGGCGGGGGCGGAGGCGAGGGAGGAGAGCCGAAAGAAACCAGGCTGCGGAGGGTGCGGTCCTTCAAGACCACCTCCAAGGGCGTGGTGGTCAACAGAGGCGACTCCTTCAAGAAGAAGAGCACCCACAGCTTGATGTCCACCGGAAGCGAGATCAAGGACGGCGACCGGAATAGCCGCGCGCGCAGCAGCAGCAACAACAACAGCGCCCTTGACCTGGGCTCCTCCAGTCCCACGTCACCCTCTTACTTCCGGGTCAACATGATGGGCGCTGCTAGCGTAGGCAAGACGTCCCTCGCGCAGCAGTTTCTGACATCGGAGTACATTGGTCATGATGACAATGGTGAGTAGAAAATCTTCTGAGCTTCGATTTGTCCTTGTTGTAACTAGCTTACGTCATCAAACCGGAAAAAATCTTTTGATTCTCACCTGTTTCCTTAAATATACGGAGAGCTTAGAGTTCCTGGTCAGGCAACGAACCGTGAATGATTCCCGGTGTTTAGGCACAGTCTGCAGAAAGCGTAGTCTAGACTCTAGACCCTCTCTTTCCGCCGACTTTACCCTGATCCAGGTACCATCATGGTTGAATGCCGAGAGAGAAAGAAAAAAATAGTTTTTTCCTGGAACAAAGCACAGAAAAATTCAATCCTCCGACCTTTCTGCTCCAGTCAAGCAAACAAATCTCACTAGCAGCCAAGATGGACCAACATCTCACGCAGAAACAATTACTTGCCAGGCGCATGCGCTGGACTTAGGTAACCCTCGTATCTTCCGGTTGTCCTTAAGACAAATGCCGGGCATTAACTGTACGATTGCAGGCTGCCCTGAGTGCGAAAAGGTTACTCTTCTTCACGCACACGAAAACCAGACAATCAAGACTGGGAGGAAGCTCTTGTGAAAGTGTGAACTGGTGTGAGAGTTGTGAACTGGTGTGAGAGCTGTGAACCGTTGTGATTCTAGCTTCAACCAAGGGCATTAAATATATTATTAGATGGACCGCCAACTCTCGCTCGGCAGAGACGACAGAGACAAAGAATGAGGGTAGCTTTGGAGTGAACTCCGTTATTTCAATGCATTCCTCTCCGGTCATAAGAAATGGGGGAAATATTTAAATTTTAGGAGGCAACACTCTCGATGTATGTGGAGGTTAATTTGAAACTTGTCTGATTCCTTTCTAGTGAATAGATGTCATCAAAGCTTAATTAAAAAAAGAATATCTTAAGTATCAAGACATTTCATGTTTCCGTACAGCACAAGAGAGAAAGCGGAAGTTGTTTATGTCCAGTTCAAACCGTCCACACAGTAAACAACTCGTCAGCTCTACTCTACTGCGCATGCGCAGTCAGTTTATCTGTTGCTATGGTCTCTGGGGTAACCGATCACAGACGGTCCATATTCTCGCCACATGTTTCTGCCTTATCGCAGTCGCAGAGAAAAAGAGAAAAAGCTTCCAGAAAACACGATGACTGCACGAAGCACGTTTCCGACCGTTTTACTGTTGACTTCAAAACTTATGCTTTAGAAATGAGTGAGCTGAGCTCAGTGATTTTAGTAACTGTATAACGGCTATTAAGCATAAAACAAAATTGAGACAGTAAGTCAGAATATACAGTTTGTGAGGTAATGAGTGAGGGTGAGTTGGTGAGCGAGGTTCTGTATGAGACGTCACTCTCTTACCCTTTGACCTTAGCGTTAGTAGATGTGTGTGGGTGGGATACATGTGTGTGTGTGTGTGTGGGATACATGTGTGTGTGTGTGTGGGATACATGTGTGTGTGTGGGGGATACATGTCTCTGTGTGTGTGAGAGTCTATCATCGCGGACCGAGGCTGAAGGGATCGGGGTGGAGGGGTGGATCATGCAGTAATTAGCGCCGCCTGTCATTAGCTCCGTGTCTCACACCGTCACACTCCGTCTGTTGTTGCTGTTTACTTTTTGTGCCCACACCATCCTCCCTCCTCCAGCTTTGTTTTCTCGCGGCTACACAACGTCTACACGAAAGCAAGTGGAACAAGAGAGAAGACAGACCTCCCTGCCTCCACACCAGGGCCGAGGGCAGACATCTTTTATCCTTTCCTCCCGCCCCAACCATCCAATACACTTTAGATAGAAATATATCATGGGTGTAGTTAGCATGGGTGGGGTGAGGGTAGAAGTAAGTAATATTGAAGTATAGGTAGCTGGAGTGTTGGTAACAACATACAGTGGGTATAACACTGACAGCATGTAACGGGTGGACTGTCGGTTGTAACAGTTTTTTTCAATGACTCATCCATCTTCAGAGCGATGTGGACGAAGCCAGCTCGTGGCCAGTGTTGTAGAAAAAAGTGCAAATCAGACGATGACAGGCTGATTGTAGTGAGATCACTAACTCAGGACCGCTGCCATGTTTTTCTCTGGGGTGTCTGGTGTATGATTTGGCAGCTGTGGAAACCAAGCTTTTACACTCCTGTCGTGTCCTCACTCATGCTGCTTGCCTCCTCCATGCTGGAGGGAAGACGGGAGGAGAAGGAGGGGAGAGATGGGGAGGGAATGGTGGGAGCTCGACTGCAGGCATCTCCCAGACGACAGATTAGTTTATTTCGTCTGGTGACAACTCGTCCTCGACATTAGTATTCCGTCTTCTTATCTCATCAGTCTGTGCTCTGGAGGAGGACTATTCTTGTCGGTTTAATAAATGGCTACAAACATCTCTGGAAATGTCTAATTATGTTTCCAGGTCATTGTTCTCCATTTTTACATTCCTTTGTCAGCTCTCAGCCTCACAAGAGTTCTTCAAATGATTTCAATTTTATTTTTGTAATGTTTGATCGTCTTAATGCATCTGAATTTATTTTAAAAAATTAGAGCCAACTGTCTCGTCCATTGGTATGAAAAATTATTTTTATATTACGATGAAAGGTGAAAGCTGTTTGGCAGATGTTGATTGTTTTGATGATGATTTGAAGCAGAGGCTAGTAAATAAGCAACCATTAAAAAAACTGGCATTTAGTCCACATTTTTTTGAGGCAGGCTGCTGTAGAATATCTAACATGAAATAAAATGTTCTTATATTTTTTTGTAGCGAATATAAGTAAAACAGAGACATATCACGAGTCTCTTGGTTTATTGCTTTTGTGAATATTTTCTTATCAAATGCAAAATTGTCAACATTATCTCCGCCTCATGTGTGAAGGCAATGGAGGGAAACTATTGTGAGTGGAAGTGGAGAAAGTTTTATATGTGGCTCACAGGATTTCAATGGTCAGACAGAAAAGAGAAGGTTTTTCACAAGTGAGATAAACACATTAGCGACTGCCGGCTGAAAGCTTTTCTTATCTCTTACCGGAAAAAAACGTTTTTAGCTTTTATTTTCTTGTGTATCTCAATTCTATATTTAGAAGTACATCGCAATAAAATCAAACCAACGAAAAATATGATTCGCAATCTCATATCAAAATGAAACCATAATTATAATAATTATTTTTTATCTTCACGAGAAGTAAACCACGGAGGAGGTCCGGTGGAAATAACTGTTGCTCACAGTGCACCAAGTAGAGTCTGTGGCCAAATAAATAAACTAATCAAAGACAGGAGTCCACGGGTATAAGGGTCAAGGGTCAGGTGGTGACCTCATCTCAGGTGGGTGGCATGCACGTGGTGTTGCTACCCGGTCTGGTCAGATGCCAAGCAGCTAGGTGGGGGGCTAACCCTGACTTGTTGATACAGAACTGAGGGTGAACTCAGACATCTCCCCCCTGGGTGCACTCCACACCCTGCACGAGCGACCCTCGGGGCAAACTTGCCTTTTGTTTACTATGGTCTACACAGTTGGTTTCCAGGGGCAACCCTTTCCCTCGGCTGATTTCATTGCGCAGTAGATGTTCCTGTTTACTGGCGGCTTCCCTCCGAAGTCCGCTAATTATTCTGTGGGATCACGACTGCTTCACAACATGTCAGCGGCTTTCTCTCCCTCTTTCTCTCTTCTTGCATCTCCTCAAACTTTTTCTCACCGATCTGATCCTTGCTTCCGGGGTCCAGGGGTCATTAGCTACCTGCACACCTCGAAGTCCGAGTAGCTAATGAGGTGAGTGATTAGCAGCAAGAGTTACATGTCCTGGAGATTTTTGTATACTTGTCTCGCACAAACGACTTTCTTTGTTCCATTGCCAACATTGTCATGTTTATGTGGATGGCAGTTGTGAGACGTGTTCACACACACAAACACACATACACACACACATTATATGCTCAAGTGAGTATCCATGGTGCTGAAAATGAGCATGCAAGAAAACATACACATACTCACCCTTCCCTCCCTCTCACCCCCACACAGGTAAACAAACAAAATCTCAAAGGTACTCTCCTTTGGGAAGATTTATCGGTCATCTCACCGGTCAGAGGTCAGATGTCAAACAAGGTAACAACCACACACACGCACGCACGCACTCACGCTACGGGTCACATCCAGGGTCAGGGTGAAGAAAGGTGGATGACACCCGTGCATCATCTGCAAAAGTCGGAGGAGAGCTAAATCCGAACACCTCCAAGCTTCTCTTGCCGGAGGTTGGGGTCAGGGGTTGGGGGTCGGGGGTAGAAGCAAAGCAAATCGAGAGATGTGGGTAAGAAGTGGCGGAGGGTTGTAGCGGTGGGGAGGAGGAGGACAGATGTTTTTCTCGGCTTTTCCCCCGCCGCCTGAATATAGCAACGGCGGCAACTGGAATTTTGATAATTGGACTGGATACCCCGCTTGGCTGCACCCCACCCCAGACACCCGCACTTGTAGCCAGGGACTGCCCGGGGTCAGCGGCTAGGAGGCTGCTGGAGGGTGCAGGGAGGCAGCTGCCTCGGCAAGTCTGCGTCAGACCGTAAAGTATTCTCCTCCCTCCGATAAACGGACTATTTCTGTGACCGTTAGATTAGTCGCTGGTTTCGCCTTTCAGCCTCTCCCGGTGCACCTCGGGTACTGCCGAGTGTGACTGGAGATGTCAGATTGAGAGTATGAGAAAGTCTTGTATAAAATAAGAGAGTGTGAGCAATCAAGAGACTAGAGATTAGAGAAAGAGGAGAAGAAAGAGAGGAAGAGGAAAAGAAAGAGACGGAGGGAAGAATCTGATGGGCGTTGATTTATCCATCAGAGTTTTTATTTCAAGAAAGGTTCCGAGCTGCTAAGTCTTTGTTATCACACTAATTAATCAGAAGGGATGACTTGGGCTGAGAGGAATCGGTGCCAAAGCTAACAGCAAGAACCATCTACCCGGGCATCGGTTATATTATGGATGCTGGAACCGTCGTCTGATCTCAGGAAGAGAAAGGAAGCATGAAAGCCCTGGTGGAGAAAGTGGATTAAAAAAACAAGTTTGAACACGAGTTGTTTACACAGAGCAACGAGCTATGTGATTACAAAAAATGCTTTACTAAAATTTAAGAAACACGGGGAACGAATGTCAGATGACTAAGCAGCATCACGTGATCAGATTTGTCACAAGAATGGTGGAAGTTTCTTGACAATTCTCTGTGAAATAGTCAGGTCCGACAGGGTGTGGAGGAATAAAGAGAAGGGTTTATAAATTATTGTCACTAAAGAATAAAAGCTCAGAGTCAGCCGAGTGCATGTAGACAGACAAATGTTGTCGTTTGAAGTCAAAGCGAGTCTCACTTCCTGTCTTATTCCTGGGAGATAATTACAGGAAGCCGTGTAACTCGTCAGGTGTGTTTGTTGTTTCACACAATAACAGACTAGAGAGCTACATGGCGTACAGACGGATGTGTCTGGCTGTCTGTTTGGCTGGCTGGTTGGCTGGCTGGCTCCATGATATGTTTTCAAGTGCAGGCTGCGCTGCCTCCGTCCAGGTGCGCTGCTCGTTCGTTGCTGCACGCAAACCCAGTCACCTGCACGCCTGCGGGCTTCTCTGCATCTGCTTCCAGCATGATCCGTGTTTCTATTTTCTTTTCAACAAATGACAGAGAGAGAGAAAAAAAAAAGGGGGGAAGAGAGATAGACAAAAAGACCGACTATTTCATTGGCTAGATCATCGGCCAAAATCAGACGAGTGATGATAACAACTTTGTACAGTGCTGATCTGTGATATTTTAAAAAAATTCGCAAAAAAAGTGTATAACATTGTTAATATGGAAGACACAATGTCCAATCAGAGCACATCATTATGAGTACTAAAAGACTACATGAGAAAAAAACCATCTGTCACCTGGGATGATCCAGAGACTCATTGCCGGAAGTGGACTACCCGTGTAGTTTACTGTTCCATAGCGAATACAAAGAAAGAAAGACTTAGAGAAGTGTAGAGGAAGACACGTAGCTCCAACTGCTTGTTGGCCAGTCAGCGGATGTTGGTGATGGACAAGCCTTCTGACAGTTCGGTACCAATGCGAACCCTTCACCCGCCAAACGCACCAGTTGACCAGACTCTGGCATCTGACAAACAAACAAACAAACAAACAAACAAACAAACAAACAAACAAACAAACAAACAAACAAGCAAACAGCCTCCTACTACCTACTGAAGCCACCACTCAATGCTCATTTTCTTTATGTTCATTGCAGTGATTGTTCGAAGGATGGTGCAATGTTCCTGGTTTCTCGCTTTCAATGTTGTGGCAACGGCAACATACACAGTGCAGGGAGAAGCCACTTCTTTGTTACAACTTCCGTCACACGATTTAATACAGCCAATGAACAAGAATAAAGGAATTGAAAAAGGGAAGAGAAGGGAATTGTATTCTGTGGCTAGGAACTGTACATCCGCTTGAGCTGCGGAAGCTTGAAAATAACAGGTTGTTTAGCTACGATGGAAGGACAGAAGGCAAAAAACAAAAAACAAAAACAAAAACAAAACAAAAAAAAACAAAAACAAAACAAAAAAACCCAAACAAACCGAAAATGACTTTCTGATTTTGTTTGTATTAAAACAAATTTTTTTGTGAACCGATCCTGATCTATGGCTCTCTACTTTCCACACAGAAATAATTTTTTCCCTTTACAAGAAAATTCGCACTTATTGAGATCCGTGTCCGGTGTTTGCTGGGAAGGCAATCTCTTCAACAGATTTCTAAAATATAACAACTACAATACTCTCACACACCTTCACATTTTATACGATGACTCGGCTTTCAACAGAATTCATCCTCTCTGCTATTTCCGTAATCAAGGTAAAGATACTAAGAGACTAATGTTGCAAATAAAGTATTTCACACACGAACAAACACACATACACACTCGCACATACACTTTGAGAACTTGTGTACTAAAGACAATCAAAACTGTAAGGAAAGGCTGACAACTCAGTCTGTAGCATGGACACCAGCCAACAACGCACTTAGCAAACACGAGATGGCAGTTAACTCAGTTCCCTGGCAATTTCTTGGCGAAATAGGGAACAATATTTTGGTCTCCACAGCTTATCTCCACAAACATATTTAGTGGCAAAAACTCAGCAGAAGGCAGTTGTTAATTGTAACATCCTTCTCCAGCAAGCGACAAACTAATTTGCATGACTGGCTGCGGCCCTCCACAAACTTTGTTTACCTGTTGCAGCACGTGGAGGGTGTGAGTCCTCCTCCTTCTACCGGTGAAACTATTTACTGTCCGCCTACTCTCTTGCAACTTTGGGCAGAAAAGTTAGTAAATCTTTCTAAATTCTTGTCGAAGCAATTAACTCAGTTTTTTTATGACGTGTCATGCGTTTCCGTTTTCCTTTCTGTTTTTTTTTTAACATTCAAAAGTTGTGTTTAAACTGAAAGGCACCATAGAGGGTCCAAAAGAAAATTCTTGAATTTTCTCAGATAAATATTAGGCTAAACATTTAATCTGTTGACATGTTGTGTGACCATAGATGCACAGATGTCAGTGTAAAGATCCTAATGACTAATGTGAACAGTGAGTGGCTCATCGTGTCAAAATGAGCAGAGGGATTATTTTCAAACCTAGCCAGTCTGAAAAGTGATCTTCAAGAGTGTTATTAACTACAAGGGAATAGAATCTACCTGACCGTATATTAAGACCAACAACCCATATAAATATCACGACAAAGATGTGTAATAATCATTTTTAAAAGATTCTGAATAATTAACCTCAAAATTCATGAAATTCCTATTCAAATTAGATTCTAGTCTTTTTTCCACAAATCATTCAAAAGACACAAGAACTCCATTATGTAAATTGTTTTGACTGAAGTACCCTCTGGCTACATGCGCATATTCCCATCAAGATTTCATCACAAACATCCTGATATAAAATTACATCTCACCCCGAGCTGACCTCCCCACGCCTGCGCCGAGACTCGCTTATGATCGCCTTTCATCGTCGATGCTCGCTTCTCGCCAGGAGAGATAAAAGCACATTTTTAATGCACCTTGTAGCAGGAAGGGTTTCCCCAGCAAATGAGGCATACGACCTCCACACGAGCCACGGTTATTATTCCTCACATCTCGCTCCATGCTGCCAACCATCAGTGCCTTCCCCTGTTAAGGTGGCAGGAGAGGACAGGTACAGCAGGTACGATGGAGCGATGGAGCGATGAAGGTGTGAAAGTGCCCACAGGTAACTGACAGGTATCTTTTCTTCATCACCGCTCCCCTCCTCAACTGGGGGGAGAATCTCGGCCCCAGGGTGGGGCGTCAGGTGACGCTGATGCAGGCAATGAGCGGTGATTACCTGCACGCACTTTGACCTCTGTCCGCGGAGAGAAGAGGCGCAGCTACCGAGGTGCACTGCCGAGGAGTGTGGTGCCGTGCGGTGCAAAATTCTTAAAACGAAATTCGTTTTATTATCTGTCGACCACCACAGCACGTGGAAACATGCACTCGCCCCACCCGCTAGAAATCTTTTCTTGCCAATCACACTTATGTTTACAAGTTCTTTTGGCTGGTTGCCCTCGGATGCAACAAAACTTATGTAATAGAGGGGCGTGAGCACTTTAGACTCATTCCACATTGGCAAATTATCTCTCGCGAAGGAAGAACAACAAAAATCAAAGACTCAAGCTGTGTAAAAAACAAGAAATATTGAGTGCAAACAAAGCAAAAATCCAGTAATTGAAGGTAAAATACCAACTGCAATCTTGAACACGATAAAGCACTCTTTCTGTTCATCCTGGGGATAAAACATCAAACTTTTACAAAAGAAATAATAATCCCAAACTAACCAGAAGGATAGAATATTCAATGTGCACCCGGTGTTATCTAAGATGGTTATCTATTCCACTGGTCCACCAGAAACTGGAAACGATTTTTATCATCCCACTATAAATAGAACAGAAAGCACGGTCTGGCGCTCAACAGGTGCTCAACAACCTTCATATTTCTTGTATTCAAGGTGAGAGAAAAAAACCTACAAGAAAAGAAATTTCTCCACAAAAATTTGTCCTGTTGTATCAGTAGGTTTCCTTTTTTTATCTGGAAGCATTGGTCCTGCTGTCCTGCCCGCCATCAATAATCAGTCTTAATTAATGAATGTCCCTTGGTCAGTTTCGAATTATCAAATTATTCAAAGATTTTGCTTTGTTATCTCACTGGGACAATATTTAGTATTTTCTCCTGGTGCTGGGTTCACTGTCTCGATGGCTGGATGTGGACGCCAAACATTCAGCGAAACTTTATTTTATCATCTTCTTAGGTTATACTTATAACAAAGTAACACTTTTGCTATAAGTTTGTCTTGAAAGTACTTAGTGGTACTTGATGACACTTGTGTTTTGAGCTTTATTTACTTAGTTCATAAATATTTCTACAAATAGTTTGTGAAATGCATCCAGAATGAACTTGGTGACATCGTTCGCTCATCCCACGATTCCTGACAGAAAATGTTTTCCAGATTAAGATCGCGATAAATCAACATTTGCTAGAGACGATATTTCACAGATACAGAGCTCATCTTTCTGATTTACATACATATTTACATAGTTGAGCAAAGGGAAACAGAGGAAAGACAAAATACCCGAGTGCACAATAAAGTACAAGTACAGTTAGTTTCATCTGTACACTGATACAAACTATGTGTACACAACACAATCACTCATTTCTTGTTTTTAGAATCCACAGAAGGATTAAAACTCACTTATATATTTACAGCATCAATAAGATTTAGTTCTGTGTCCATACTTACACTCAATACTTTACAACAGAACTGCGTGCATTCAAGACAAAACTTTGTTGTAAATGTAGGAGCTGGCAGGAGAGCGTTTGCTCCTACTCTGATGCTGAGCTTCAGGAGCTGTAAATATTTCACCGCCTCACAGCAGAAGCCACTTAATTATAAAAATCTTCACATTTCTTGTTTTTCCCTTGTCTGAAAAACAGACACGGAATTCCGGGGGATGAAAAAAAGGACAGGGTATGAGGAGTGGAAGCATTCAGAGATAAAGACATTTGAAGACATTATGTTAAATGTGTGTGAGTATGTCTGTGTGTGTATACTGAGTGTGTCTGTGTGTGAGTGTGTGTCAGAGAGAGAGATAGGGTGGTGGAGGAGGCACAGAGCTATCTTCGTTGCCAAGCCATGATTTATGTGGATGCTGCTCCCTATTCAGAAACGCAAATAACACGATGAGACGATCAGTCTCGTGGAGTATCGCGGGACTGTGAACAACAAAAAAAAAAAAATCCCGCCTCTAGTGTCTGATCCAAACTATGAAAATGCATCGACTGTGTTCAGTGTTCAGCCCCACATGGGAGATGAGAATAATGTTCAAAGCGCCGATACCAGACCTAAAGACATCTGTCATCAGAGCCTGCCCTCGGTGTGCCTGCAGTATCATTATTATTATTATTATTATTATTATTATTATTATTATTATTATTATTATTATTATTATTATTATTATTATTATTATTATTATTACTACAGCTGCATGGCGGACAGGTTGCAGTGTCAAGGGTTCCGACAGCTGGAAGGGTGCCGACAGATTTTTGCAGGTCCCGATGCGAACACTCACGCATGCAAAAGTTATTTCATGTCTCGCATCATTTCTCAGGCCTGCAGATTGCATCCGATGCATAAACCGAGAGTAAAAAAAAAGGTTTTTTTGACTACACGTGACCCTCTTTTCGTGAATAAAACATGAGCCGATTCTTGTCTCCCGCACCCGAGTAATAAAATGCAAACTCCTTATGACGTCACATCCGGTGCCTGCCTGCCCTCGGCTGAAACTGGAAGATGGCATAAAGTCCTGGAATTAGTCACTCTTGTCTCTCTTTCCTCATCAGCATGCAAGCTCAGGGTTCATCGATCGTCGCCGGTGAGTAGAGGACTTCGTCGATCTGTTGCCTGTGGACGGATGAATACATTTGCAAGGAAATGATGTTCATTGTCTAATTGTTTGCCGGACCCTCCCTCCTTCTCCTCCTCTTCACCCTCCTCCATTTTTGTTCCCACGACCACATCATCACGATTAGTATGAAATCCGGAAATGTTATCAGGTAATTTAATTAAATTGTTTTAATGAGACATGATTTGACCATTACCTCTCTTGAGGATGTATCACAGGAAATGTTTCTTCTGAAACATCGAGATAATGTTGGTCTCGTGATCAAAGTTTTGTTCCTCCTTTCTTTCAAGCTTACCTGTCCTTTCTCATGTTTGTTGGTTCCTTTCTTCCGTCCATGGATAGTCTGCCAAGTGTTGCTTGTTGAAGATTTCTAGATGAAAGAACATGTTCTCAGTTGTTTATTGAATATATGTCAACACATCGCTGACTGTTGATGGATCTGAAGATGTCTGTTTGATGTTGTTACTTTGCTGACATTATTATTTCCTGTCTGATGAGTGGATGAGTATTTAGTTTGTTATTTTGAGTGGACGAGTGACTGAGGTTTTATTGGCTTTTATTATCGGCGATCGCTGGTGTTGTACGAGGATCAAGGACCAGTCAAGTGTTGTTATTGTCATTGACAACCCAGATGCTCATGAAAAGTGAACAAATGTGATTACAGGAGACTACAGGAGTCCTTACATTTATGAATGCTTTACACTGAGTTCGATGCTAACATTAGTGGTGATTAACTAGGTTAATGAGATGCTGCTAAAAAAACTTTTAAACATCCTATGAACCATCTAAGGTGAGGCTTAGGAGCCTCGCATGTTATTTATTTTTGATAAAACCTGTCGTCTTGGGCAAACAGAGAGAAAAGCATGGTGGGTGTTCATTATTACCTTTTCAGCAATCAGCTTGGGCGGTTATCGGTTTGACCCAGTGCCCTTCTCCTCAAACGCTTCCGAAAATACCGACCTGGTGTGATGCAAGTGTCAACACTGGGGTCGTTATCATCGCTGATAATAACCTGAGGTTGACACGTGGGAGCTGGTGTTATCAACTGACCGATCACACTGGCCGCTGGTCTCAGGGAGCAAAAACTGGGCTGACCGGTGCAATGTCTGGGAAAAACGGACCTCGACTCATCCCACTCCAACATACTGGCAACACACACACCCACACATACACATGCATACACACACACAAAACATACAAAATGTAAGAAAATGTTCAGAAAAGTTTTTAAGCTAAAAAATGAGACTAGGAAACAATCCTGTGAATATTCAATAATGTTTTTTCTTTGTACACTAGTCCCGGAAGCCATCAACAAAACCTCAAAAGTCTTCTCCTTTTTATTTTATAGTAACAAAAGCAAGGCAATGAGTACACGATCGTCAATATGATGAAGCTGACCCCCTGTCTTCTCAATGTTCGATCATTTTGGAAAGTAGGAATTCTGTCCTGCGCACTCATCAACAGCACGTGGGTTTCCACTGCGCGTGCAATTTGGAGATTGTTTATTTTGTGTGCAGCTTGTGTCCACACAGATGCTGTGAGTGGTCAGCCATGAGCCACACAGGACCTCACACGATGCTTCATGTCCAGAGAGTTAAACAGATGAAGGAAATGGTCTTCATTTCATTTCTCGAAATTCGCGTTTTTCTATGAAGTGTGATGTTTGTCAGCATTCGGGAAAGTTTGTGTCTGTCACCGAGTCCCAAGTCAAGGGAGATGATCATAAACTCCCTAGATAATTCCTATTATCTTCCCTTGATTGCGACTTCATCTCCCGCACGAATGTTTTGACGATGATTGCAGTTATCATTCTCATTATCAATGACTTGATGAAGCTCCCTCCTGTCGCCACCCGACCTCTAACCAAGTCCAGCCTTGACCCTGATAACCTCAAAACTTTGTTTCATTATTCTTTTCCTGTCCCAAGTCCTTGAAAAGGTTTAGCTGGTCCAGCCCCTGAAACCCTAATTATCGAAGATACAGCTCTAACTCGGGGTTGGTTTACCTCCGCTGTGTATGTACATCCCTAGCAAGTTCTTTGTAGTCATAGCAACCAACCATACGCAAGACGGGGGGACCGTTACATCATTAACACACCTCCAAGGTCCTCACCTGTGTCCAATTACAGGCCCCTGGATCTCTTTCAAACCCCGGGGAGACGATACCCTGCTTCCTAACTAATTGTACTCTAATCCCCCAAACACTTTCCAAGCCTGGCAGCCATCTTGCTGTTGATGACTACTCGTGTGTGCTCAGCACAAAAATAAACACCACAGACAAAGAGGCTATTAACAGGATTTGTTGTTTATTATTTCGCGTAAGCAGCAACAAACAAACAACAAACAAAAACACCCGGTTCAAGAAGAAGAAAAAAAAAAGGAGGGATAGGAGGAGTATTAGCCTCTCCGGCTTCTTGGAGAGAAAGGCAAAGAAAGACTTGATTGCCGAACTTGGACTTGATTGATGGATTGATTTATGGATTGGAGGCGTGTGGAGGCGCTGACACGATCACGAAGGCTGTTGAGAACCTGATAGGCGATGTCAGATGTTACTCTAGTTGCCAGGGCGCCTTCCTCCCTCTCTAGCCTCGTTGTCTCTACTGTCTCCACGTGCTGTTGCCTCACGCGAGGACCGCCGACCGTCTGGAGCCATCGCCACGGAAGTGCTTCAGCGCCTGGCAACAGCATCCCGAGACTGCGTTTGTCTGCGTGTGTGTTTGTGTTTGTGTGATATGCGTGTGTCTGATATGTGTGTGTGTGTGCTGTTTCTTTCGGCGCAATTAAAATATACCTCAATTCCTCAAAGGCGGATTTTCAGAAAGTATACCCCAAGCTTTCGACACTAGCCTGTAATGAAGTCAAACTACAAACCTTCTCTTCCATTTCATGGTTGGCTTGCCAGAAGCATATTCGTTTCTTTTAGTTACTTAAAAAGTGTATGCAAAGTTTTACAAGAGGAGCGGCCTAACAAGCATTTTAGCCTCAAGGAAACACTGGAAAATTCTAACCCTTCCAGTCCCAGGTCAAGCTGTTTTGGGTTTCTTCTCATGGTAAGTCTTAGTAGAATGTTTCCACCTCCAGGGTAAGATGGTTAAGTGGGTGAGGGAGAGGAGGGGAGAAAATAGCTCCAAACAAGCTTTTAAGAAGGCAATTAATACTGTTGAATTATTCAACAATTGTTGTACCTTTTAGAAGGTTGTGTCGGTTGCATGGACTATTCCAGAATAAAGTCTGATAGAATATGCAGCTCTTAGTTTGGTGATAAATAACTAATGGAGAGGGTGTAGGAAACAGAGTAGGGGACACACACACACACCTCTCTCAAAAGCGCTCAACACGTTTTCTGAACTCTGAATCATCGAAATTGTGAATAACATCAGCAACAACCATACAGACCATACAGACACTCTTCTCTCCTGCACAGGGACACTACCAATGCATAACTACAGTGTCAACAAAATTTTACAATCATCGACATTAAACATAAATTTGGATACAAGTTACTTTCACTTTCCGAAATGATATCTTGGCGACAGATGTACAATGATTCTCCATGTAAATTTCTTATAAACTTTATAAACCAGATGCTGGATGCTGAATCACACTATCCTGTATTTGATGTTGGCGGAGTTGTACATTAAGGGTCACACACCGGAGTGATATTAAAAAGTAAGTAATTAGACATAAACAAAGTCTTTGATTGCGCCAGTGTTGATATTCAGGGGAAGTGTGACAATCAAATAAACTTCTTGCCTTCACAACCCAGGAAACCCGTCTGAACACACCCGTCCACGTGGGAAAAACAGGAAATGAAGTGATTCACTTTATCTCTGCATCTCAGCCGAGGGGTCAGGGTGAATTCTTGCAGGCCTGTCTAACACAAGCAGACACAATCTCTGCAGGAAGGCAGAATTTTAACCTTTTTCTGGCGATAAATTCAGCACCTTCCAGTCAAATCACAAGTAACAACACTCGACTGAGTAATCCACTCGCTTCTTTATGCGAACAAAAAGCTGCGGAGAAGGTTCGCGACTGATTGAATCAAGTGCCAAGAATAGTCTCTTTCTACTGCTTCACCCTCCCCTCCTGTCTTTAGAGGTTTCATTGTCTTTCACTGCATGGTTATCTTTGTTCTTGCTGCCAACCTCACTTGGATTGTCAGTTATCAGGCGTTCATTGGCCGTCTGCCACTTCTGTTTGTTGCTGAAGATGTTCTTTGTTCCATTATTTTTGGTCACAAAGGATAACACGTGCTCACCCTCATAAAGATGCTGGTCAGTGTTCTCTTTACTGTCAGTTGTCTGTTTTTATTTTCTTTCCATCTTTCCTTTTTGACCCTATGGTTCTGGTGTCCTGAATATTTTAAAAATCTTTCGTTTCAATGACCTGAAGATTGTGGACATCAGGAAAAGAGAGGGTGGCGGTGTAGAGGAGAGGATGAATGCAGGTTGAGGCATCAGATTCCGTCCTCTGAACCCACACAAAAACCCTCGTAGTATTTCGACTACTAAGTGTGGTTGCACAAAATAATTTCTCATCAACTGTCCATTAGATGTTCATGGTCCTCACATCACCTGCAGTCTTTGTCCAGGCGCAACAAGACGCAGGACCTGTTGGCTGAGGTCACGTGTCACCATTAGCCTGCTGCAGCTGATGTGTTTCCCACTGATGCCTCTCACACACGCAAAGGTTTCGGAAATGCTGCAAATCCCATTTTCATACTGCTTGTGCTGCCCTCCACATCCACAAATGCACTTCCCTTTTAAAAGGACTGTAGTCTCGTTTGAGAAATTTGTCGGAATAGTTTTTCCATAAAACATTTTTTTTTCAAACCTCGCTGCTGCTGTTCTTGTACTTTACATCTTGTTTCCTTTACGTTGCCCAGCAACCAATTATCACCAAATCCGCCGTGTTTTCATTAGCACATTTTCTTTACAAGGTTTTGCACTGGTCTGTGTTTCCTGCGTTTACTGAATCCTTCTCACCGCCACTTCACGGTGAGCTTGAAAAATAGAGAGTGTGAAGCTCCTTCTTCACTGTCAGCATCCTGTGAGACGAGCAACAGGTGCAGGTCTTGCAGCAGGACTCCGAGATTGCATCAACATAAAAAGCAGCTACAGGTGATGGAGCGCCGAAAGCAACAATGTTAATTTACTTTATAATAAATCCCTGTTATTACTGAAGGAAGTGAGAGGGGCTGCTGGAAACATTCCAGCCAGGAAACACAACAGACTGTGTATAGTCCTGCTGTTGATGCTTGGAAGCAACCAAAAAATATTTCTAGTCTTACAAAATATTTCAAGCTGCACGGAAACCAGAGAAAGAGACTAAACACAAAAATCATCAACCAAACAAGAAGACTTCCTGTAGGAGGAGTAAATCTCACTCTCTCCAAACCGTTTTCTAAGAAAAGATATTTTTTAATAATTATTTTCTACTCAAAACACCAGGTCGAGGTTAAAACTGTTGTATCGTAGCTGGATGCAAATAATCATCTATCGTCCATATTATCTCCTTGTCTTCTGGAGAGAGGAGCATCTACTGACTACAAAACACTTTTACCTTTATCGAGATAGTCCCACGGAAAGGGAGGTGACTCCTTTCAAGGGAGGTAATTAAGGACATTTAACGTTTCAGGGTTTTTGTACTTGAGGTAGATTCTGTCGATGTAACTGTGATGTTAACATGGAATGTGTTTCTCGAGGAGTGGTTGAATGTGACTATCGCGATTATTTACAACTGTCAGAGTGCTGCTAATGTTTGTTGTTTATTCCTGAAGTGATTCTTGCTTTCTCGTGGTAGAGAGGTAGGTACATGCTTTATTGACTGGCTAAGAGCACAGGAAGAGACAAAGGGAGCACGGTAGTGTAGTGGTTAAAATACCCGCTTGTCACCACTGCAGTGAGAAGTCCTGGGTTCAAATCTCGTCTTGGGACGCTCTGGGTATGTAAGACCTATCCTTTTTTTTTTTTTTTTTTTGAGTTCTCCGTTTTCCTTTCCCCCATCTCTCGCCTAGGGTCCCATCGGTTGTCTTCTTGACAGCAAAAATGTATACACCCACAATCTCGTGTTGTCTGAAATGTAATAAATAAGAAATACCACGCGCGCACATGCACACAAGAAAGGCAAACCAATTGTCGCTGTATGCGCAAGGGGAAGAAACTCCCCAGCGGCATCCGGGGCTGCTGCTAATTAGTACCAAGTGAGACAGATGTTTCACTGAGCTGACACATCCGACAATCATTTTGAAAAAAACAAAACCTTTTGTCTGTGAATTTCTGTGACAAGTGACAATAGGGTTCAGTTGCTTACGTCACAATGTCTAAAAATAGCATTCCTCTTCCTGTTTAGGATTCGTATGTATTTGTTCTTTGTATCTGGCTTAATTTCAAAAACTGCTCACTTCCGTGTAAAAATTTGTAATTTGTCCTAAATTAGAAATAGGCAGTGAGTTTAACGGACATTAGTTACTGTCGCAATATGTACACGTCACAACCGTTGCCATAGGTGATGGTGGGCTTACCGGTTGTCCGAGTCACTCCACGTCACAATATGGCATCTTGGGTGCGAGTGTGACTAACGTGTCCTAGTTGTGAAAACCTTGATTACTGGGGTCGTCTGCAAGGAGCATCGTGACGTACTCGGTGCTCAACGTTCGTCTCCTTGCGACGTCACTGCCTTGGGAATGACGTCAGCGACCCACTCCCTGACAGCTCGGTGCGAAAGGTTACGGAATGTATCTCTTCTCACGAGAGTTCTTACATGCAGTAAACGTTTCATCCTCCCGTCAGTGAGATAAAAGCAGGGAAGGCAACTCGAGGCGAACTCTCTCACAGGCTGGTAATGGAGGGGCTGGGGAGGAGGTACGTTTGGTGGTGAGCGATGTACCAGGCGATCATCAGACACCTGAAGGTGTGGAACTCACTTTGCCATGGGGACACTTTGGGGCGACGACCAGAGGACGAATCGTATCCCTGCCTCTGACCCCTCCCTCCATCCATCCATCATCGTGTGGTGAGCTGCTGGAGGGAGGGATGCTGCTGTCAGAGGTCACCTCCATCGACCTGAAAAAAAAAAAACCTAGCTAGCGCCATCTACCGGCACCACTTATCGACAGAGTTAGAGTGCACGTGGAACTCTCATGCTGTGAAAAACAACTTTCGACTTACCGCCTTCTGTTGGATGCGATCCACGGCGTGTGACAGCTGACATGCCGCGTTCATAACATGTCTTCGCCAATGCCGCGAATTCTGTTTATAGATGTTTATTTACTGCTGACTAGCAGACAAACAGTCGCCATCACTCTTCAAGTCCGTTATGAGTGAGAGAAGAGCAGTTTAGTGAAATCTTTCAGACTGACTGACTCGCTGACTGCAAGAAATATTCTTAGCATGAAGCTCTCGTCCTTCAGAAAAAACTAATTTCAGTCAATCCACGTTTCTTTAAAAAATTCACTTTTTGAAAGCCAACCTATGCCAGCTGTGTGTTCCACTAACCCCGCAGCTAATCTGAGTTTAATTTCACGCTCGACGCAGATTGGCCGTTAGCTGGGATGACAGGGTGAACCACTCACAACATCATTACCGGGATGAGGACGCCATGTTTCAACAACAAAACGGAAAAGAAGGCAGGTGTTCACGTGCGCTGAAGATCTGAGCAGACTTCTTATTGAAAACATGCACCTCGAGCCCCGGGGTCTGCAGGAGGCATGCCGCCGAGGTTGTTACACATTCCAGACTGAGCACAGTCTCTCTGTCGCCCCAGGTCGCTGACCCCAACAGGCTTGTGAACCTGGCAGCCATCATGCACAGGACATTAACCCCTCGGTAACAACTTTGCCAAACATGTCCACATATTCGACATGTTGGCGATTAAGAAGAGAAATAAATGTGAGGACTTCCCGCCTTCACATAGACAAGCATGCTGTCCGGACCTTTAGAGAAATAGAAAATAACCGGAATTGGTTAAAACATTAATGTGGGTTTCAAAATAATATTAAATTAAAAGTAGACCATATACTCACACGCGTGCAAGATCACACATACACACCTGAGGTGGATAAAGAGTTTTGGAAGGATGGACTAAAAGAACGAGATGGACAAAGATGAAAAAAAAATGAAAGAGAGGGAGACGGGGGGTTGAGAAGGATAGTGCGAAGAATAATACAAGATTCATTCTAATGCTATTTTTACAAGAATAGAAAAGTCTGGAACTGTGGTGGAGATGGAAAAAGTTACTTGATATCGGTTCTCCTGCTCTTTGTAGCCAACCCTGAATTGCTGCTTCCATCAATCACTCCTGATAATGCGGTGGTCGGACAGCTTCAAACAACCAAGTGTTTTGTCTACATTCAAGCCTAGTCTGTGATAGTCTGCCCTGTAGACATTGTCACACTACAAGTGGCGATTACAGGACACATCTGAACATGTCTGGGGTTTCTGTCGGCTGATTTAGTCACAATGAACATCCCAGATGCACAAATAAGTTTGACCTATGGACGTGTGATGAGATGAGGGACAAGGGAACTGGAACTTTGTTCCAAACAAAGCCGACTAGTCCTTGACTATTCCTGTTTGTCTATTCATTTATATCCTTTTAGTCATTTAGTTGCCGTGGGTTTTTTTTAAACTCCTTTCAGTCCATTTATACAACTAAAGTATGGTTTGGTTGTTGAGTAGCAGGCGGACTATTGTGCCCTCGTGTTGACCCTCCTGATAAACCGAGAACCTGAGCTTCCTGCTGATGCTATACCCCGGGGTTAAATGGTTTCCCCCCGAACTCCAGCATCCCCGTCATTATGATAAAACACAATCATCTTGGGTTGCACTCCGCACGATGGAGTCGGGTGACCTCCTCCTTCAACACAAGGTGTCAGTCACACCGGCAGCGCCATCTGGAGGGCTTCTTATTTGAATAGCTTCTATTTCCTTCGCGGTTCTGTCCACCGAATTGATTTCACAAAGAATCAATGGCATTGTAGGTTTACCTGTCGAGGAGTAGAGGTAGTGGTGGTGGATGTGGTGGTGGTGGTGGTGAGAGGGAAAGGGTTGGTGTGAAGGGGTCAGCAGGGGGTCGGTGATGATGTTAATGTCTACTCCACTGTAGTCAGGTTCAGATCATCAGGAGGGGACTCAGGACAAGGCTCACAACCAGATTTTTTTGTTAGCACCGATGGCCTTTCTGTGGCAGCGGGTGCTGCTTGCGTGAGTGCTGGAGAGGAGGATCTGATTATAAAGAAATGGCCTGGAGACAGACAGGAAGCCCCAGCTGATAGAAGCAGGAGCGGAGTGGGCTATAATGTCAACCTTCAACTTTATTTATATTTGTTCTCGAAAATAGTGTTCTTTGATGATGATGATGATGATGATGATGATGATGATGATGATGATGATGATGATGATGGTGATGATGATGGCAACAAAAGCCCCAACTACAAAGAAAAGCCCAACTACTCTGTTAAAACACCACTTTGGCAGTTTTGTCCAAGATAAGATTCTAACATTCTAAGGCTGCTGGTAGGATGATGTAATTATTTATTTTTAGTTAATTGTGAGGACGGCGGAAGCTTGACCTGCAGGTTGCTGTGACACCAGCCATCTTTACTCTAAATTCCGCAATAACAAGGAAAGACTACCTGTGAGTAGGGCGAGGTTCCTGTAAAATATCTCTCCTACCTTATGAATCATGCTCGCGAGGCCTGGGAGAGGACTACCTGCTGATTTCACTTCTGTAAAACTTATCTGCCGACAGTTTCGAGGGGAAAATATTGCATTACTACCAAGTGGATTGAAATTTACTTCTTCGGAACACGGGGAGGGGCTACCTTTAGGCCATTGGCATTTTGAGGAGAGAGAGGAGAGATGAATGGAAAAAACAAAGAAAAAAAAGGAAGGGTTGAGAAGGTAAAGCAAGTGAGGTATGTGGTTAGGTGTGGAGATTAACAACTTTTTCAGACTATCCAAACTGGATCCTCAGCAACATTTTACTTAGTAGTATTTGAAGAATTTTGTTATTATGTTTTAATAAAATGTTAGGCCTGGCATAGGCTAGAAACCGTTCACAATCCTAAAACTGACAAACACGAAAAAATAACTCATCAAAAAGACCCTTGGCGGGATTTAACTCTTTGTCTCCACCAACAGACTGAAGGTGTCGGCGTATTCACACTCTTATTGTTTATTTTTCCCCCTTTATATCAGCTCTTCATCTTATTTCCCACATTTCAATATTTTATAAATTACCTTTCTGTAATAAAATCCGATAAAACACAAAGGTGGTAAAAGAACGTTTAATTAGGTACTGGCGCTGGTGTTAGAAGTAAAATTGGTTTGAAGTGGTTGACCCTCATCCCTCTTCATTCCCTTCCTCACTTGGTCTTGTCAAGTTTTAACTGTCAATAAATGTCGTCCAGCAGCCCCATCTACTACCCCAGTCATCATCAAACAACCAAGACGGCCAAGCATGTGAAGCAGAACAGGATGTATCAACCACCCAGGAACCAGATGTCTCTTCAAACATCCCGCAGACCTTTGATTGCTCGCCTTATCAGGACATGCAGAGGGCGCTTCACCTTCACAGCCAATGAGGCTTAAATTTAGACACCCGCACTTTTTTTTTCCATCCCCACCCGACTCTGTCGATTGCTCACAGGGTGGATGTTGGGTGGCTTGCTTAGTCCTATCTCATCAACCGGTTTCGCATGTTTCCTCGCCGTGCCAAGATGCATTCATCATGGAAGGGAATATTTACCGCGGGACTGGCTTCCTGTCACCGCGCATGTCGGAAGTGGCGTCAGCGCCTGTGACTCATGCTCTTTTAAGCGACATTTCACAATCACATATTGATAACTCATTCACTGCAGGCCCTGCCACCCGGGTGCCAGAGAAAGTTGTGGGTGAAATCAGCAGATGCAGCTTATCTTGTGCAGCTTCTTGTTGCGATAGCTTGGTGGGACGACACCTGTGGCACTTCTTTCTTTCAGCAAATCCCTCCGCTGGTCGGGTGAGAGAGAAGTTCCAAGTGTTGAAGCAAAGATATTCTATTTACACTGCCGGTCGATCATTCTGACAATATTTATTTTTGCTTGATTGTGTCAATTTTTGTGAATGAGCCTTTTTCTTTCGCTCTTTCTTGGATTATTTCTTCAATTTTATTATGGGTACATTATTCTCTTGGCCAATGAAAAGCCATGCATTGAAAATTCTCTGTATAGTGTGTTCGAGTTGTATAGCTCAAGTATAATGCATGTAATAAAGCTAACAAGAAAAATTAACGAATTGATGATTATTATTTGTACTAGATACTTTCTGTCACTTTCCCAAAGTAAAAATAAATTTCACTACCAGCCCTGACATCACCCGCAGTTCACAAAAGCTGGAAACTTGATTCGTAGCTTGGTTAACATTTTTACAAGACCAGGATAAAGTAGAAGGCAAGCAAGATGTCTGCAAAAAGCTGTGCATTAAACCTCAGACATTTGTTGCAGACGAGACACATCAGATGACTGTCACTGTGCTGCTGGACGGCGAGGAGTCCACCATCGAGTTCATAGATCCTCCAGACAGAAATGTGAGTATATCTTACTGGATTGTTTTTATATTCACTCCTAGAACCGCACGCCAACACAAAGAGCATTCCTCGTACATTGAAAAGTATTTTTTTAAAATATTTCCCAGCATGCAGCGGTGAGTACATCCGGGTATTAACAAGGGAGGCGGTTGTGGGGATGCAGCAATGACATGTTTTAGTTTTAACAAAGTGGTGCAACAGAGCTTTCAAGCAGTTTAGTCGATAAATCTTTCAAATCTTGTTTTTGCCTAGTTCTAACCTATTGTCATACAGATAATTGTCAACGCAGTCATTCTCACGGGAATGAAGGAAGGAGAGGTTCTACCCATGCCACAGTTTAATCAAAAGAAAAGTTTGTTTTCTGGAGACTGTTTCGCACTGCCCTCAGTTTCCTTGAAACCACTCTTATATACACATAAAAAACTAATTTGAGTCAGTGAAATTTCTTTCTTTCAGTTTTTATGAAGTCGCTTGTTCTAATAGTTGGGTTTTTTTTTTTTTGGTGAAAATGTAGGCGGTGAAGATTTCTCTCAGTGTAAAGGGATATATAATGGATATTTTTCTCAGTTTCAAAGGATATTTAGAAACACTGCACTAGCAGAGTGATTCCATCGTATCCTCAGAGAAAACAGCCCAGAGAAATGTGTCAAGATCATTTATTTCTGTCCGAATTATTTGCCTCTGTTGACATTATTCTCCGGGATAAATTCAAGAGAAAGCTTCTTGGCCAGAACTGCACCATCCTGGTGGTCACTCAGTCCATTCTGCCAACAAAAAAGTTCTTCTGCGTCCATTTCCCTCCACCTGCAAAACTTTTTCATTTCTGTTGAATTTCAAGATCCTTATGGACGAAATCTTCCTTTTTTTCTCGAGATTTTATTTTGCTTATCCTTTTACAATATCTCTCTTGGAACACTCGGCTTCATGTGGAAACTGAGCGCCTCTTCGCACGGTCTGAAAATGTCAGGCCAGACAAAAAATTAATATTGCATTTCCGCTGAGAGTTAGCCTGCTATCATTAAAAGTAAACATTTAAAGTTCTAAGAACTTGAATCTGAAAGTAACTAAACCCAGCAAAAATTAGCAGAGGGGAATGTACGGAAACACTTTGCTGTGTACTTTAGTGAAATACATTTTTCTGAACCCCAGCCACAGTTTTCAAAGTACTCTCAATACACAGCAAAGTATTTCCATCCATTCCAAGTACACAGTTTTACAACTTCGGAAATAAAAGTCATTTTCTTAGGTTCCCCATGTTGTCCCGAGGCAACGACTTGCCCTCGCTTCATAACCGCGGCCCCTGGGGAGGCGATTCCTCCATTAACATCTCCCTCCACATACTCTCAGCCGACAGCTATCACATCCTCTGCTCCCACAAGAACTTTCTGTCATATGAGTCACATTAAGAATGATCCAGAAATAGTTTTAAATTTCCGGTCTGTGGTGAGATGAGCTTCAGCCGAGTGCTGGGCCCCGTGCTGGCCATCTGAGATCCACGTGGCATTAAAAGCATTACCAGAAAAAAACTATTGCCAACCACATTTTTCTGAAAATTGTGGAGGAATGGTTGTAGTCTTTCTTGAGATAATTGAGTGCAGAGTTGAAGCTTACTGGAACACTGTGACCCCGAGGACTATCAGAGGTTGTAGGTATGATGCGAGGGTCAATGGTTGCCCAGAGGTAAGCGTGTTGTCCCCGTAGTTATAGTGTCCCAGACCCTGCGGATGTTGATTTGATTGTGAGGCTGTAGTAAAATATATTTTGAGGTAAAATATCTTAAAGTATTCTCTTTAAGGGGTTTGAACACCGCAGAAGTGCGCATGCGTACGTCGGTGCATGGCTTCAGATGCACCAAGGCATCACATTTCGGTGAGCATTGGCTCCTGGTCAAGAATTAACTGCAAGATGTTTCACTTATCAGCCACACATCAAAACCCATTTTTTTTACAAGGAATTAATGACTCTCATAACCATAAGCAAACAACTTTCTCTCTGCTATGCCCGAGAGACCTTTCTATTTCAAGAGAATTTTTACTGGCTTCTTTTCCTTCTATCGTAAATCAGAAGCATCGGCTCTTTTTTTTCTCTCTTGTGCCCTCCCTTGCTTTGCTTCTTCTCTTCCGGAGATCGACTTGTTCACCTTGCTGCCGTTGAGTGCAGGAGAGAGGGAGCCACTCGTGAAAATCTCAGTTTGCTTTCAGTAGAGAAGTCATGGAGAGGTTGTCTTCCTACCTGTGTAACAAACTTCACATCAGCCCCACACCCTCACACCTGTGCCGTGAACATTTCAGTCTCGGACTGCTGCACACTGAGTGCACTATTCACTATTTATAACAAAATGACAAATGTGACAAATGTGACTTGTATGACATGTGAAGATATCACTAGGTGCACAGAGTAAAGGAAAGAAAAAACACTTCGTGCGAACATAGAAAATCCTGGCAAATGAAAACACTTGCTACCACCTGTAAAAAATAAATCTTACAACAAACTTAAATAAAACCAACAAAAAAGTAAACCAAATTAAATCAAAATAAAAGAAATCAAACATTTTATCTAGCAGAGATGAGTATTTTAAAACAAAACAAAAAATAGTGGAAGGTGAGATTTCTGTTTGTGGAAGAGTCGGTGAAACTCCAGCAGTGAGTGGAAATCATCTTAAAGGATGACACCCAGTCACAACATCTCATATATCCACTACACATTTGTACAATATCTTTCTCAGCTTCTTGAGGTCACACTGCCTGGTATTCCAGTTCAAACACCTCTGATGCCAGAATTCTGTTTAAGTGTTGTTGTTGCCTTGATATAGACAAATACATAACGACCTTTTGAACTTTGGTTTCCGGTTTATAATAAAGTAACAGAAGAATCGAAAGTTCAGAAGAAGTTCAGATTAGAAATATAGATTTTCGATAACTAAGTACACTTGACCATAGAAGGGTCAACACTAATCTGTTCACCAGCAGCTTGTTGACCTCAAGCAAACAGTTCATCGGGCACCGACCTCATCATGGAAGTGGCAAGTGTTGTCCTGCAATGTAGTCTGGGAACCGCAGCTTGTGGTTTCTTTGGTGTACAACAGGGTGTACAGTAGGGTGGGCAACAGGGTGTATAGCAGGGTGGGCAGCAGGGTGTACAGAAGGGTGGGCAACAGGGTGTACAACAGGGTATACAACATGGTGGACAACAGGGTGGACAACAGGGTATACAACAGGGTCCACGATCAATGGTTACTCCTCATAGTCCAAAAAAAATATTTCCGGACTAGACTTTCTTAAAATAGTGTGCGTAGTACAACTGGGCGTACGCGAAAACAAACAAACAAACAAACAAACACCCACACACTCTATAAAAATAACCCTAATGTACAAATTTACCAAATGTTCTCCTAGTTTTACAGATACTGTCTGTCATTATTTCAACACTGCTCGTAAATACGAATCAGCTCGCTTTTAAAGTCTCCATCTGGCTTTTACTGAGTTTATCTTTCTATTTATCATTTAGTTAAAAGCCTAAAACATCCCCTGCTTGATTGCAACATCTGCAACAATTCTCCCAGAAAATGTTTCTATTTTTAAAAAGAGTTGAGAATATTCCAACTGGTCTGTGGGATTAAAATTGAGCACTCATGGTACGAAGGGCAGAGCTTACAGAGAACAGACATCTCAGGGTGTCTGGCGGTCCGGACAGCTCGCCCTTCATCAAAGGGCAATCTTTATCCAACAGCCTCTTCTTCACCGGGAATATCTGCTTTACTCCAAGGGTAGAAAAGGGTTTTGTGAGAAGACGAGAGGGTGAGCAAGAAAATGCTAAAGGGCAACAACCTTGTCCTCGCCTGCACGAGTTTAGTTGTTTCCTCTTTGTTGTTCACCTGCTCGCCCACGCGTAAACATAGCTCTCCTAAAGATAAAAACAATTCCTACAGTTGTCAGGGTTGTTTGCTTCCCGCCATCCATCTGTCATGGGATGAAGGGTGTGAATGGAAACGCTGCATGAATCCAACTCAACAATATAAAGACACTTTTATTTATTTATTGGCAGACGAGTGTAGCTCTCCATGGTAATTTAGTGCTCCCCACCTGTAAACAACCATGTTTATTTATCTGTTTATTTATCATTTCCCCTACTTGCTGGATTACTGCTCCGTAAAGAACATCCGGGCATTATTAGTGAATTAATGTAAGTCATTTTAATGCCGACTGGTCCACCATTTCCAGGTATAGGTCTTTGAACTTAAAATAGTCGATAGATTTCTTAAATAAACAATAAAAAGGTAGGCAATAATACAGAATTATTTTAAATTAATAAAGAATTAATACTGCTATTATTACCGTTAGTGGGTTAACGGGATTTCGTTGATATTAAAACTCATGGCAGGCACAGCTGCAGGTCTGTTGGCCATCGAGACAGGACAAGGGGCCAGTGTTGTGTCCTCTTGCTCAACATCATCGCTAAAATATTTTTTCTAAGTATTTCACGGAGTCGTTGCCTCTGATAGCAGATGGACTGTGCAAAGCCCCGTTGAAAACTGACACGAATCACGGGTACAATAAACACAGGTAATTATTAATTCTGTCTGGTGGAGGACATCTGATTGGTGGACGAGCTTCTGATTACCTGAACACGACTTCCCTTCAGAGACAAATCTCGATTCTGTGTTTTTACACTTGGTGGGGAAGGAACAGCCGCTCTTTCATTTCCATGGGGTGAATACTCCTTCCTCAAGAAACCGTCGGGTAGAGGTTATCAGTCAACGTGTAAGGTTGATTGCTCCGCGATAAACAAACGATGTGTTTTTGTGTGAAAACAGCAAACTGTTATTATGAGGCGAACCTGATGCTACCGGCCGTTAGACAGTAAAACATTCTGATGAGAGACATAAAGAGAAAGTTGTTATATGTTTGTGTGTTGGTGTGTGTGTCTGAGCGCATAACTGCAATGAAAATACGGTAATGGTGCGAAATTACCAATAATTCCTTTATCAACCTCTGCCACCTCAAACTGTAAACATTAAAAAAAATAACCTCTAGATGTCCAGTTTTGCTATTTCTAATTTCGGTTACTAACGCCTGAAATTTGCTGCATATATGACCTCTTGATTACTAAAAATTAATTAATTTACTAGTTGACAGGAATAAGTAACTAATCATTACAAATTGTTGGTTTTAATTACACGAAAATAATGAGTACTTTTGTTTTCATTAAATAATATCCACTTCACCGATCAAACTGACTTTCAGATCGTTTCTCAGAAACAATTTGCATAAATGGTTGTCTAGAGTTCGGTTATTATTACTGTTGCTCTTAGAGACAAAAGAAAAAAATAAAGATTCCCAGAAATTGATGCAGAAACTCGTGTAAAGTATAAGAAATACTCAGCACTCTTGACAAAAACATTTCACGATCAAATAGTCTTAACAAAGTTTTGTTTGACTGCTGGCTTGTAGTCGACTTTATCTCTCCAGTCTGAAAGAAAGACAAACAGCATTTAGTTGTCTGTCTGTCTATCCACACCATAGTGAAATCTTTGGGAGGGAGACGAGCGTCTCCTCCTTGCATGTTCAAGATGGCGATGGAGGGACACAGTCGTCATGTGTAGGGCTGGGGGGGGGGAGAGATGTACGAGAGAATGGTCGCCCCTGCAGGAAATGACCATATCTATCTTACAAGGAGTCAGGGTGTCGGAGAGGCAAACCTTCATTTCATCCCATCAGCCTCCAGCTGCAGCTGCTGCAGCTGTCCAGGGAACATCTACATGTAGACCTGCCTGTCTGTAGACATCTACATGTAGACCTGTCTGTCAATGTCTGTCTTCATTCTGTATGTGTGCATGCATACTAGTTTTACACACATGTCAGCGTGTGTGTGTGTATCTCTGCACGTTTTAATTATCTCCATGCACACACACACAATTATCGTCTGAATTATCAAGTTTTATCAAATTCTGCAGAACGGATTATCGACGATACCCCTTAGCTATTCCCAGTCAAATCTCATCAACAAACAGCTTCAACTGCTTCTTCTTTCACACATCTGAAACCGTTTTTAGAAAATTGATAAAATCCGTCTCAAGTTCTGCGGAAAAATTGGTGGAATCCTTCTCAGAGGGATTGAAATAAATGACATTTATAGTTCTGGCCAGTCGTAAAAAAATTAGGGACAGTAAACATCTGAGTTTTCTGTCTTTAGTTTAGGTAGGGAAGACGATTTGCATGTGCTTGTATTTCTAATATAGTAATAAAATATTACATACCTTTCGTTGTCAGTAATTCAATCAGCTTCGCTTACCGACAGTTAGAAGCTGGACATGAAAAATGCTGATTTCTTGTTACCTGCAGAAGCAACGGGTGTTCTTTGTGAATATGAAGTACGCAAAAGGCAGAAGGTTAGGGCAGAAACTGATGCTCTTCCTCTCTCACCATCTCTCTCTCTCACATGCACACACACGCACACACACATGCACACACACACACACATGAAAAGCAGTACTCAAAGCAGAGAAGCCCACAATCTGCAACATGAGTGAGATTTGTATACACAGTCGTCCGGATTCTCTCAAAGGAGGCCATCGTGTTCGCAAATCACACCAGTCATAAACAAAGCTCTCTGAATAAAGTAAACAGTTGATTTTCCTTTGTAAACCAGCTCAAGGAAGTGTAATGTGTATCTTGGAGAGGAGGGGCAGTCATAGAAAGTCGTGAAAAGGACACGACTGCAAAACGATGGAAAAAAAAATTTAAAAGAACTTGAAGCTGCGTGCGTTTTGTTTTCTTGCGCTGAACGGAGTTATCTTTCACAAGTTCAAAATGTCACACAGCAAATTAATCACACTGTTCAGCTACAAAGCCATTGGATGCTGAGAATCATACGACTCTCAGATCCGATTAAATGTCAGATTCAAACACTAGTGTCAGGAGTGTGTTTGCCATGATAAGAAAGCTCTGACGCACAAAGGTTGGGGGAGCAGAAGGTCTCCCAGAATAGCCCCCAGTGTACTTCTAGACAGGTCATTAACACCAAATGCATGATCACATTCGATTTCTTGATAAGCACATATTGTTTGCTTTCTAGATGGAAACAAATTCGTTAGTGTCACAGCCAGCAATGCCCGAGGGTGTCCTCCTGACATAGACCGTGCTGAGCTCCAAAGCCTTGAAGAGAAGAGTAGTATTCAGCGGCCATGCAATCCTAGCCGGTCAGTCAATCAGAGGATGCCACCTCGCTCGGAAATCCCTGGAAATGAGTTTGCAGATCGGGTTGCAAAGTCTGGTGCTCGGAGAGAGGGAGAGAGACAGAACCAACTGAAAAGCAGACCACCACCTGACTGTCATCATCAAATAAAAATAATTCATGACACCAGCAAGGCACAAGGATGAAAACATCTCACCAAAATGAACCAACGACCCAGTTTAAGCATCATGGGATCAACTGTGGTTTGAGCCTCTTGTCCTAAATATTAAATCTTCTCATTCTTGTCAGCAAAAACAAACCAGAAGCTCCAGTTTCCAAGCTAGGCCAAGAAATGTGAAACTACTAAAAATATTCAGAAAAAGATATTTCTTCTGCGCACTCTGCAGTGAGTTTGGAGATTTGAGTAGAGGCACAAGTAAAGATAAATTAATGACAAATCCCGCGCCTGATACTTATTCATCTTAATTTAATAATTTGGTTAACAGCTTTTACAGACACAGACACACCCGTACAGCGCTACCCGTCTTATCTTCCTCTGTGAGCTTCTTATCAACAGGTTGTGATGTTGCCCCCTTGACCCCCCTAAGAAACGATTTGACCGCCATCTTTCAGCTAGAATGTTCTGTCCTATGTTTACAAGCATCTTTCTCTTTGTAAACAGTATGCTCTCGCTCTCCCCCACCATCCTTTTCTCTCTCACACACACACACGCACGCATACGGTCGGGTTCAGGGATGCGAGTATGTTGACAGCCAATGTGTTTCTTCACAGAAGGTGATTTTAATAGAATTTTCATTTACTGATATTGCAGTGTATGTGGTGGATTCTTCAAACCAGTCAAATAATACATAATTTTAATCCGTTGTTTTATATATATATTATGATCTCAACGATTTATGTCTATCAAAAGGCTTACTCACCATTCGCGAAGTAAAAGTAAAGGGTGTTTGTCTGTAATAATTGTGAACTCCGGGGAGGACCTGCGAGAGAATATCCTTTTTGTTTACGAATTTCCCGCAAAATGTTTGGTTTTAAGTGCCTGAGAGTTAGCCGGAGAACTTAGGATACCAGATGCTCTCCAGGGAAGCAGAGTAAAACCTCCCGGAAACCCCTGGAGGTACATCAAGAGCTATTGCCTTCATTCGTTGCCATAGTGAATTAGTTATTGCACTAAAGGGTTTCCTTTGTGTAAACACTGGCTGGACTTCCGTGAAAGTGTATCACTAGCAAGTACCTACGTGTTAAAGACTCGAATTTGAAGAATAACGAGCATTCGGACCTATTTCATTCTAAAGTGCTTCTTCCAGGATCATGCAGCTGTGTTTAGCCACAAGTGTAAGTAAACAGCTGATATGTAACCAGAAATCTTGCGAGGAAACGATTGACAACCTCTCATGTAATCCCTAATCCCAGCAGTGCTCGCCTTCTCCTTTAAAATCAAGGGTCACGACCTACATGACAGGACCCATTAATTAATCAGTTTACATCTGACATCGCTGCTGTTATTTATCATACAGATGTAATGACAGGGCAGTTAGTGTGATTTATTATGTGTACACGCTTATGCAATCACGGGCTTGCATTTGTGTGCGTACATGTGTTCGCTAGCTTGTGTGGTGCGTGTCACCCTACACACACTCGAGTCCCAGCGGTTCAAGTTCATTATCTCTGTTTTTTTCCCTTCTTTTCGGTCCTGTTGATAGAAAGGCTGGAAGTATTTCGCAATATGGTAATGTGAAAAAATAATCTTTATCTCCTTTATCTCGCTTGCTCGCTTTTTCACTTCTTCCTCTTCCATCTTTCCTTTTCTGACTGTTCAGCTGTCTGGATGTTTTACAGTCCCACGAGGCTCTACAAACAGGAAGTAGCAAAAGATGAAGGAAAGACAGAAAGAAAGCTTTAAAAAAGAAACAACGTTTGTATTTGTTTCGACATTTTTAGTCCTGCTCACTTCAAAACAGCTTAGTTTTTTTTTTAATTTAGATATGATAAATATTTTTAAAAGGTAGGAAAGTGTCAGAGGTATTAGAGGAAAAACACAGATTCACTCCAGATTCTTAAAAGAAATGAAAGGGATACAAACATGTGGATTAATTACCTAGTATTGCGATCTCCATTACTCTGGGAGGATAATTCAGATTGTCTGGCAAGAATATATGTCTGTGAAAACTCATAATGATCAGCGATCCAAACACTCGCGTTAACATTAACCAAAACCTGTTTTTCCCCACAAACATCCTCGTTGCTTGTGGCGACCGCAACACTTGAGCGCGAGGACAGGTCACCCGACACCACCCTGCCAATCTTTAAGCCCGGCACATAAAGATTCCATCATTTTAGCTGACACGGGTTCCGGGGTGTCCCCATTAGGGCATTGCAGTCTGTCTCATTTGACACACCAATCTGTCCCCAGCCAGTGAACTCTGTCAATGGCCAGGTCCTCTAGGGGCGGAATCACGGAGTGCTCGACTTTAGCCCCGGCGAGCTGCACGTGCACGCCACTGCGCGTGACGCACTCCTGAGACGCACGTGCCAACATTCCACGCTCAGAATGCATATTTATACACACATACATGCATAAAAATAAAGTAACCACACAAACAAATTTTCATGAGCGCACAAATATATTGTTCACAAACATTTTGTTTCTTGCAATTGTTGATGTTTATGTTTCAGTAGGAGTCGCGAGACAGAAAGTTCCTCGCTGATGAAGAATATTATTTTTTGTTACAGTAATATAATAAGCTGTAATAATTGTTTCGTATAAGTGTTTGATTGGTTGATTGTTCATAGGTCATCAGCGGCGGAGTGGAGCAGCTGATGGATGCCTTCGTGGTGGTCTTTGCCATCAATGAACACGCGTCCTTCGAAGTCGCGCAGAACCTGGTTCGCTTCCTGCGTGTGGACTATGGGACGGACCGGGCCATCCTGCTGGTGGCCAACAAGATTGATTTGGTCAGGAAGAGAAAAGTTACAGCAGACGGTGAGTAGCTGATGACATTCCACTGTATTGAGTCTACAGAGTGTCTCTGTCTTCTGTGATGCTCCCATGTCCTGTCTGATTTCCAGAGACTAACGATGACCTATAACCGCTAACTGTAACCACGAGCAGATAAACAACAATTCCCTTGTCGATACTTATTTCCGTTAAGTGACGTCACGCAAATCAACTGCCATGCACAGCTTGTCTGAGGACACCTGAAACTGCTCGCGCATGCGCGGGAGGTTTTGAAGATGACAGTGCGTGTGCCGACATAACGGTTTCTGCAATCTATTCCAGTTTGTCCAGTGCCTCACAAATCAATAAATTTTCGCGAACTTTCCGAGCCTATGGCACCCACAGAAGAGGGAAATAATCATGTTTATGTCAGAGAAGGTTGAGCGAGATGATTACCTTGTGACCAGACTTTCCAGGTGGTGAGCACGAGCGTGTAGTGACTCACAGCTTATCTTTCTGGTTGTATAAATCAGTCTGAACACCAACTTGTATCACTGCACTGCTGGCAGACGACTTTTTCCAGTTAGCTACTAAAACGAGGCAGGAGACTACAAAGCTTCCGGTTTAGTCACATTCTTTGTTGATGCTCGCCGAGACTAACTTTGCAAGAGGCTAAGCGTTGGTCTTGGCAGACAGACAGCAGTCCACCTACACACATCCATGGTCTTAATGAGTATAAACAGAAAGGTAAATAAATAACCCGCAACCGCTACTAAGTACCCATGTACTAACTGATGCTCCTGAAGGGGAATATCGAATGTAAATACGTCAGAAGATGGTAAACAAACAACAACAAAAAACAAGCTTGGATATGCTGCCAACAGTCGCGGGACTGATTTACACCATCCACCCAGCACCAGATGCGGGGTATCGTGGATGACTCACAGTGAGGTTAGTCTCTTATCAGCAGTGATTTGTGTCAGGCCAGGGGAGTGAGGTGTCCTGAGACTTACCATCACGTGCCAGAGTGATCGTTTGGCAAAGCAAGCATGAACACACTTTTGATTGGATTTGTCACATAGCGCTTGTTTATCATGTTCTAGGCGCCGGTAGGCGGGCGGTTCAATTACTGTAAGCGTCAGTCTTTTTTTTTTTTTTTTTTTTTTTGGTAGACCAGAATTCTTGAGGTTCTAGCTCTGGAGAGAAAGAGACCATGAAGCTAACCCCTTTGTTGGCAATGTTGATTGATCACAGGAATGTTTTGGAAAGTAGAAACAAAATAAGCATTTATAAAATCTTAGTGCTACCTATCTTCATACCTTCACTGCAAAGCACGAACTCCTCTAAAGGTGTTGCTTATCAGGAAGGGAGAAAGACAGACAATGAATTTCATTCAAAAATTAGAGACATGTTTTTTATGTACTCTTTCAACAACAAAAAAATAACAACAGACCAGATCTTTTAAAAAAAATAATAAAAATCTGAAAACATAATAGGGGACAACAGTTGGCACAGATGAGGAGAAAGGAGAAAAATTGAAATGTAAGAGAAGATATGTCGAGAAGTGCACATTTTCACACCACTCGAGAGGTACTTGTACTACCAACAATGTCGACTACCTTCTCATCTCCAAAACTAATTATAAACCCTAAGTGATGAACACCCCGTTGGCTGCAAAAGCTAACGGAAGAGCGACAAAAGAGCAAGTGGAGGACACCCGGCATGAACCTTCCCAGGGTGCACCTTGTTACATTTAGGGTGGCCCAGCACGACACCCAGGGGACGTCCGAGGAAAGGACTCACATATGGTGCTCATTTCGCAAGCCAGTGTTTCTAACCACCTCTCTCTTCCCTGGACTCGTTCCCTCCCTCCTTCACCTCCATCGGTGGACAGTTGTAATTATTTCCGCCTCACTAGAGGCGCGCGGCGGTCCTGTTCACTTCAGCTGCCGAGCTGACTCCACCAGACTTCCTTTTGCGATAACAGTGAGAGATAACAATAGTGGTGCTGACATTTTACCTCTCAGAAATCTTCTGTATGATAATTATTTTTTTGACAAGTGTTTGTCTGCTTGCTTTCGCGTGCATGCGTGGGTAGGTATTCTCTATCTTTCTGTGAGAGAGAGGGAAGGGGAAAAAAATTGTGATACTTCTTTACTGTGCTTGGACAAATGTTTTTGTACAAGAAATGTTACAACAATATTTCAAAAAGCCAAGTAAACATACAAGCAAACAGATAAAAGAAAGATAATCATCCACTAATATCATCAGGTCAACGAAAGTTCTAACAAGTTTTTTTAGATACAATTCACTCAGCTGTACTTACGTGGCTTTCTCTTCATTAACTGTTTGTTCCTAATGCCAACCGCCATAAATATCGACACGTTTATAGTTTTCGACTTTTATGTCTTCCGACTTCAGAAGAAAGGGAGATAAGGGCGCGACGTGATGAGAAGAGTTATGGAACGTTTGCAGCTCTGAGTCCAACCTCTATTTTATCCCATTAAAAAATAAAATCCGAGGTATGAAAACATTTTAAACAAATATGTTTTATTCATTTTTTTAAACAAATAAACTTGAATTAGTTCTGTGATTTTCTGTCTCAAGTGAGCTTTTCCAACCCAGCAGAGACAGACATATTTATGAGCAGCTTTAGCAACATCTGATCTGTAAACCTCCGCAAGTAGTCACTGCCTTAAAGAAGCGGGAACTTTTTTTTCAGAACAGACACACAAATGCTCTTGTGGCAGAAATCATGGCAACATGAAAAATCAGATGTCAGATGATAAAACGCATGAATGCTCGGGAGTCTTTGTCAGTTTAATCTGACACGGAGGGCGAAGTCAGTCTGTCTTCTCACGAGGGAAAACGAGTGAAATAAGTTTGAAAGTTTTGAGTAATGGCACGTCTGACGTCAAGAAGAAAAGAGATTCTGAGCAAAAAAACTGGCCAAACCGCCATATGAATAACTAAATAGCCAACAAAAAATAAGAGCAACAGATCGAGAAGCAGCGGTAAATCTGAGAAGAAGTGAAGGAGAGATGACATCAAAGCCTCTACAAGGGTCAATCCAGGGTGATTCTCAAGCTCCTATACTTTTGACCTTCTGTCTGTCCGTGTGATTGTGGATATCAGTGGCCGTAGGCAGAAAGGTTAGCACTTTGTATTCCTGCGCCATCAAGTGTAGAATTACTCATTCATTCGTCCTTCTTTTATTTTGCTCACTCCGTCAAGCAAGGATTCATGCACGCACGCGCTCGCACCAGGAACACAATGCACATTATTTTAGTCTGACAATCTGATTCATCGAAAAAGTTGTGACATTAACACTTTATTGATAGTCTGAAGCAATATGATAAAAAAATAAGTAAGAAAAGTTTGTTTATAGTACAACCATCTCATCTCCAGGTGAGTGTTTGTTTGATGTGTGTCGTTAATACTATGTCTCTGTAGTCTGCTTCCACTTTATTTGCTAACATCGACAACAAAAACGGAAACATGATATCTATCTCACCATTGTCATCTAAGTCGACAGATTTTCATAGAAAAAGAAATAAAACATTTGCGAAAGCTGAACAACAGAAGCTGAAACGTCTCACCAGACATTTCTAATGTTACGAAATGCTATTTGTTTCCAACTAAACTACCTTCATCTGCTAAGCTGTGTTATTTTACCACTATTTTTCTTGTAGGTTTCTCTCTGATTGTGTAATCCTGTCCTTTTCCTTCAGCTCTTCTTATCAATTTCCAAGAATTGTGCGATGCGCTTTTTGCTGGATCGGATGTTGGTGACATTAAGATAACGATCCTCTTACCTTCAGGTGGAGAGGTGTTTGCTGGTGCTGATTGAGTGTTTTTTCTCTCTGCTATACCCAGCGAATATCACAGCAGAGACTGAAAACATCTCCTAAGAAATAAACATCGAATCTTGTTAAAAATTTGTTAAACCTGTTCCTGTTTCAGAATCGTAATAAATCCTCGAAAACGTAGAATGAGAAGTGGAGGTGCGAGTTCTTTGCCCAGTGAAAGTTTCTCTTAACTTCAGTTTAAGTTTGTATTGTTTATTTTGTTTTTCATGGGGTATGTTGTAACACGCGAGTACCTGATAAGAGATTGTTAGAGAAAAGAGTGAATATGGTTTTTTTTCACATACTACAGCCAGAAGTTTGTGTGTCTTCTCATTGCAATAGACCTTAACATCATCAGTTGATGATCGACAACCCGAGGAGGTCAGCACAGCTTCTGATCATCTCACACCCAAAAGTTCTGTCATCAGCAACCAGACTTGGTTTAGTTCGCTTCTTCAGTTTCCCTTGACCGTGGAAACTTTAAAAGAAAGAAAATAGGAGAAAAGAAAATTTCAACTGTCGCTGTCTGTTTTGCACTTGTTTGCATCTGTATTCAGATGTTCTGTCTCAGTCTCGACAACATTATACGGAGCTTTAGTCCATTGTTGCAGCTGCAGGTTAATTTTTGGTGCTCATCTCTAGCAGCTGGTGTTCCTTAAGGAGTGTGACCTGCGTGCACTCTACAAGGGAGTCTGGGGGGTGAAAACCCTATTTTCGGAATCGAATTTCATGTTCGATCCACCTGAGCACGAGCGAGCAGAAGACTTTCAAGTGGCTCGTTCGAAGAGGAAGGTGCTGTGGAAAGCACCAAACCCCAGTGAATACACTGTTCCAGTAACTCTCCCATGCTAGTAGAACAGAACTTAAAGGTCCAGTGATGGGCATTTGTTTCCTAAGGACGAGGTACAGCGCAGTGCAAGATATTCCTCCCAAAAATCTGGGGAAATATTCGCTCTCTTACATACTGGAGAAACCCGCCTTCAATCATCACCATACACAGAAAGCGGTCGAACTCATAATGTTACGCTTGTCCACGGATAATTAACTTCTGTTACGAGCTTTCCCATTGGCTGCAGCTTAAGTGTATCCATGTACAATCCTGACGCAGGTGTTGTTTATTTAGACCTGTGAAAGGTGATGTGTGTATTTCTAGGACACAGCACCCTTATTTACCAAGACGTGGTAAATGGTATACTGGACTGGACCTTACCTGTAGTCATCATCATCATCATCATCATCATCATCATCATCTAGCACCCCCATTAGACCTTTAAACAGCATATCTCAACATGTCTAACTGCACACAGATGGCCAGGGGCACCGGCAGTAAGAAACCATACAACGAACTTCTCCTCAGGCCGTAGATCAGATGTCTACTGGGTTCTTGTCTGGCCTCCCTCACTGTCGAGGTTTCTTTCTCTCTTCCCTCTCTCCCTCCATCATCTATAAGTAAGCCTCACCTACACCGATTTCTGGACGCCCTGGCTATCGTCTTCTCGTTTAGCTTTCTAAGATGGCTGCTGCTGATCCGGGAATATTTGTTCAGTTATGAGTATTTCGGACATGAAGAGGGTAAACTTCCCATTTTCAGTTGAAGATAATAGGTTATAGTTCCCCAAACTTCAAAGATTTGACAAACACGATACACAACATATCCTTTAGGTTACTGCAGTTAGGTGCAACGGTTAAACCTAGCTTTTTAAAGAATTATTACAAACGCCAATTTTCTTACCTAGTTTTTTACTAGTTTATCTGTGTATGTTTTCATCCCACCGTTGCCCTCCCTCCTTCTCAAGCTCTCAAACACGACAGTCAGGTCTTTAAGCAAAAGATTTCTCGTGAGTCAACAATCATCCTTTCCCAATAACAAAACAAACATGGCGGCAACAGCTTTACTAAATGTCTTACCGCCTTGCCAAGTGATTTATTCGGGCCGCGGACATCAACACTGTTATTTCCTTCCAGCCACCTGCAGATGGAGAGTTAGAAGGAGGGCAGGACCTTCCCTCAACCGTCTGACTGCTCGGCTTTCTGTCCTTCGCCCTGCAGCCAGTGTTTTCTTTTCCTTCTCTCCTTTCTCCTCCTCTCCTTTCTCCTCCTCTCCTTCAGCGTCCATCAGCTTGTGGGTGTTATCAGTTGTGGTGCACGAGCAAGGCAGGAGAGACCTGGTTAACATTCTCTTCTCACCCGCGTGGCGGTGGCGACCAAAATAGTTCCAGACTTGAGATGATAAGAAGTTGCAGCAAATCAATGTTTGCACAAGCCCGGAGTTAAGTCTGTGTCTTGTGTGAATTTGGCTCGGCGAAATGAAAGGCCAGCAATTTACATCTTTTTAACATCTACTACAAAAAAAAAAAAAAAAAAAAAAAGAAAAAAGAAAAAAAAAAGGTTTCACGTGTTAATTTTGGGGAAAGCAAATGACTTGTTCCTACGTTGCTGAAAGTTTTTCTATGTTTAAGATTCCTTTCGCTGTCAAAGTTATTAAACTATTCTGCATTAAAAAATTTAAGTATATCACAAGATGCAATTACAGGACAAGAAATATAAGATTTTTTTCTTTGAGTACTTATTTCTTTCCTACTCACTTTCTTTATCTTTCTTAAGTTCAGTGCAAACTTCTATGCAATTATATGATCTGGGGCCGGGTGCACAGATATGCTTCTACCCTGCTATACAGCTCTTATTGCTGCCAACTGTAACCGATATTTGTATCGATTCTCATATAAAATATGCTGATTGAGATATTGTCTAGTAGAAAAACTCACCTTACATCCTAGTACAGCTTCGCGTGAAGAAATAAATTTTTAAGAAGCAAGTCATGTTTCTGCCTCCAGTAATTCACCTATCGTTATAATCCCCACCAACAGCACCAAACTGACATAGAGAGAAATGTTCACCTTGTACAAGTCTGTTCAGCCCTTCAGTCCAAGAACTGTAAATAATCAAGAGCATGTCGCGTTTTTCTCTAGCAAGCATTCGTCTTCATGCGCCTGGAACATGTGCACAAAAGTTGGGAAAAAACAGGAAGAATAAAAAGGAGAAGGTAATTTAAAAGTAGGAAAAATACCGAGTTTTTGCTCCAAAAATCATAATAAACCCAATATGCTGAGCGGCTTTTCGCATTATCGTTGGATTGTAGATAAACCTTGACATGCGGCTTGCTTCTTCATGCTGACATGCCAAGATATGTTCTTCCCCTTTCCCAAACCTTCTGTATATTCATGTGAAATGCGCAATACCGAATTCCTTTTCTCTTCTATCTTCTACCTGGTCGGTTTGTCTGACTTGTTTTAACCCTGCATAATGAGCTGTCTTGA